>NC_081759.1:13232247-13553247 GCF_963082965.1 Carassius carassius | reverse complement strand
ACAATTGTTTATTATTGCTTTCCTAGAAAGTTCTACATTTTCCTTCAAGGAGACAGATGAATAACAGAAGAATAAAATGTTTCCAGATGTCGGATTTTCTTTTTTAAACTGTAAAAAGGGTATGATTTCTTGAAAAATGTGGGGTCTTTTCCCAAGTAATTTTCAGTCATTTTACATGCACTGGTGTTTAGGTTATCTCCATACACAAACTCTTGCTGTTCTGGCATTCTTTGCAAATCATTAATCTACTTTTAAACTCACAATATATTTATTCTAGGTTTTTCTTCATTTTATGCAAATGAGCATTACTGGGATTTGGGGTTATCCAGTGGAGGTGCAGACACTGACCAACTGCCTAGGACCACCTACAAACAACCATGGTTGTACAATTCAATTTTCAACTTTCAATTTTGGGTTTAGTTGACTTAAAATTTTAAGTGGCCCAACTTATGACTAAGTCAACTAAACACAAAATGTAAAGTTTAACTAAAAGTTCAATTAACTTAATATATTATGTTGATTGAACATGCACAAAAAGTTTGTACAACTAATTGACCTTGAGTAAACTCAAAAATCTGCTGAAGCTGGTTGCCTTAAAATTTTAAGTTGGCCCAACTTATGACTAAAAAGACTAGAAAGATGAAGAAAAAAAACACACACACGCACGCACATGGTTAACTTTATAACTTCTTGGTTACAGAAACATGGTGTATTAATTTTATGAGGTTATTTACTTATTACCCATGATGTGCTCTGAATAAACAACAACTGAGCAAGCACTTGTCTACCGCCGCGGAGAATACTCGTCTGGTGTGAACAGGCAGGCTCCGGACCACGCGTGATTTTCCGCACCGCGCCGTTTACGCGTCGCTTACGCGTCCGGTGTGAACCAGGCGTTATGCATGTGTGTGCGCCATGCTCGTTATTGTTGTGTGTGTGTGTGTGTGTGTGACTGACAGATATACTTTGTATACTTTGCACAATATTAACAAACCGTACACTGAAACAAAATAACCAGAACATTAATGACTGATAGAGCTCTGTCAATCGGGGGTGCGTTTCCCGTACAACGATGCAACTCGCTGGTTTAACTACCATAGTACGATGCATCTTTAAAGAAATCAACTAGCTAGTCACTACTGTTTCCCGAAACCATAGTACCTGTGTCGCAGATCCATCGTTCAAACTACACTGGTTTGAGCCGTCGTTCTTCTTCTTCTTCGATCTAATGGCAGACGGGAGACATGAGCACATACCGCCACCTTCAGTAATTTGGTTTTATTTTATCTTTTCTTCGACTCTAATTACGCGTTTGAAATGATGTTACGTAGGAGTCGAGTAATAACGAATCATTCATTTGTTCTGCAATACATTATATACACACACGGAGTTAAAAATGGGCTCTTTTCTGATCTCAATGTCACTAATTTCACATACATACTAATTCTTAGGCTATTTAGCTAATGCTGATATAGGCTACTTAACCACAATGTAATTTTTTTTTTTTAACTGTGGTGTACTGTTGTGGAGTGTGGACACCTGATGCTTATTGTGCTAAATTTTTCCTATTTAAGTCTCCTTGCCATTCTGCCATGTGTTAATGAAAATTAGCCGAAAACCCCAATTTTCAAAGCATGAAATTTCAGTTCTTTTGGAGGAGGGGGAAAATAATTAAGTCCAGCTATTTTCAAAGCTGCAAAACAGCATTACAAATGCTGACAAAAATAAAATCTGTGCAGAAATCACTCAAAAAAAAATTATGCTGGCTATGGATACGAACAAAGCCCAGAAGTCAGGAATAATGGAGGGACTTCGCAATTGTGACAAAACGGAGGGCTACGGCACGTAAGAGGGAAGCAAACAAGACTGATGGGGTATCAATACAGTTCCTCCTCTCCCTCAGAGGAAGAGAAAGTTTTGGCCATCCTGGGGCCTGTTGCAATGGAAGGATCCTTGGAGGTATACATGTGTATCAACCAGGCCTTTGCCTTCAAAGTTCAGGCCTCCAACATCAGGCCCTCTCCAGTCTGACCCTCCAACATCAGGCCCTCTCCAGTCTGGCCCTCCAACATCAGGCCCTCTCCAGTCTGGCCCTCCAACATCAGGCCCTCTCCAGTCTGGCCCTCCAACATCAGGCCCTCTCCAGTCTGGCCCTCCAACATCAGGCCCTCTCCATTCTGGCCCTCCAACATCAGGCCCTCTCCAGTCTGGCCCTCCAACATCAGGCCCTCTCCAGTCTGGCCCTCCAACATCAGGCCCTCTCCAGTCTGGCCCTTCAACATCAGGCCCCCTCCTGCCTGGTCCTCTAACATCAGGCTTCATATCTTCAGAGGGCAATAAGAAGAAACATTGCTTTAAATTCAGTTGTTAACTACACTCCATTATTATGCTGTTGGAAATTTCGGGAGGTGGTGGGTGATGGCCTGATGGATGCGTGATGGAAGCACACATGACTCTTTTGTGTGGGCCACTTCTGCAGTTTGCAGGTGGCTGAAGAGGATGCATGGCTTTGGTGATAGCTGGCTGCTAGGAGACAGGATTTCTTCTTCACCCATACCTGTGCAGCATCCAGCCACCATTGCAGTTTAAACCATTTATTTAATCTGACATAACATCTGTTAAATATTTGGTTTATTTGCTGATATGCATTAAATGAACACTTAAAAACACACACAAAAAATAATTTTGCAAACAGTGTCTATACTGTCTCTCTCTCTCTCATATATATATATATATATATATATATATATATATATATATATATATATATATATATATATATATATATACGTACATACACAAACACATTTGTAGAGAGTATTCTATTTTATAATTCTGTAAAAACAACAAAATCTCACATATTTACACATTTTTGTTACTTTATTTTGGTACATTCATTTACTATAAAATTACTTTGATTTGAGTGTTAACATTTTATATAAGTGAAAACCTCTAACACACTGTTTTACCAATATTGTTATGTGACAAATATGTCTTTTGGAATGTTTTTACAAAGGTAACTCACTCGTCAAACTCACCGTTTCTTCGCACAAACGAAACGATGCGGCTGTGTTCCAATCGGCAAGATTAATGCTTTCAGAGGGCACTTCGAAGGGAGAATAATTGCGAGGGCCGCGTTGCTATATAGTTTCAAACTGCATTTGTAATAAAAATAAAGAAGGCGAATTAGGTAATAAACTTTAACCACAACTTTAACTCTTTTAAATCATTAAAAGTGGATGGTGAAATCGTCTAAAGGAATTAGGGAATAGGGTCGATAACTCTGAATAGAACATAGCCCAGGTGCGGCGCAATCAACAACGTCGACACAGCAAACTAACGACGAACTATGCTTCTAACCACAGGTGGAGAGCTGTCGTTCCAACGACACAAGTTTGCGATGCAATTTGCGAATGTTCGTTTGAACTATGGTTTCGGGAAACACCAAATCGTTGAACTACGTTGGTAACGACGGAATAGTTGGCTAACGATGCTTTCGGGAAACGCACCCCAGATGCGCTCTCGTCCACTGATCTATGCTCGTGACGTATTATTTATAATTATCATTGTCTGATAGAAATGTTTTAAATATATATATATATATATATATATATATATATATATATATATATATATATATATATATTAGATGGTAATACGATCAAGACCCTCAGTGACGTCATGATCTATTCGTTCATGCAGCGCTCAAAATTGTGGACAAGCCAGTTCCACCGTAAAATAACCTCTGGATCGTAAATATATATAAATAATCTTTTATCTCACAACTGTTGTAATTATGGCTTAAGTGAATTGTGCTTCTGAAACGAAAGGCTACATCCTAAAATTCAAATGATCAGTGCAGGCTCGTTTTCTTTCTGTTTATTTTCGTGAATTTAAATGTGTGCAGCCTTTGTCGGATGTAGCCTTCCGTTAGAGAGACACCCATAGATAAGCTTTGTTGAACTGAAAAATACTCTGAATGAGGAGTCGATTCCCCTTGATGGAATCGATTCCAACCTTTGGAATCGACTCTCGATTCCCAACGCCTCGGAATCGATTCTTTTTGGAATTCTTATTGTTAATTATTCTCATAGCCTACATAGAACATTACCTGCCAGATTGCACTGTCAAGAAAAAAAAAACCTCGCGCTCGTCTGACCCTTCTCAGGCAACTCAAAGACGAAGCAGGAAAACTGAAATGACTAACTTGCCGCCACCTACACCGTTGTAAAAATGTGCATATTGTGAACAAATTTCATTCAAATCATGGCTTAAATTGATACACAAAGGAAAGAACCACCACTTACCGGAGTGATAACAATGACGGACCCACGTTAACTGGTCGCCTCCTGAGGCAACTCTAAAACGGCATACAAAAGCACATATTTTGAACAAACATATTTCAACTCTTATGGTAAATATTATATAGAGAACAGCACCTACCGGAGAGATTAACTTACTGTCAGGCAGAAAAAAATAGGTGACGTCTTACCTGAGGCAACAATAAGACCAGGCGGGAAAATTTAACTGACTAACTTGTCGCCACCTATGTTGTACAAAAGCGCATATTGTGAACAAACTTCATTTAAATCATATCGTGAATTGATACACATAGAACTACACTTACCAGAGCAATCACAATGAGGGAATAAACAGACGCTGCTTAAGGAAACTCGAAAATGAAACAGGAGAAATTAAAATGGCGTTGTTTATAAAAAAGCGATCGAACTGCGCATGCTCATCAGCCTTTATGGGCAATACTAATAACCAACTTAAAGTTGTTAGTTGTTCTAACTTGAAATATTAATTTGGTGTAACAAATTGATCTAAATTTCTATTTAACTTACATTTCTGTGTTATCTCAACTTTTTTAATGTTAAATTGTTGAATTAACTTTAAAAACGGAGTTTGTAATACAAACTGTAAGTTGGATTTTTTTACATTGCAGCAGAAACTTGCTGAAGCACTGATCAAGTTTTGTAATGCAACAATATACTTAACTTTTGTTAGTGTGACGAACTACGAATAGTTTTGAAATATGTGTAGCTTTACAAAGTACAGTTTCAAAATGTATTCCCTTTTATTGGCGACAATATAAGGTTACTATAAAAAAAACAATAATATACACTAAGTAGACATCCAAAAGGCCCTTTTTACGGTATAGTGCATTAGCAGCCTTTGACCGCTGAGTGGCGCTTTAACCACAAGTTATCAAACAAGCGCATCAAAGCACATTTTCCCTAATAGACGTCAGTTTTGCCTCACTGATGTGTTATATTTGATGGCTTCAGTCAGGGAAAATGAAAGAAAAACACTGTAGTTAAAATATTTAATATTTAATATCCACAGACGAAAGTTTGGTACTTATGAAGTTGTGTGCATTTCTTATAACGAATTCAAGCAGGATGTCAAGCCTGTGCCTGAACCTGTGATAATATTTTCTCTAATCTACATGGTATTAAACCATATTTTAGATTTGACACATTTAAAAGGTGTGCAGTATTATTTATATTATATTATGCGTTATATTATTCAAAAGAAATTGTGGTTTACTTTGCATCAGAGCATTAAAAGTGGTAGCCTATTTTAGGGGGGTTGGCTACATGGATTAATATGCAAAATGTCAATATTTTCATATATTATGGCTATAGCCTATTTTAATTTATATTTTCAATATAAATATATTTTGTTGTTTTCATAAGGATTACTTTATCACAGAATATCTGTTTTCGGCGGCACTTGTTTAGTAAAGCTAGACATGTCAAGCTTTCTATAGATATCTCTCTCATGTCTCTTCGTTGAGTATTCACGGAGTTACAGTTCATTTTAATGACGTGTTTGTAAATGAAGATCAGCGCAGACAAAGGCTGCAGACAGCACACCTTGTTTGTTATCTTTATTTTATAAGTGCACAAAGTTTTGTTGTTATTATGTCTGTATCCAAAAAAAGTAGACCCTTTACAGATTCGATTGATGTATTGCTCTTATCTGTACGATTAAAACTGAAAGTGTAATTTAAGTTCTTACCGGGGTTATCAAGAGAAAATGACTCATAACGCGTATCCGCGTTAATCGACTCCAGAGGGAGTCCAGAGGGATTTTTGTTATTCGTTACCTGTCCTTTAACTTATTGGGAAAAAACATTTGTCTGTAAATTGATTAAGAAATTGTTGCATGTTTAAATGTGAAGCACTGTATAATTTCGTTCCCATTATTTAGGCCTAATTTGCCTAAAACAAGAAACGAATAAAATTAAACCGGCACGAGTAAATCTTTGAAACTCTAAACAATTAAAGGAGTCATACCCTCGTATTACCTTGGATACCTACTGCTGTATTATAGTCTTTCAGGCCCTTCTAAAAAAGAAAAGTGGAAAAAAAAACACAGAGCTCCTCAGACCCTTATTTCTGTAGGCATTATTGTCTCGCGAGATCTGATGCGATATTTTGGCTGTCGTGGACAGTCATTATAATAATGCAAATGAGGGGCGCGTTGATTGGTTGCAGGAAGGGGGGGGGGGGGGGTTGACAACGCAGGTAACGCTTTAGCATATCATTACAAACTGACATCTTGGCGCAAGTTGTGAATGAACGCGACCGGCTTCCCGGCCAGTGTATAAGTATGAGGCGCCGTTTAGGGCTTAAATCAAACTTCATTCACGCACACATATGAAACACGCTTGCATATATACTAAGTGGTCACACATACATGTATATGAACTCACGCACATAACGTTACTCATATGAGACACGAGCACAGCACACACACACAAATATAAGACGAGCACAGCACACACACACAAACTAGACGGCGCCTCATATATAAGCGTTAGACAACAAATAAACAATAACCGAATTCATGATGATCTCAGTCATTTGTTTTTTTGCAAAGTACGTTAGCAGCCATTCCCCATACCTCGAAGCTAATACTCCTGCCAGTTTTGTGCCTGAACGCGTTCATTGAACGATAGTTCATGAACTCGTTCATATTTTGGGCGAACATGAACTGAACGTACCGCATTACTGCCTGATGAACGTTACTGTGAAGTCGTTCATTCTGGTGTCTGTGAACGCCACGCTCTCTCAGTTTAACTTCGTTCAGTAGGATGCCAGATTTCTATAATTCTATAAACCGGCCTTAATATGTAGCGGAAAAAACACCCAATCTGGCAACGCCAGACTCTATTGTTCAAGCTCGTTCATCAAAATGAACAAATCTTTTTTAGAGTCATTTCGTTCACTTAAGGGGATTTAAATGTTACTATTAACTGGCAAATTCCCCGAACACATCAACCTACGCAATCTTGATCATATTCTGAATTAAGAAATCATTATAATGCAGTCAAAAGTCCGTTTTTGCAGTCAGTTTACAGGGAACATAAATAATTACTTCACCGCAAGTCTTTCGTTTATTTGTCTAGTGACAGACGCAATAGCAGCATACAATAGCGCATTAGCAGTTAGATGCTGTTTGTTACACACAGTAGAGCAATAAAAACACAGTCTTACCATTTCAATTGCAGGCAATTTTGTTGGAATGGCGCTTTTCCCGAGCTTCGATGCCAACTTCGCCTGATATTGCCCCAAATTTGTGAAGTCGGTGTACAATGTTTAGCACAAACACGTAACAATAAACCAGTGGAAGGGTTGAAGGAACCGCGTCATTAAAAATGAATTTAATCCACTGGTCTCTGATAGCTAGGTCCTTTCTTGGTAGAGAAAACACATTTACATGTTGATTCTGGCAGTCAACCACAGAGCAACTCACGTGTGCACTAGTTCCAGCGTCTTTCTCGACTGAATATGAGGGGGAGAGGGGAAGGGCGAGCTTCCTGCTGCAGTGTCCATATATGGTATATCCTGCCCCGTCTTGACGTCAAGATGGGGAAGAAATCAAAATCTCGTATTTGAGTGCGTGTGCACGTGGGCTACTTTACAAACCCTGAGGTAAACAAACGCTTCACTTTTAAATATCGGCTTCCCGGCCAGTCTATAATCGTTAGGCAATCATAACATACATTGATTCTCGTGGAAAAGTGCAAATTGTGGGTCATGACTCCTTTAATAAAACGTCCTCACAATTAAACTCAAGTTCTCTCATTATAATCAACAACATTCACACAATGTAAAAAAAAAAGCTTTAGTAATTGACAACTAAAGTAATTTTAAAGGGAACCTTCTTCCTACTTGTTTTTGAAGTAGGGTAATATCATATAGCCTAAAAAAAATCCCTGTTTATTTTAGAAAAAAAAATCTGATTTATGATTTTTAAATCAATATTCAAATGACGAAGAAATTTTACAAAACAAGTTTTAATATAGTTCTTTATCATTCATTTAGCAGTCAAATTTATAACTGCAACAAGATGATTAAAAAAAACAGTACTGTTATTACCTTAATGCTGGAAAGATAGATTTAATACTAGCCCATAATGCATCTAACCATCCACTCAGCTTTAAGAGCTGTTCAGGGGTGCGTTTCCCGAAAGCATCGTGAGCCAACTATGATCGCAAGTTCCGTCGTTACCAACGTAGTTCAACGATTTGGTGTTTCCCGAAACCATAGTTCAAACGAACATTCGCAAATTGCATCGCAAACTTTTGTCGTTGGAACGACAGCTCTCCACCTGTGGTTAGAAGCATAGTTCGTCGTTAGTTTGCTGTGTCGACGTTGTTGATTGCGCCGCACCTGGGCTATGTTCTATTCAGAGTTATCGACCCTATGCCCTAATTCCTTTAGACGATTTCACCATCCACTTTTAATGATTTAAAAGACTTAAAGTTGTGGTTAAAGTTTATTACCTAATTCGCCTTCTTTATTTTTATTACAAATGCAGTTTAATGAAACTATATAGCAACGCGGCCCTCGCAATTATTCTCCCTTCGAAGTGCCCTCTGAGAGCATTAATCATGCCGATTGGAACACAGCCGCATCGTTTCGTTTGTGCGAAGAAACGGCGAGTTTGTTGAGTGAGTTACCTTTGTAAAAACATTCCAAAATACATATTTGTCACATAACAATATTGGTAAAACAGTGTGTTAGAGGTTTTCACTTATATAAAATGTTAACAC
Organism: Carassius carassius; assembly: GCF_963082965.1. Taxonomy (NCBI): domain Eukaryota; kingdom Metazoa; phylum Chordata; class Actinopteri; order Cypriniformes; family Cyprinidae; genus Carassius; species Carassius carassius. The sequence continues at coordinate 13,544,177 of NC_081759.1, read as the reverse complement.
TCAAATCAAAGTAATTTTATAGTAAATGGGTGTACCAAAATAAAGTAACAAAAATGTATAAATATGTGAGAGATTTTGTTGTTTTTACAGAATTATAAAATAGAATACTCTCTACAAAAGTGTTTGTGTATGTACATATATATATATATGAGAGAGAGAGAGAGAGAGACACACAGTATAGACACTGTTTGCAAAATTATTTTTTGTGCGTGTTTTTAAATGTTCATTTAATGCATATCAGCAAATAAACCAAATATTTAACAGATGTTATGTCAGATTAAATAAATGGTTTAAACTGCAATGGTGGCTGGATGCTGCACAGGTGACAGGAGGCATGGGTGAAGAAGATATCCTCTGTCTCCCAGCAGCCAGCTATCACCAAATCCATGCATCCTCTTCAGCCACCTGCAAACTGCAGAAGTGGCCCACACAAAAGAGTCATGTGTGCTTCCATTACCCATCCATCAGGCCATCACCCACCACCTCCAGAAATTTCCAACAGCATAATAATGGAGTGTAGTTAACAACTGAATTTAAAGCAATGTTTCTTCTTATTGCCCTCTGAAGATATGAAGCCTGGTGTTAGAGGACCAGGCAGGAGGGGGCCTGATGTTGAAGGGCCAGACTGGAGAGGGCCTGATGTTGAAGGGCCAGACTGGAGAGGGCCTGATGTTGAAGGGCCAGACTGGAGAGGGCCTGATGTTGGAGGCCTGAACTTTGAAGGCAAAGGCCTGGTTGATACACATACCTCCAAGGATCCTTCCATTGCAACAGGCCCCAGGATGGCCAAAACTTTCTCTTCCTCTGAGGGAGAGGAGGAACTGTATTGATACCCCATCAGTCTTGTTTGCTTCCCTCTTACGTGCCGTAGCCCTCCATTTTGTCACAATTGCGAAGTCCCTCCATTATTCCTGACTTCTGGGCTTTGTTCGTATCCATAGCCAGCATAATTTTTTTTTTAGTGATTTCTGCACAGATTTTATTTTTGTCAGCATTTGTAATGCTGTTTTGCAGCTTTGAAAATAGCTGGACTTAATTATTTTCCCCCTCCTCCAAAAGAACTGAAATTTCATGCTTTGAAAATTGGGGTTTTCGGCTAATTTTCATTAACACATGGCAGAATGGCAAGGAGACTTAGATAGGTAAAATTTAGAACAATAAGCATCAGGTGTCCACAACAGTACACCACAGTTAAAAAAAAAAATTAAAATTAAAATTAAAAATTAAATTGTGGTTAAGTAGCCTATTAGCTAAATAGCCTAATAAATAGTATGTATATGAAATTGTAAAATTATTGACATTGAGATCAGAAAAGAGCACATTTTTAGCTCTGTGTGTGTATATAATGTATTGCAGAACAAATGAATGATTCGTTATTACTCGACTCCTACGTAACATCATTTCAAAAGCGTAGTTCGAGTCGAAGAAAAGATCAAATAAAACCAAATTACTGAAGGTGGCGGTATGTGCTCATGTCTCCCGTCTGCCATTAGATCGAAGAAGAAGAAGAACGACGGCTCAAACCAGCGTAGTTTGAACGATGGATCTGCAACACAGGTACTATGGTGTCGGGAAACAGTAGTGACTAGCTAGTTGATTTCTTTAAAGATGCATCGTACTATGGTAGTTAAACCAGCGAGTTGCATCGTTGTACGGGAAACGCACCCCAGAACTATGGGAGCCTTGAGTGGAGCATCTGTGGATGTTAAAAAGAAAACCGATTTTCCTTCAAATAAACCGATGTAAATTACACATTCTACTTAAACAATAAGATTATTTACGTTGTAAAGCATTTGCAAAATGTGTATGAATATTCAAACTCAAGTGTTTGTGCGAAAATTATTAATGCACATTGATGACAGGGAGGCACCCTCTTAATCACTTGAATTTTTTCCTGATAATTAATTTACTTTAAATTGCGGTGTCTCATATACATGATATCTTGAAATGCTTAGAAATAAGAGACAGCAGATTATTGTAAGTCTAAAGTTTATTAAATAATAGCAAGTTTACAATAAATGTACAAAATTGCAATAAATTAGTTACATTCCAGTTGCGCATCCGTTGCACTGGCAAAACCTTCTGAAGGTGGTCAATGTATCTGTTGCAGACAGTTTTTGTCAAGCAATTGCACCAAAAAGTTACAATGGCCTCAAGAAGCTCGTCTTTATTTCTTGGCTTGACCTGACGTCTGATAAATTCCTTCAGTGCGTGCCACACCAGCTCGATGTGATCTGCAAGTGAAAAAAATTGTGGGCACGCTTTGTTAAACCGAGGGAACAGTTTATGAATTCGTGAGTACGGTTTATAAACTGCGGGGACGGATTGCAAAACCGTCGCCACGGATGGTTTTTTTTTCTCCTACAGGTGACGTGCAGGGCTCCGTGCGAATGGGATCAACCCTCCCTCGCTCGTTTGCCAACGCGCCTTCTGCTGCCGAGCAGAGTTATGTGAGCAGTTTGGACTGGAGTTTGGACTGGAGCGAGTAGGGATTTTTTTTCCAAGTCGGAGCGTCGTGTTTTCACTCGCTCCAAGAGCGCTCCACCACTGCTCCATCACGAGTACAATTCATGCCAACGGCGCATAATATAACTGCATATTTAGGAATAAACATAATTTTTTTTACAATTTGTTATTTTTTTTTAAATGTAGGATAGTCTTAGGCTACAGTCTACTAAACAAAAATTAAAAGCTACATTTTTTATTTCATTTTCATTTCGGTTCATTCTTGGTTTAAAAAAATCTTCAGGCTCCATATGCAGAGCGAAATGGGAACGGTCCAGCATTTAGCAATAATTAGTATTAACTCTGTTATTATTCTTGATTTTTCAAACTACAAGCTACAAGCATTTTTGGATTATGCCTTATGTTACAAGCACTGTCTCCCAGAGGTTTCCCCACATGTCCAGCGCTGACAGCAAGCGGGTAAAGGACCGGGTCAACGAATTCCTACGCTCCCCAAGGAACTCTGTTGCCCACCGACGTCTGCACTTTTGAAGACACTTTCTTTTAAAATACATTTCTTTTAAATACATTTAAAAATCTGTTAATATTATATTTTAGTAGTTGTATTTTATCTGGCGATTTCTATTAAAAAATAGAAGTGGTTGTTTTAATTTAAACGTGTCTGCTTCTATTTTAGCCAATCTATTTTCAATAAACTAAAACAAAAATAATAATAAAAAAAGGAAAACGAATACAGCTTGTTATCAGACTGTAAAAAAAATACAATGAAAAAGTCATGACAACTCGTTTTTAAGGTTGGCAACTTTAACTTATAGAAATAATTTAAGCAATTTATTATACTAGTTATTATACTATTATTATACTAGTTTAAATCTGAATTTTTAATACTATTAATCTGAATTCAGAATCTCATGGAATTTTAAGTTTAAATGAATGAAAATGCCACAGTGAATGGTAAATATAGCCTAAATAACAGAAGACCTTGATTGCATGTTACCATGAAACTAACAGAATAATTCGTTTTTTTACATTAACAATTCATGTATAAAATGGCACAGCAACATTTATATCAAACACTTTTACGTTCACAACTGAGCAACGCGGGAGGAATGTATTGCGCAAGAGCGCACAAGTGAATGTGAAGAGAATTTTTAGGGGGTAGGAGGATTTTTTTATTCTTAAATGTTCAAATGCATATGATTTCAGTATGACGGAAAAATATTAAAATGAGCAAAAATATGCCACAGTAGACCAGCTGCTCATGCTGAACTGCGCAGTTTACAATGAATATGTGCGTGTGAGGCACCAGCGCATAAAACAGCTGAAATATACCATACTCAATTTTTGCTTACACGGTTAAGGCATAATTGGAGACAGTTTGAAAAATCAAGAACAACAGCAGTTAATAAGAATTTTTTGCTGTTAGAGCTAATGCTGGACCGTTCTCATTTCGTTACGCATATGGAACTTGAAGGATTTCATTTATTAATTTTTGCTAAGAGCAAACCAGAATGAAAAATATATATTTTTTAATCCATATATATATATATATATATATATATATATATATATATATATATATATATATATATATATATATATATATGAACATACACACAGATTAGAACATTTAATATTTTTATTCTGGTTTGTTTATATATATATATATATATATATATATAGAGAGAGAGAGAGAGAGAGAGAGAGAGAGAGAGAGAAAGAGAGAGAGAGAGATAAAGAGAGAGAGAGAGTTATAATATAATATAGTTATAATATAATGCTATTGATGTTTTACTTGTCCTTTCATCTTCGTTTACAAACCCTCATTTTATTTTTACAGTCAGTTCAAAATTCGTCCCTTTGCGCCATCTGGCGGTAGTTAAGCGAATTATTTTAACACGCGACTGAATTCAATTAATGCCGCGCCACCGCGGCGGTAGTGCCCAAATAGGCTGTCAACCTACTGTACATAATAATATCTACTACACAAAAATGTTGGTAGAATCCAGGGCTGGATTTTACAGTGAGGCAAGAACAAACTTTGGGGCCCCAGATATACTGCAAATTATGTCTTTTGTTGTTGTTGTTATGTTTGTTATGTTGTTATGTTTGTTATGTTGTTTTTTACTGCAAAATATATCAGTATCAATAGTCTATATTGTCATTCAAAATATTATGAATTTGGACATATTACTACTTGCCTGCTATATAGATACAAATTACAGCTGGTGTAATCTTTAGTTAATATTAATTTAATTGTGCCATCATATTTACCATTCTGCACTTTCAGAGGGCTGTGTGATGCACAAATAAAGTAAAAAGGTATATGTTCTACAGTGTTTTCTTCTTTACTAATGTAAGGTATGCAAACATAATATATGCAAATCAGAATACATGATGGACATAAGGTTTACATTTACGGGCTCATCGTTGTTTACATGTTTACATTTCTTTTGTAAACAAAACTTCATATATTAAATTAGTGTCGTGATATTTATTAAAACAATATTCGCATGTTCTTCTTTGACCAATTGACTGCATATTTGGTTGACTAAGCCTTCTCGTTGATTAATATTTAGTCTGCTGATGGAGAAATCCCTTATTAGATATATTATGTAATTGATTGGCTAAAGAGATGTCTTTCATATAGATTTAAACTGGGAGAGAGTGTCTGATCCACAAACATTATTTGGAATGATATTCCAGTTTAGGAGTTTAGGAGCCAAATGTAATAATGCTCCTCCTTCTTTATAGTAGACTTTGATGTCCTTCTACTTTTAAGTTTTTGCAACCTTAAAGAGTGTGATGATTGTAGCATGATAAAAGTCTGTTAAACACACAAAAAGCTTAACCGTTTAGGCCTTATAAGTGAGCAGCAATATATTTCACAAATACAATGAATTTCTAAGTGCACCATACATTCAACAGATGCATTTTTATTTGCATGCCCTTGAAATTATTATGAAAAATGCCTCTTTATCTTCATTGAATAATGCTATATAAACTAGTGTTCATTAGCATACTAATTTCCATTATCATCCTCCTCTCATTATTCTGAACCACCATTTAAGGTTGCCTGTCCTCTTTTTGACCATCTATATTTGACAGGATTAAAATTTTAGCACAACATGCAGATAAGGGGCACTCTCGTCTGATCATGTCAGACATTGTAATTAGAAAAATGCAGAAGGTTAATTCCCCTCTCAGTATACCCCCTCAGATTAAAGGGCATGCACAATTAAAATGTTCTGTCTGCTGTATTTGTTTCAGTGCAACCACAAGTAACATTATAAAAAAAATACATTGTGAAAATGTTTTGACAGTTAATATAAAAACAGGTTTTATATGGTCACATGTAAATATCCAACTTGCATTGTTGGACTGAGTTTTGATTTTAGACAATAAAATAATAATAATAATAATAATAATAATAATTAATTAAATAAATAAAAGGACTGATCACCAGACATGGAGAGGGAAGAATTTCAGGGAATAACCTTACTGATCATAAATTGTCTTAGTCTGAAGAAAATATTTTAAACAAAGATAGCAAAGACTTGATATTCTCATCTAGGAAAAGTGAAACCACATTTTGTTATCTGAGAGCTACAACAAAAGAATAACTAATGGTGGTGGTTGTTGTTGTTGTTCTTCTTTTTCTTAATTAATGTGCCTTTCTCGTTGTTATCTTAAACATCACCTCTCCCATGATATGCACCTTGTGTTATTATTCAGGAGAAAAATTATATTTTTCCACCTCCACTGTTGTGTTTGACCACTAACCAATGACAGGAGACAGGAAGCACAGATTAAACAGGTCACAAATCAGCTAAAGAGTTGTGAGGGCTGGAGGAAAAGTAATTTGATGTACAGGAGTGTGGCACTAATCAAAGCCATAAGGTTAAAGCGGTTAGCCAAGTGTGTGTGAAAGAAAGGAAAGTCTGAACAAATGCTGCCAAAAGGGTAATAAATTCCTTATAATGACAAAATGACGTAGAAGGCCACATACAAAAGTTGATTTACCTTTTGTTGCATGGCAAAAGTTGTACTCACAGAGAGATGTTTTTTTTTAATCAGTGATACAGAAAACAAGATGGAAAGTGTAATTGTTTCATAAAGTAAAATCAAAGACATTAATGTCAGCCTTAAATCTGCTTGAGATTGAGATTAATTAATGAATCTATCAAAATATTATAATGGATAAATGAATTGAACTAAGTTATGTAATAGTCAATATGCATCACACTTTTCCTTTAACAACACACTTTAACACTTGTGAACATGAATAATGACTATACATCTGTCCGTTACCTAAACTGCTAGTCCTATGTAAGTGGTCTTTGTAAATTACTCGCTAAAGCATAAAAAAAATCTAAATAATGTTTGATATTTTGATACTACTTTGATACTTGTTTACAGTAAAATATAAAATGTTTGGTTTCATTTTACACTTTCTCATCTGCTAAAATTAGATTTAAGTCAGAGTAAAACTGACTAAGGTTAATGAATATGGCATGACAAAATATTGGTCTTTTAAACTATGATAACTATGAGCTGGTAATTTAGCATACATATGACTTGTAGTACGCTCTGCATTAAAAGCTAACATTGTAGAAAATATTTTAATTAGGAAAAAAATTAATACTTAATGCTAAGAACAATCACTTTTACCTAGTCAAAAATTTTTGGTATGATCATTGATCACAACACCCTCAAATCCCATATTCAAATGGAACACAAATGAAAGAGAAGTATGAAAAAGAAAACTATTAAATATGAACAGACGAGAACAGATAAGAACTTGGTAGAATAATCTTTTCAGCATTTAATAGCATCAGCCTCATTAAATAGCATCGAGTTTTACATCCTCAGTAACAAACAACACTAGATTAAATGAAGGCGAATCTGATTTAATTCTTTCCGTCGTCCCAGAAGACCTACACCTCCCAGCATGGCCGATACACTCTTCCCACCATGCACCTCATGGTGTCCCTTTTGATGATGGCGATGCTTGGGCTCAGGTCTGTTCCAACATCTCTGCGCTCTGTACTGAGAAGGCTCTCTGGGGGACTGAGATGAGGGAGTCCTCTGTTCAGAGATGTTAGGGTCCTCAGCAGATTGGAGTTGGCCACCACGATGATCCTGGAGTTGCCTGGTACGTAACCCAGAGAATTCTCCTCCAAGCTCTCGCTCAAGCCTTGCAGATCTGGTTCTGTGTCTTCAGCTTTGGCCATGGGGATGGCAGCAGTTCTGAAGTAGCACTCGGACAAAAGTGACACAGTGATGAGGACGGTACCAACGGAAATCTTCATTCTTGATCCTGTGTTTCTTCAGTGGTTCAGCTGTTGTCTTCTGTGATGGCTTGCAAGCTGGTCTGATAATGGTGAAAACTTGGTCCATTTTTATAGGCCTACCAGCCATTGTCTGCAAATGTGCCACGTTATCCTTAGATTCACCATAGTCTTGGTTTCTCATGAGTATGTGGCTATTTACAAAAACACAAAAACTCATTGAGAACCTGATGAGACCACTGACATAGCTCAAGTGTTTTGTTTGGTGGAAAGTTGATTAAGATTTCCTGCAATGTGGCTTGTGTTCAGCATGCAGACTGCAGGGTTCCATTGAGTGGGCATTGTAAGAGGGGATATAATTACAGAATCCTCACACTTTGAAACAATATGAGAGGATTATAGACCTGTTGAAGAGTCCAGGTTAATAATAACTGTTTTCTCATTAGAATCACGAGACGAAGTCATCAAAAGAGGCTCTAGCCTTATTAGATCAAAATAAAGATCAACACCCAGCAGGAGGTTGTATTATTAAATTTGGAAAAGTGCTACTGATTCATGACAGTGTTGCAGGTGTTTCAATTTGTATCAAGCATCATGTCAGTGCAGCCTGAATGGGGCTCCTGCTGGTAAATGCTGCATGATACAGAGACTATCTATACATTCATTTTACTCTGAATAAACTCACTGAATGAACCACACTGGCTATTCATTGAAAACATTCATCATGGCAATGCAGGTGATTTTTAATAAATTGGTTGTTGTATTCTAGTATTCTAGTACAAACAATAACTAAAGTTTTTAGCACCTATAATTTTTTAAACCAAAATTCCAAAATCAAATCCAATATCCAAACGAGCAGGTTTATATTTCAACTCTTTCTTAATTTGTCAGAATTTAATCTTCCATGTCTAATGTACCCAGTCTTTTCTTCTTCTATCTTCTGATTTTTGATTTCCAAATGTCTTTTTTAAGACTTCTATATTGAAATCCCTCATTTAAAAACACAGTAGTCTCAGAATTGTTATAAATACGATAATCACTTTTTTTGTGTGTGTCAGTAATTCAACTTTGGTTTTTAAGACATAAGACCTTCTTCTGGCCCTTTGACTGGCTTAGTAATTTTCTATAATGAAAGGCCATGTCACATTGTACTGTTAAAGCGGAAGTGTCAAAAATAATTGGAAGCAAGGCCTCTAATAGGACATCTAATAGAACAAGAGAATCTTAAGTAAGAGATTATTCAACTGTGCAAAGTGCTGGGCTCGTCTCTTTGAGAAGATGAAAGACTGCACAATAATAAATATAGATTTTTAAGGCAAATCTTTCATATCAAGGACTACAGAGCAGAACAGAACACCCTACAACACCAGAGAATATATTAATTTATCATTTAGTGGCCAATTAATTATTCTATTATTATTATTTTCCCACCCCAGTACTGAAATGTATATATGATGATTCATATCTTCCCAATTCACATTGCCCTCCCCAATAATAAAATATATGAAATATATGATGATTAATATCTAATGCATAAACATTAAAGGTTAGTTTAAAGTGAACCACTGTATAACTCTTGCATAATTGCTCTCTTCTGTAGTGTGTCCAGTGTAGTGTTTGATTATCTACCAAACAATCATTTCCAGTGAGGTGAGCAAAAAGAGCAACTGTGAAATAATAATGAGGCTTGGAACCATAGGAATAGTGTAATCACAGTTGGGATAAGAAAGGCTGGTTTCAAACAAAATATCTAAAATGGGAAAACATTCTATGCTCATCTGGTGAGCATTAGGAACAAGGTGGGTGGATTTTACTATTAGATGGTCTGTGGGCTCTAAATGTCCTCTCCTCTTCTTTTGGGGGATCTTGAACAAGGCTTCTAGCCACCACATTTCCTCTCCCACAAGGGGTCTGTATATGGCAATATGACGAAATTTACTTTCTCACTCAAAAATTCAATGTAAAATTGATTGATTGTGCAGATGTTCTGTGAGGAGATATTACTTACTGGTTGTTCAAGATGCAGGAAACATATTATTCTCTTGAGAAAAAAAAAACACTTTGTGAGCACAATCTTGTGCTCTTTAAATGGAATACAATTGGCTCCAACACCTATTCCAAACCTGTTTATTTCAACATTTCTTCTGTTGAACAAAAAATATGATATTTTGAAGAATGTTGGTAACCAAACAATTGAGGTTAGCCATTGACTGTTACCACTTGTGACCAGAATATTTTGTTGTGCATCATTTTCAGTCACTGAGTAAGTAGTAGTACTACTAAACTGTAGTAAAACCAAACCCAAAATCCAAACCCAAGAAACGATGTTGATGTACCTTGTGTAGTGATTGGTACTCATGTCACCAATGGCATTGTGATTTTTGCATTACACGTCACTTAATATGTGGTTATGTCTATATCAGATGACCATTTCCATAGCACCAGTTTTTTACTTGGCAAAATGAGAACACTCCCAGCCAGGGCTGTTTGATAGTGATTAAGAGATTAAGTTGGGTGTTTCTTTGGCAGAATTATGATATCATACAGAAAGATAAATTGTTGCTTCTCTGAAATTAATAAGCTGAATAACCTTATTATGCATCATACAAATAAAGACACTTTATTTATTACCTGACATCAGCCATAAAACATATACTGATAATATACAACAATGCCAAAGTGATATTATGTCCCCCATGATTGAGTGAGCACTCCAATGGTGGTGACTTTTTCCACTGATTGTGTATAGGTAACAATGCAGTGAGGAAAAGAGCAGAAATTCTTTTCAACAGTCTTGAATTTAAAGGGCTGTGAGATGCTGATCTCCTGGAGCCCCAAAGGGTCCTAAAATCGGGAACATGCAGATGATTGGCTCTGATCACGGCCAGGTATTTATTTTTTGGGCTGACTTGGGTAACACGCACTATGTTAAAAAGACCTGGGACACAAATAATTAGATTGGGACCTGACCTTGACCTGGGTGACTTTTTAAAATATGGACCCAAACCCATACCCTCATCTTCCTGGTTCCTCATGTTCAGGCTGGAAGACCCCTTGTCTCTGTTGCTGTCTCTCACCAAACAGGCTGGAGACTCAGAAAAAGGTGTGTCTGCTGAAATGGTTGAAATATATCCCATTCTGATGAGGATGAGTTTACTTTTTTTTTTTTTTCATTTCAGTTCTGTGAGTGACTGCTGGCATCAGAGTGTGGAACTCATTTGCATAGTCCAAAACACAGTTAGAAAAGCATCCTGAAAGTTTGGCATTACTCACTTTGGCGATGTTCTGAATGCATAAAGTCCAAATATGATGTAAAAAGATCAAACTGGTATGAATGCATTCATTTGTCCAATAACAGCCATTTTCTGAATAAGTATAAAATGTGTTGTAGTTTGCATCAGTTTCAAGGTTTCAAAGCATAGTTAGTATGGATTTGAATGGATCATTGTGGCCTCACTTTGTTTCATCCACTGCTTCTGCATCCTGAGGGCCTAGGGAATTTTTATGGTGTTCACAGACCAACATCACAATCCAATCAAAATTAATCATACATTACCCCCCTACTGTAGTTAGAGAAGGTTTTGGAATGTACTGTTCACCTAGCAACCAAACATAACACCTTAACACCAGGTTTTGAACAGGCTAAACTATTACTCACATTTTCTTCAGGATATTTAAAAAACTATTTATTGAACACGTTTTTAATCATGTAACAATTACTTTCTTAACGCTTAATCTTATTCTTATGTTAATTCTTCATGCTATTAAGAAGCATTATTTTAAGAGCTCTGTGTGTATATTTTGTTCTTAGAACTGATGTTTGGGTACAGTTTTATAGTAACATTATTTTAAATGACTTCAGATCCTGACTGGGTTACCCAGAACTCAATGGCAAGTCACGCGAAAGGTCCCCAGCTCAACACTTTGTGGAAACACCAAATTGGTGGCCAGTACGTGGAACGATTGCTATTGCATTGTTTAGTTGTGTGATAGTAAAGACGATGGCATATATCAAACTTGTACAATGGAAAACCACCATCTACAGAACCTGAAACCAGAACCATCTACTCCAGGTTACCATTTTCCAAAGAGGAACTTCTAGGGTCCCAAGCTGTTGACTCCATCATTCTTCAACTTTAGGCTTCATGTACTTCTTCGACCTACCACCAACCCAGACTGCAAGAGCACCAGGGTGTAGTGTATCGGCGGTTCCAGAAAATAAACAAACATCTTTATATGCTACACATCATTCCTGGAGCACTGGTGCCCCTGCTATTACGCCACTTCCATCCTCAAACCTCCGAAAAACATCACGGAAGGGTAAAGACTCTCTTGAAGGTTATGGAAGTCGCCTAGTGGCCATCCATCCGGAGGGACATCTGGCAGTTCATGGATGATTGCAATCACTGTCGGAGGAAGGAGAGGTGTGGGACAGTGAGGGGCCTAAAGTCATCATGACCGCCATATCAGCATCATCATCAATCTTCAAAAACCAACGCAACCTTCAACTATTTTCAATGTATACCGTGTTGTTTTCGTTCTGTGTCATTTTTTTGTGAAAATAAACTGTTGTTGTTTTATATCAGCCGTCTTTATGTCTTTAATCTGCTCACCCTAAATCTAAAATTAAAAAAAAAAAAATCCTGTTCAAAATTTATACTGGCAGATGTTGATTGAGCCATGGGCATTGTTTGGGGAAAATCCTGAGTGAAAACCCTCACAGTCATCTCTTCTAAAAAGTCCCTGTCCATTAACACTTGATTTAGCTATACAATAAAAAGATCTTACTACTAACTCTATGAGGCTCAAAGTGAATTCTAATTATGAAGAGAAAGGATAAGGAAGCAGGAAGCAGATAAACATGATGGATTTTCCCTTGACTGTAGATGATAAAATCAGTGAGAATGTGGAACCGAATCATGATGACAGATCACCAGATTGCACCAATATAGAGAGAAACAAAACAACGGCACAATGATATAGTTTTCATTTACTTGAAGAAAATGGAAAAATGTCTCTGAAGATGAGGTTTTCACTGACCTCTAACACACTATTATTTTTCTGTTTCATAAGACCGTTTCTAATGTACTGAATCTGTCTCAGTACATTGTAGTGCATATCTCAAATTTTGAAGCTTATGGAGGAGAAAAAAATCTCACCTGAATCAAATTTTTTATACTTTTGCATTATTCTGTCATTTTGTACTGAGTTATGCTAGTAGTGTTTACAAACATAATTTTAAGATCATTAAAACATGGTTTCCTTCACATGGAAAACTGTGAATGTTTCTGAACATAATTTACTACACAAGCATATTGTACAAGGGTATAATCAATCAAGGATATACAGTATAAAAATCTGTTTATATTAAACAGTTGCATAGTCCATATTGCTTTCAAGATTTTCTTTTAGATATTGTTTCCAAACATGTTTTAATGTGAAAATAACTTTAAAATCAAATAGCAATCGATTATAATAATTTTAAATATAAATAAAAAATTTTTATCAGCATAATAAGATCCAAATAAGAAACACTCTTAACACAGTATCAGCCATTTAAAGGGGTCCTATTATGTTCTTTTACAAAGTATTGATTTTGTTTTGGTGGTGTACTTAAACAGGTTCTCATACTAGGTTGTTCGAAAAACATATTATTTTTCACATATTTTACATTGTTACAACACCTCTCTCCCCAGTCTGATATGAATGGCTCAAAAAGTTCCTGTATCAAATGAAGGCCCACCTTTTAAAATACGAAGTGTGCTGTGATTGGTTAGCTGGGCCAGTCTGTGACTTGCTCCACTCGGCACCTGGTCGGGAAATGTCATGCCCCTTACCATAGCTGCTTGCAGCTTCAGTTTAAATATTGCGTCAAAATCAAATCAATTTGAGTGCGATTTAAACTTGGATGATTGTAACCACTCTAAGTTTGTCTGCCTTGGGAAAGCCAGCGTATAGTGATGGCTTCTCTAGTGCAGCTCAACCAGGTATCTTCCCATTCATCAATATTTGTGATATCACAAATCCCGAAAATATGTGTTGTAGTCCAAACGACTCATTTGTTGTAGTTTTAAAAAAATTATTATTGTTAAATAAAATATCTCCTTTTGAAGTGGACTTTGAGCTTTGTAACTTTGCAGATCTTTTTTATGCTCAAACAGCTACATTACAGAATAACTCAAGTTAGAAAAGTGAAAAAGTATAATAGGGGCCCTTTAAGTTTTGCAGGGACAAACACTATTCATATTTTCTTCTAAAAATGTATTAATCTAGTTCAAATGGCTCATTTGTCAAATAGATTTGTTAGTTGTGGAGGTGCAGGTACTGACCCCTGTGTATCAAGGCATGTTATGGTTACTGTTGTCACAACAGTTCTCAGTATGTAAAAGAGAGAGAGAGTGTGTGTGTGTGTGTGTCCTGGGCAGGTGTTTCTGGGTTGTTTTTTGGTCATTTGAGGACAGCTGCAGGCCATATGCTCATAACAGACCTGTTTCTACAACTGTAAATTAAGGATGGAACAGTTGAAGAATTTTAACCATGCTCTGTTTGTCTATATCCAACTGGACTGTAACCCTCCCTCCCGTGAACATAACTGGAGCAGGGCTCTGCAGTCTGTTTAGAGATCAGATTAGCTCATGTTAGATTAGCTCATGTAGATTTTAAATGTCTGTAATATTTGCCTCCACCACACTACACAACACAAATATAAATGCTTGCATGTAGAATATTTCTTAAACTAAGACCCAGACAGTTTTCTTGTCTTTCTCAGTACTTCTCACTCTCTGTTTTCGCTGGCACCCTGAGCACGGCACCTAAAGCTGTTTGTGTGCTATAGAATCAGCCTGTTAACAGTCTTACCACCACACCTCACTATCCCGACCATAGAAATGAGTCCCCAAGGTTGTAGACTCTGCTCTGAAATGTGCACACCAGCTGACTATATCAGTATCTGCCAAGCAAAACACAAGACCATGGCTCAGGGGCCTAAGGAAAGGCAACTTTTGACAGTGCTTCTCACATAACCTGAGCCACCAGTCAGCCCATGGCAGCAAAACTTTGTTAACACAAAGAAGCAGGCTGCACTGTCGTCTGAGCTGAAGTGTTATTCCAGCTAGGTGAACAATAGAGCTCCCTTCTTCGTGGGATGAATAGTGCATATTAACAGCCACAAATTCTATTATGTTCCTGAGATCCATGTGCAGCGGTTTGCTAAAAGCCAATGCGGATGGAAATGAGCAAAGCTCATTTTTTTGCCTTCACATTTTAAACACTTTCTGATTACATCTGAAGAGGGAAATACACAGCTGTGTCCTTTAAGGGTGAAATAAAATTTTCAAAAGTTACAATATTTTAAGAAGTATGTGTTTTGGCAGCTCCTAATATTTTCTGGGTTTTATTGGGTTAGGGACCATAATTATTGATACCACAATAATAAATGTGTCAATTCTGACATTTCAGAAACAATGAAATTGTAAAAATAGTGTTGTACAGTCCATAGTAATTAGCATAGTAATGCTCTCCCGGAGAAGGTACCACAGCAGTTTAGTGAAGTAATAAAATACTTTTCCAAGTTTCAGTTTTTCCAGTTTGCTCAATGTTTGTGTAACCTTCATCGGGGGAATCCAGAGACTCTAAAATCAAAAAGAAGGCATATTCACAGTAAAATGCCCATTCACATTGATTGAAACTCAACTCAGTACTCAACGGGTTTTAGGGCATATATTTTACATTGGACAACAGGTGTGGACTCAACATAGTACAAGAATTGTTTATTGTACAAAAGTAAACAAAAAAGTCATGCTTAAAATCATGTTTTTGAGGATGACGGAATGCCACACATGCTGTCTTTATTGGAATCTGCCTAATTTGACAATTTAATACTGATGCAGTACAATAGAGTTTAATTTGACTGATGGCCTTTGCTGTTAACAACAAAAAAGCTGTTGAACCTATTTTGTACGGTGCCCGTAAAGTGACTTGTTCGGTTTGCTTAGTTTTGTCGTGGCCACGAAATAATAACTCGTGGGAATGTGATAATATGTCATGGCCACGAGATATTAATTTGTGGGAATGTCATATTAACTCGTGGGAACGTCATATTATGCCGTGGCCACGAGATCATTTTGTCGAGATAACGACATCTTTATGTGATGCTATGTGCTATGCTATGAGATGCTATGTTGAGGGAACAACATCCATTTCTCGTGGCCATGACTTCTTATGCTGAGGGAACGACATGTTTTCACGAGTTTAATGCGTAAACAAACCTGCGTGACCATAGCAACCCGGGATTATCAGAGATGGATTCATTCATATTTTATCTTGAATTAAGTAACCACAACATAAGGCCACAATATAATATGACGTTCGCACAAATTAATATCTCGTGGCCGCAACATATCATCACGTTCCCACGAGTTTTTTTTCTCGTGGCCATGACAAAACTAAGTAAACAGAACAAGTCACTTTACGGGCACCGTAATTTTGCTATCCTAACTACACTGAAAAAAAGATACTTTGGACCAACTTGCAAAATGCCCTTATTTGTTAAATATGTAAATGTAATATTAATATTTCTCAAATTGTACAGTATGGTTTAGTTAAAACCTAACGTTTTAATTTCATATTAATCAAATCTTTAAAGCCACAAGCCCCAAACTCGGCAGAGACCTGGGCCCTGATGTCTAGTTTGCTGAGGGTATTGTTTTTTTCTCTGACTTGCTTTATATTTACACCCCAAAGTGAAATCTTCTTTATCTGTTTCCCTTGTACCTGCTCCTTATCTCTGGAATTCTCTTCCATATTCTTTATGAGAAAGTGATTGACTACTTTTAACTCTACCTTTCATTCCATCCTGATGATCCAATAATAGCTGCTAGCATCTCAGCATATCTGACAGACATTTCTTGACGGGTGAAGGACCATCACCTGCAGCTCAACCTTGCCAAGACAGAATTGCCTGTGTTTTCAGCAAGTCCATCACTTCATTACAATTTCTCAACCATAACTCCTTCAAGGACAGCCAATAGCCTTGGAGTTGTGATTGATGTTCAGCTTAATTTCTCAGACCACACTGTTAAAACGGCAAAGTCCTGTAGGTTGCTTTATACAACTTTAAGAAAATCTTTATTTCAGAACATTCTTCACAGCTCCTTGTTCAGGCTATTGTTTTCTCCAGGCTGGACTATTGCAGTGCTCTCTTGGGAGGTCTTCCAGCCAGTTCTATCAAACCTATACAACTAATCCAGAATGCGTCCACAAGATTAATCTTTAAAAAGCCAAAAATTGTATGTCACACCTCTATTCTTCAGTTTACACTGGCTACTATTAGCTGCTTGCATAAAATTTAAGGCATTGATGTTTGCCTACGAAACAGCCACTGGCTCTGCATCCCTTTACCTAAATTCACTACTTCAGACTTTAGTGCCCTCCAGGGGCTTCTGCAAGTGAATGGTGCATTTTAGAACCATCCCAAAACTGCAAAAAATCACCTTCACATACTTTTACCTTAATTGTTCCCTCCTGGTGGAATGACCTGCCTAATTCAATCTGAGCAGCTAAGTCCTTAGCCATCTTCAAGAAACGACTAAAAAAACATCTCTTTCATCTACACTTGACCCTCTAACACTAGCATTCTCTATTCTATTTCTATCTTATCTATTCTATTTGTATTCTATTACTTGCTTCATTTTCATATAAAAAAACAAAACAATGAATGTTCTAAGTCAAGTCAAGTCACCTTTATTTATATAGCACTTTAAACAAAAAAGATTGTGTCAAAGCAACTGATCAACATTAATTAGGAAAACATTGTGTTAATAATGCAAAATGACAGTTAAAGGCAATTCATCATTGAATTGTGATGTCATCATTCAGCTCAGTTCAGTTTAAATAGTATCTGTGCAATCATTTGCAATCATGTCAACAATATTGCTGTAAATTAAGTGTCCCCAACTAAGCAAGCCAGAGGCAACAGTGGCAAGGAACCAAAACTAAATCGGTGACAGAATGGAGAAAAAACCTTTGTGAGAAACCAGGCTCAGTCGGGAGGCCAGTTCTCCTCTGGCCAGACAATACCAGCAGTTCAATTCCAGGCTGTAGCAAAGTCACATTCTGCAGAAGAATCAACTGTTTCCTGTGGTCTTGTCCCGGTGGTCATCTGAGACAAGATCTTTACAGGGGAATAGTTGTCCTGGTCTCTGCTGTCTTTCAGGGCTGTAGAGGTCCTCTCTAGGTGCTGATCCAGTGCCCCTCTGATCTGGATACAGACTGGATCTGGTGGCTACGGTGACCTCAGAATAAGAGAGAAACAGACTAATATTAGCGTAGATGCCACTAACACTATAGCATTCTGTATTTTTCTTTATAAAAAATTACCTTATAACACTATCATTCTCTACTCTTTTTCCATTCTTTCAATTTTTTTATTATTATGCTCTAACACTAACATTCTCTATCATTTTTCTATTGTATCTACTTATTTTCTGTTTATTTATGATTAAAAAAAACCTTGCTACATATAATGCATTAGACAAACCGAGACTCGTCACAGCACTTACTGTACATATTATTACACTTCTTTTGGTTTTGATTGCTTCTGTTGTCCTCATTTGTAAATAGCTTCGGATAAAAGCATCTGGTAAATGTAAGTATATGACTGACTAAACTCATTAAAAACTTTAACCTTCTGTAAGTGGTAAATTTATGTGTGTTTGTGTGCATCATTGTACTTCCCAATGTCTGACACAGTGCAAAACCACAGAGCATCTAACAGGAAAAGAGGAGGGGTCAGGTGATGAGACTCAATCAGCTTCTGACCTCTTTGTCAATAAAGCAAAGGAAGAATAAATTAAAGTTGGCTAAATATGATCCCAGATCAGACCTGGCGGTGTGAATGACCACACATAGAATTCACCGTGAATTCTGGGTGGGGAAATGTTGTCTTAAGCTCCTGGAGCAGTGAGTGTTAGAAATGGTGCAGTTTGAGAAAGTCTTGCACATACTCTTTGGCTAATAGACATACTATTTTTAAACTAGGTCAAATAGTAATGGCGTTGTGCTTTGAGAGAACCTTGTCACTGGGAGAGTCAACATTACCATTATGAAATAAAGGTTTTTCTCAAATACTTGTTGGACACAATTATTACAATTTTGAGCACTCCAGCGTGATTATAAACATGAAATTATCCAGCCATGGCTACCTGTTTCACGGAAATACAAAGAGAATGGAAAACAAAGCCCAAATTCCCTTAACCATCCATCACAATGAGAAAAACCAAAGAATATATTTCTGATGTGCAGCAAAAGATAATTGAGCTTTACAAATTGGTGAAGTGGCTTTAAGAAAAGAGCTAGAGCAGTGAAATTCCCATTTCCACCATCACGACAATAATTAATAATTTCCAACCAACAGAAAATGTTACGAATCTGCCTGGAAGAGGACGTGTGTCTATATATATATGTCCTAATGCATGGTGAGAAGGAGAGTTTAAGTGGCTAAGGCCTCTCCAAGGATCACAGCTGGAGAACTGCAGAAAAAACTTGAGTCTAAGATTCAGAAAACCTTTAAAAAAAATTGTCAAACAGCACCTACATCACCACATGTTGTTTAGGAGGATTTCAAAAAGAATTCTCCTAGCTCTTCCAAAAACAAACTAAAGCATATTCAGTTATCAGACATGACTGGAACTTCAAATGGGACTGGCTTCTATGGTCAGATGAAACTAAAAATGAGCTTTTTAGCAGCAAACACTCAAGATGGGTTTGGTGAACTTAGAGATGAAAAAGTACCCCATGTGTACAATGAAATATACTGCTGTATTTTTTGATGTCGTGGGCCTATGTTTCTGCTGGAAGTCCTGGACATCTTGTTTAAATACATGACATCTTTGATTCTATCAAATACCAACAGATAAAAAATCAGTAAGTGACTGACTCTGTTATAAATCTTATAATGGGGCATGTTTGGATCTTCCAATTGTACAATAACCTAAATACAAACCTCAAAAACAACACAGAAATGGGTCACTGAGCTCAAAACCAAGCTTCTGCTATGGCCATTCCAGTCCTCTGACCTGAACCCTATAGAAAATGAGAGGAGTGAACTGAAGAGAAGAAGCACCAACATGGAGATGGGAATCTAAAGAGTCTGGAGTGATTCTGGATGAAGGAATGGTCTCTGATCCCTTGTGAGGAAAGGATTTTAACAATGCAGATACATTTTCACAGCCTTCTTTGATCATATTTACCAAGGGTGCCGATATTTTTGGCCACAAATTTATATGTTTTAATTAGGGTGTCTTATTTTTATTTTTTTCCCATATGAGACAGCAAGAATATATATATATATATATATATATATATATATATATATATATATATATATATATATATATATATATATATTTTTTTTTTTTTTTTTTTTTTTTATGAAAATCTTTAAATTATATTTTATCTTAGTTAAATTTTACTGAGAAAAAAAAACCTTGTATATTTGTTTTCAAGTTTACATTAGATTTTCATTTTGGTCTTTGAAATTTTAGAATGACTTACTGATTTACGTGAAACCTACATCTAAACATAAAAAGAGGCTTAATTGGTCTGAATTTTATAGATTCTGTGTTTTGTTTTCTTTCTCTCTGTCTGTCTATGTATTTATTCAGTAAGCATGAGACTTTGGTCACTATTCTAACCTCAGTTCAACAGTCTGGAGCCCACTGGCTTGTGGTTTTGGGGATGAGTTCAGAGAAAGTACTAATACATTCAGCACAGTGAACATTAAGTTACAGTCTGGGAGTGACTTAACTGAATGCACCAGTTCAACTTTCTCCAAATGTTTTCCAGATTCCTGGATGCAAGTCCTATCCATCTTTTAGGGAAATGCCTGGTGATATCCCACTGAGTGATGTGCAAACTGATCCACCATACGCCTATGATTTCATGTCTCATACAGATGTAGCATGTAGAGTACAGACAGGCAGATTATTGTGCACAGATGAGGATCGATGGTGGGTGTCCCAAAATCAACTACTTTGTTTCAAGTTGTTGCTTGTCATTCGTTCGTTCGTTCATTCATTAATTTATGCTACTAGGTGAAGAATTTTAGTGAAACATTTTTCTGGAAAAAATATCTCCCTTGTCTAATTTTATAACTAACATTTTAATTATACACAAACACACACAAAAACGGGTTTATTTATTTATTTATTTTACACACAAATCACACACATTACACATAAGCTACATATAGTGTGTTTGCTTGCGTGCGTGCGTTCGTGTGTGTGTGTGTGTGTGTGTGTGTGTGAGTAGGTTTTCGTCGTTTTAAAAATTAATAAAGTAACAAACTAATGCAATAAAATGGATGCATCGTTTGAAAGTATACGTTTTTTTAAGATTGTGTAAAGTGATCTTAATGTTACAGAAAGAAAGAAAGAAAGAAAAAAAGAAAGAGAAAGAAAGAGTTATTCAGTTGTCCAATGGAAATCGATATAGCAAAATTAGTTTGTTTACGTTACCATGGTGAGACGCACAAACAGCGCTCTCAGGGTCTGTGCAGAGTTGAGGTATAAACAAAACCATATCAAGTGCAATTAAATTATAGTAATTATTTAAGCCTCAGACTAACCGGGCTGTTGCTTATCAAACAGCGGCGTAATGCAAAAGAACGTGAGTACAATGACATCAGAGGTGGATGAGGAAAATAACGCGGTTGGAAGGTGTTTACTAGGAAACTGGGTTGAGGAGGTATGTTTCACACAGCATGTTTAAATGAACCTGCAGGCTGAGGCTAAGCAAATTTTTGTTTGTCATCTTGGTGGTACATCTGTAACTTAGTTAAAATATGAACGCTTCACCTTCACCTTTACAATGACGTTACACTTTTCTTTTTTTCTTTCACGCATTTCAGAGGGCTACTGCATTGCTAGACAGGACCAAGCCTAGATTATGCGTTCATAAGTACGGACACACAGGGATTCTTACCATGGACGTGACTGCTAAAGTACAGGGGATCAGTACATTCAAAGCTACTTTCAAATCTCCTAAAAGCATTGGTGTGCGACAAAAAGGTAGGTTAAAATTATGCAGGTGTTATAATAAGGATTTTATCAATTGATAAATAAACATTTGCTGAAAAAAACTATACAGCATGTTGTGTTTATGTTTGTTGCCTCTGTGATTCATTCTTGACAGTTTATGTCAGCCAGTAGGTTTTACCTAAAACACCTGCATAATCCACAAATGTAAAGCACAGTAAAAATGCAGAACTGAACCAATCATAATAGTGACAGACAGTTCTGCCAGCTGACCTAGGGATTAAAAATGACTTTTGCATTATAAAATTAATTTGATTTATTGTTAATTATTAAAATTCCTTTTCGTTCTTCAGCTTATATAGTGCTCCACAGAGGTCCTTTCAAATGAAAGCCTTCTGTGTTTTCTGCTGCATAAATCTTATTAATAAACTTCACCGTTGTTTTCATTTTAGGAAACCGGGCTGAACTGTTGGAAAATGACCTCATCAAAAGAATAAGGTAGCTAAACAAACAAACATTTACTTTAAAGTTTAATGTTTAAGGACCTCATTGTGTGTAAAACACGAATGACATTTTATTATCCTCCCACATTTCTCATTTCATGTGTCAGTAAAAAATGTTTAATTTATCATGCAACATTGTAATTGAACTTTGAACATAACCTTGACAACAAGTCTCAGACCCCAGACAAGTGGTTGCAATATTGCTTTTAAATTAAAAGGAAGAGAGAGAGAGAGAGAGAGAGAACAAAAAAATATATATAATTCTGAAGTGAGACAGTACCTCATACCCATAGAACTGGTATAGGCGGGCATGAAAAGACTTAATACTCTTTTATAGAAGAAATTAATTTATCAACAGCAAGTTCACATTAAGGCTGAGTTGGCTTTTCCTATTTGTCAGATTGTTGTCACTGTGAATAAATGTTAGACATGCATACATATATTTCAATCTGTTTTGTTTCCACCATCTGTTGATTTAGAGAGACTCCTTCTGCTTCACTTAGTCATGAGTCATCCCTTCATCATCTCCAGACATCATAGTGACTGTGTATTGTACAATATTAAAAACCACGTTCAAGGAGATGAGCTTTATTAAACAACTGACACTGAGATGAACAGATCTCTCTCTCTCTCTCTCTCTCTCTCTCTCTCTCTCTCTCTCTCTCTCTCTCTCTCTCTCTTTCACTCTCTCTAAGTATATTAGAACTCATTGATTGAATCACAAATACAAACCAACTATGCAGTTTTTTAACATTGTTAATGTTATCTATTTTACAGTGATCAGATACAGGCTGAGATGAACATAGAGCCTCTGGCCCCTGAGTTGTGCTCTGTGACCAAAGCAGACTACAAGGTGGAGGGCTTTAAGTCTGTCCGTGCACCACTGACCACGGTCTGTTTCTATTCACCGTTACCTTTAAATATACAGGTGCTTCTCAATGAATTAGAATGATGTGGAAAAAGTTCATTTATTTCAATAATTCAACTCAAACTGTGAAACTTGTGTATTAAATAAATTCAGTGCACACAGACTGAAGTAGTTTAAGTCTTTGGTTTGTTTCATTGTGATGATTTAAGATCACATTTAACAAAAACCCAACAAATCACAATCTCAACAAATCAGAATACTTCATAAGACCAATAAAAATAAAAACAAAAAACATTTTTAGTGAATTGTTGACATTCTGGAAAGTATGTTCATTTACTGTACATGTACTCAATACTTGGTAGGGGCTCCTTTTGCTTTAATTACTGCCTCAGTTCGGCGTGGCATGGAGGTAATTAGTTTGTGGCACTGCTGAGTGGTATGGAAGCCCAGGTTTCTTTGACAGCGGCCTTCTGCTCATCTGCATTGTTTGGACTCTTGTTTGTCATTTTCCTCTTGACAATAGCCCATAAATTCTCTATGGGGGTTCAGGTCTGGTGAGTTTGCTGGCCAGTCAAGCACACCAACACCATGGTCATTTAACCAACTTTTGGTGCTTTTGGCAGTGTGGGCAGGTGCCAAATCCTGTTGGAAAATGAAATCAGCATCTACAAATGCTGGTCAGCAGAAGGAAACATAAAGTTCTCCAAAATTCCTTGGTAAACAGGTGCAGTGACTTTGGTTTCCAAAAAACACAAAGGACCAACACCAGCAGATGACATTGCACCCCAAATCATCACAAACCGTGGAAACTTAACACTGGACTTCAAGCAACTTGGGCTATGAGCTTCTCCACCCTTCCTCCAGACTCTATGACCTTGGTTTCCAAGTGAAATACAAAACTTGCTCTCATCTGAAAATAGGACTTTGGACCACTGGGCAACAGTCCAGTTCTTCTTTTCATTAGCTCAGGTAAGACGCCTCAGGAGTGGCTTAACAAGAGGAATTACGACATCTGTATCGAAATTACTTGACACGTCTGTGTGTGGTGGCTCTTGATGCCTTGACTCCAGCCTCAGTCCATTCCTTGTGACGTTCACTCAAATTCTTCAATCAATTTCGCTTGACAATCCTCATAAGGCTGCGGTTCTCTCGGTTGGTTGTGCATCTTTTTTTGTTTCCACACTTTTTCCTTCCACTCAACTTTCTGTTAACATGCTTGGATACAGCACAATGAGAACAGCCAGCTTCTTTGCCAATGAATGTTTATGGCTCCTTGTGAAGGGTGCCAATGATTTGTAACGACTGGGTGAAGGAGTGGCAGGAAGCAAGTGCGAGATTAATGATATTGACAATGATACAGACAGTACTTGAGACACAAACAACGCTGGGAGGAATGCACAGTCCAAGATGGTGGTGATGAGTGACGAATCCGGAAGGCGGAGGTGAGTAGGCAGCAGGAGAGGGTGACACAGGAACTGCGGGGAAGCGAGCCGAAGGTAAGTGGTGTTGCTTGGTGGTGGGTTGCGTAGAGTGGACGTGGTTCCGGGGAGAGACGGACATCCAACGCAGAAACACACAAGAAAGCAAAGCATAGGTCATAAACATGAAACAACTCTCACGAACACAAGACGCTAGACAAGCCAATATATTGGGATGAGTAATGAGTGACAGCTGTTGCTGATGACAATTAACGGAGATGCCCACAAACTAATCAGTGCTGACACGTAACACACAGACTTCACCCACAAAGTGCAAAACCCAGAGATCACGGTTTACCAACCGTGACATGATTGTCTTCTGGACAACTGTCAGATCAGCAGTCCAGAGCATTGCGTTAGCAGCACAAGGTTGTGGGTTTGATTCCCAGGGAACACAGGTTAGGTAAAAACTGTTAGCCTGAATGCACTGTTAGTAGCTTTGGATTGAAGCGTCAGCTAAATGGATACATTTATTTAATTTATTTTATACCAGAGTTACAAAATTTGAGTTGACTTACTGAATAAAATGAACTTTTAAAATGAACGACATTCTAATTTATTGAGAGGTACCCGTTATAGTGTTGCTGTGACTGTACTTTTACATATGTGTGCACTGGTGTATGTAAATTTGTGTGCCTTTCAGCTTTAAACAGCTTGTCTCTTTCAGGATCATGATTACACAGCTGAGCAAGCTATCACATTTTGGAGTGATAACTATCAGAATATTCAGGTCAGCATCTTCTGTGAAGTTTCAGTCAGTATGTTTATTTTTGCAGCACTGGAGTGGGTTTATGAGTAATGTTTTCTTTTATAGGGTGTGACAGCAGTTAAAACTAAGGATCAACCATTTAAAAGAAATGCCACTTTTAGTACACCAATTGGAGATCAGCTCGACGACACAGTGCTGTACCCATCAGAGAATGATGCTTTGTGACGAATGTAAAAAATATCCAGATTTGATCATTTCTTCTATGCTCTTTCATGTCATCATTTTTGCTGAGTTTATAACCAGCAATAAGGTTGTGTAATATTTTCCATGCCAAGTATGCCCTCCTGACTTCACAAATGTTTTAATGAAGAGCAAGTGACTAGTTAATTATTCTCTAATAAAATAAATGTACTTGTCTTTGCAGCCAAATGAGAAAATGTTTTTTTGGGTGCAGATGGCAGCCTTTTTCATTCCGAGGGAGGAGAGCTCTAACCATTTGCTGATGCTCTGTTTCATTGGATCAGGATGGCTTACTTTCACACAGCTGTGCTGTCAATCAGAGCTGCTCTGTCACTGCATTCCTCTTTCATGCTTTCAGCAGGGATTAACATTGAGTAACTATGGCAACAAGTAATTTTAGACTTCATAAATTCAGTGTTTTTCCTTTGTTTACAAAAAATTAGTTTTCTCTCAGTATAGTTACCCTATAGTATACAGTAGTTATCCATAGTTGGGTAACTATGGCAACAAGTAATTTTAGAGTCAAGTCAAGTCAACTTTATTTATATAATGCTTTTGCTAGGGTGTTGCTATGTTATTGCTAGGGTACAAATATTTGAAATTTCAACTAAAACCTTTTCTACCTATCTATCTATCTATCTATCTATCTATCTATCTATCTATCTATCTATCTATCTATCTATCTATCTATAATCTGACATACAGATTGTCAAAGCAGCTCTACAGTATCAAATAGGAAAATAGTGTGTCAATTCAAAAAGGACAGTAGTAAACACAAAATTTTCTGTTAAATGCAGTTCATCATTGAATTCAGTGATTTCATCATTCAGTTCAGTTCAGTTGAAATAGTATCTGAAATCAAATCAACGATATGGCTGGAAATTTAGTGTGCCCAACTAAGCAGGCCAGAGGTGACAGCAGCAAGGAACCAAAACAGAATTGAGAAAAAAAACCTTGGGAGAAACCAGGCTCAGTCGGGGGGCCAGTTCTCCTCTGGCCAGACGAATCAGCAGGTTGATCCATGTTGTAGCAAAGTAAAGCAAAGATTCCAGAGGATTTGGTGGCTATTATGACCTCGGAATAAGAAAGACACAGACTTTTAATTTAATTACACAGACTTTAATTATTGCATTAATTACGTTTACGTAATTAATGCAGCCTAAAAATCCTTCAACGGATTTGAGTAATAGAAATGTGTAAGTGTGATATGTGTACGACAGGTTATAGAGATGGGTCTAGATTTAATCTAGATTTAAACTGGCAAAGTGTGTTTGTCTACTGAACAATGTTGGGTAGTTTATTCCAGAATTTGAGCTCTAAACAGGAAAACGATCAGCAGCCCACAGTTGATATTCAAGATATTATCAAATTGCCTGAGTTTTGAGAATGCAGTTGACGTGGAGGACTATAATACGATAACAGCTTGTGCAAGTACTGAGGTGGTCCCATTCAGGGCTTTATGAGTAATTAGCAGGATTTTAAAATCTATACAATGTTTAATAAGGAGCCAGTGCAGTGTTGACAGAGCCAGGCTAATATGTTCATACTTCCGTGTTCTAGTAAGAACTCTAGCTGCCACACTTTAGACCAGCTGGAGTTTATTAAGCATGCAGAACAAGTTACTAACAATTGTTTTTTTTTTTTTGTAATTGACCAAAATTATAAATTGGAAGCTACGATTACATTTCATAAAGTTCTGGCCTAGCATGTTTGTTACTGAGTATATCAGTGGAAAGCTTTGGAGGATAACCTCTTGGCAACATGACTGACTGTGACAGTGCTGCTAGTGGGCAGTAATTAAGAATCATGGGGGCGAGAAGTAGCTGTGAACATGAGTGCATACACACACACAAACACACAAAGATGCAATCCACTGAAGGCACAGATTCCAAATGGATTCTTAATAAGTCTACGACATCATCCCTATTTACCACCAAACTGTTGAGTGAGCAGTAATGATCAAGGAGTTCTTTAACAAGCCGACAGTGTATGGTTTCAAAGAGAATAACACTAAATGCTATATAATATGGAAATACTGAAAATGTTGTTCTATTTTTTGTTTAAACTGATGGTCATAGTTCTACATTAGGAACAAACAATCCATTGGCAGATTTTTCTTTCAGTAATTAGATTATAGATTATATATACACACACACACACACACACACACACACATTGTTGGAGGTAATACATTACAAGTAACTAGTATAAAGTAACACATTACTTTTTAATTTACAAGAAAATATCTGAGTAACGCCAGTTATTTTGTTTTCCCATTTATTGACTGACAAGTCTCCTGTCCCCATATTGGGGGAAATCAGAAGTGTTGTGTGCCCGTGTGTACAATGTCATCTGCTGGTGTTGGTCAATTGTGCATTTTGGAAACCAAAGTCACTGCTCCCGTTTACCAAGAAATCTTAATACCTACTGCTGACAAGCTTTATGAAGATGCTGATTTCATTTTCCAGCAGCATTTGTCACCTACCCAAACTGCCAACAGTTGGATAAATGACCATGGTGTTGATGTGCTTGACTGGCCAGCAAACTCACCAGACCTGATCTGTCACAGTGTCTGGGTTGTGTTCCCTGGGTTTCCACTAGGTGTCCTCAGTTCCCACAGTGTTTATCATTTATCACTTCCTGTCTCCTTATTTGGTCACCTTCCTCCTTGTTTAGTTAATTGATTGTTCCCCACCTGTCTCCTGTTTCCCCATCATCCTTTTGTGTATTTATACCTGGTCTGTCTGAGTCTTAGTCACGGAGTCCTTGTTTAATGTTGAACATTAATTCATGTCTGTCAGTTCTTGCCCTTGCCTTGTCTTCGTTTGGTTTATGTTTGATGGATGTTTTTGGTTACGACTCATGCCTGGACTGTGTATTCTCTTTGGATTACCCCTTATTAAAGACGTACTCGCAATTGGTTCTCTCTCATGTGTTTTCCGTAACACCGATCGTGACAGAAGGACTCCGTCACTGCAAGAGCCAGCGGTATGTCGGCTTATGTCTCCTCCCCAGCCACAGTGCGGAACTCGCCTGGTGGTTTTCCGGGGAACCAGAGGAGGTCGCCGAGGAGGGAGTGGTCGAGAGGATACTCAGCACCGCTCTCAACCAGGGCCGCCCTTCGACCCGGGGCTCGTGTGGGATGGATTAGAGCCACCGTCTCACCATGGCGGACGGAGAGGAGAGAGGAAGCGCACGTCCGCCACAGTGGCGTCACTGCCCATATGATGGCCGCTAGTCCAGCGCCCACGAGGCAGGATGGACGCCAACACAGCACCACAACCCAAGGCGATCACGAGTCCAGCGCCACGGTGCAAGATGGCCGCCAGCTCAGCGCCAACGCCCAAGAAGGCCGCTGACTCATTCTTGGACTATTTCGCTACGCTGTCCAAGATCCTAGAGATTCCCAAGACGGTTGACGTCATGGCTGCTGAGCCAGAGCCACAGCACAAGATGGCCGCCAGCCCAGAGCCACAGCACAAGATGGCCGCCAGCCCAGCGCCACAGCACAAGATGGCCGCCAGCCCAGCGCCACAGCACAAGATGGCCGCCAGCCCAGCGCCACAGCACAAGATGGCCGCCAGCCCAGCGCCACAGCACAAGATGGCCGCCAGCCCAGCGCCACAGCACAAGATGGCCGCCAGCCCAGCGCCACAGCACAAGATGGCCGCCAGCTTGCAACCACAGCACAAGATGGCCGACTCAACGCCTGAGTCTCCAGACAAGGTGTCACCGACTCGCCAAAATAGAGGGCGGAGGAGGAGGAGACAGGCGTCTACCGTTCCTCAAAGCCCAGAGGACGTTCCCGAGGCGGTGCCCGATGCTGTTCCGGAGACCAAGGCGGTGCACGATGCTGTTCCGGAGGCCGAGGCGGTGCACGATGCTGTTCCGGAGGCCGAGGCGATGCCCGATGCCGAGGCGGTGCCCGATGCTGTTCCGGAGGCCGACGCGGTGCCCGATGCTGTTCCGGAGGCCGAGGCGGTGCCCGATGCTGTTCCGGAGGCCGAGGCGGTTCCGGAGGCCGAGGCGGTGCCCGATGCTGTTCCGGAGGCCGAGGCGGTGCCCGATGCTGTTCCGGAGGCCGAGGCGGTGCCCGATGCTGTTCCGGAGGCCGAGGCGGTGCCCGATGCTGTTCCGGAGGCCGAGGCGGTGCCCGATGCTGTTCCGGAGGCCGAGGCGGTGCCCGATGCCGAGGCGGTGCCCGATGCTGTTCCGGAGGCCGAGGCGGTGCCCGATGCTGTTCCGGAGGCCGAGGCGGTGCCCGATGCCGAGGCGGTGCCCAATGCTGTTCCGGAGGCCGAGGCGGTGCCCGATGCCGAGGCGATGCCCGATGCTGTTCCGGAGGCCGAGGCGGTGCCCGATGCTGTTCCGGAGGCCAAGGCGGTGCCCGATGCCGAGGCGGGACCCGATGCTGTTCCGGAGGCCGAGGCGGTGCCCGATGCTGTTCCGGAGGCCGAGGCGGGGCCCGATGCTGTTCCGGAGGCCGAGGCGGTGCCCGATGCTGTTCCGGAGGCCGAGGCGGTGCCCGATGCTGTTCCGGAGGCCGAGGCGGTGCCCGATGCCGAGGCGGTGCCCGATGCTGTTCCGGAGGCCGAGGCGGTGCCCGATGCTGTTCCGGAGGCCGAGGCGGGGCCCGATGCGGTTCCGGAGGCCGAGGCGGTGCCCGATGCCGAGGCGGTGCCCGATGCTGTTCCGGAGGCCGAGGCGGTGCCCGATGCCGAGGTGGAGGCCATTCCCGATGCGGTGCCCGAGGCCGCTCCCGAGGCCGTGACCGAGGCAGTGCCCGAGTCCGTTCCAGAGGCGGTGCCCGAAGCCGAGGCGTCTCAAGTCTCCACAGGCAGTCCAGAGTCGAGTCAGGTTCCAGTTGACCCTCCAGAGGCGAGTCAGGGGCCAGTGAACTCTCCAGAGTCGAGTCAGGTGCCAGTGACCTCTCCAGAGTCAGGGCCAGTCACCGTTGAACTTTCAGAGTTAAGTCAAGTCACTGGGTGGTCTGCTGCTCCGCCCTGTTGGACTCCGGCATCGACCACAGGGGCGTGGTGGTCATCTGCTCCACCCTGGAGGACTCTGGCCTTGACCACAAGGGTGTGGTGGTCTTCCGCTCCGCCCTGGGGGGCTTCCGCTCTGACCACACGGACGTGGTGGTCTTCCGTTCCGCCCTGGGGGGCGTTTGCCCTGACTACACGGTTGTGGTGGTCTTCCGCTCCGCCCTGGAGGACTCTGGCCTTGACCACAAGGGTGTGGTGGTCTTCTGCTCCGCCCTGGGGGGCTTCATGTTGTTTTTTTTTTTTCTCCTTTTGCTTTTGTGTTAATGTCGGTCCCTGTTCCTTTCTGTTAGTCTGGCCCTCCGTCCCTCCCCCTGAGCCTCCACCTGTCCGCCTCCCTCCTGGTCTCTGTTTTGTGTCTGTCTTGGAGCGTCTGGGAGCCGCTCCTTAGTAAGGGGGTACTGTCACAGTGTCTGGGTTGTGTTCCCTGGGTTTCCACTAGGTGTCCTTAGTTCCCACAGTGTTTATCATTTATCACTTCCTGTCTCCTTATTTGGTCACCTTCCTCCTTGTTTAGTTAATTGATTGTTCCCCACCTGTCTCCTGTTTCCCCATCATCCTTTTGTGTATTTATACCTGGTCTGTCTGAGTCTTAGTCACGGAGTCCTTGTTTAATGTTGAACATTAATTCATGTCTGTCAGTTCTTGCCCTTGCCTTGTCTTCGTTTGGTTTATGTTTGGATGGATGTTTTTGGTTACGACTCATGCCTGGACTGTGTATTCTCTTTGGATTACCCCTTATTAAAGACGTACTCGCAATTGGTTCTCTCTCATGTGTTTTCCGTAACACCGATCGTGACATGATCCCCATAGAGGATCTATGAGCTATTGTCAAGAGGAAAATGAGAAACAAGAGACCAAAAAAAGCAGATGAGCTGAAGGCCATTGTCAAAGAAACCTGAGCTTCCATACCACCTCAGCAGTGCCACAAACTAATTTTCCACTGAATTGAGGCAGTAATTATAGCAAAAGGAGCCCCTACCAAGTATTGAGTACATATACAGTAAATAAACACTTCCCAGAAGGCCAACAATTCACTAAAGATTTTTATTTACTTTTTTGGTTTTATGAAGTATTCTAATTGTTGAGATACTGAATTAGTGGGTTTTTGTTAAATGTGAGCCAAAATCATCGCAATTAAAAGAACCAAAGACTTAAACTACTTCAGTCTGTGTGCATTGAATTTATTTAATACATGAGTTTCACAATTTGAGTTGAATTACTGAAATAAATGAACTCTTCCTCGACATTCTAATTTATTGAGATGCACCTGTGTATACAGTGCCTTGAAAAAGTATTCATATCCTTTCATTTTCTTTTCTTCGTGTTTTATGTTTTTGCCCTAGCTTAGCTTTGCCTGAGCTGCTATTTTTCACATATATGTAGACGCCATGCTCCATATTGATGACAAAGCAAAAGCAGAATTGTCACAACTTAGCATTTGGTCTAGTACTCACATACCATCACATTCCTTGTCAGTGTTGTGCGCTTGCTTAGACTTTGTTATGATAAACAGTAAAGTGTGTTCAAGCACTAGCAAAAGACAGTGTAAAGAAATAATCTTTGAGAGAATAGTAGATAGGGCAGATAGTAAGTGTATTTATTTCTTGTCTAATTAATGTTTTGTGCAGTAGTCATTGCTACAAAACGCTTGTTATGTTTACTGTGTTGAGACGTGCTGAAACTGTTCTCTACTGCATTGTCAATGTTGTGTGTTTGCTTAGCCCTTTGTTGTGATAAACAGTAAAGTGTGTTGAATTAAATTTCTGTTTTGTCAAATTGGTATAAAAAAAGGTTAGTATACCATGGCAGCCATTGTGTGAATCCCTCCTTGTGTGAAGACCAAAGAGTAAAGATCTTCGACTGTAACGTGCGACTCCAGCGTGCAGAGACACTGGCAAGGAACATAAGTATCGCTCTTTTCTACACCTTGCTTCACTTCTGTTTCATGTTTAATGTCCAACTCTTACTATGTGATTCCATATCTTTACTATTGCTACTTCTCAGAAACCATGCATCACACAATATAGGCAGGGCATTCCTAAAAACCTGCAGTCTTTGCCTATGTCTGCTAATACACTACTTTCTTTTTCTATTTGTCTCTAGAATTGTAAGTCTGCACTGTGCAGTTAACAAAGCAGATTTTATTACATATATTGCAAGTAATTCAAGACTAAACCTCACGGTAGAGGTCTTCACAGTGCACCCGAGATCCGTCGACCCGGGACCCGACTGTTACGCCTGCCTGTTTCCCCCCTGCTGGCTCTGCTACACAGTGCAGATGTTAATTGGGCAAGAGGTGTATTCAATCCTTAACTAACTCACCAGAGTATAAAGACCGGTGACTTTGAAAGAGAGGTGGCTCACTTCGCCCTCACTTCTCACCTACTTTTTTTTATTTTCTCTTTAATCATCCCTTTGCTATATTTATTTGAAGTGCCAGATATTGTTTATTTAATAACCACACGCGTGTGTCTTATTTTTCCCCTAGACGTTGGTTTCTTTTGATTGTTTAATAATTGTTTGCTTGGTTTGATAATAAATTGCTTTATTGTTAAATAATTTGTTGTCTGCCTCTTTTATGTTGCAGTCTACGAGCCAGCCATAACATAAAAATGGGGCCTTGTTCGATATTTTTTTTTTGAGCGTTTTCTGAGGGAGTATTTTTATTGTCTCTTTAGGATTTCTGGAAGGGTCGGTTTTCATTCCGGTTAGTGTTTTCAGCTGGGCTGCGTGTGAGCGGTCCTTCCATCGGAACACTGTTTGTTGTTTTGTTGATTTTGTTTTGTATTTTATTTGGAGTTTTCTGAAGGAAAAACTTGGGTGGGGGTACGCTTCTCGTGCAGCTGAACTCATTTGGAGAACGGTTGTTACGAGGTTCAGTGTTTCAAGTCGCCTCGAGCCCGGCAGTCCTTTGAAGACTAGCTAGTATATAGTTTCAACACGCAGGTATATCGGAGATGTAAAGCCGATTGAAAACCTGGTGAGTACTTTATATTTCTCCCTGATTTGTTTAATTTTATTACAAAGAGCCCACGTTTTCGCGTGTGGTTTAAGTTGCCAATTTATATAGGAATTAATTAGATAATTGTGTAGACCGCTTAAAATATAAAATTTAATTTGTTTACATGACGAATCTTCTGTTGGAGACAATAGAGGTGATAGATGAAGCAAATAAATTTGAACCAGCCATTGTAACCTAATGAGTATGAACGATTGTTTACTGAAGTAAATTAGCACTACATTGAGTGGTTATACAGAGTTTATATTCCTATTAAAATTGTGCATTAATTTATCGTCCTCGTTATAACATTGAAATTGTTGCAGTGATGTTAAGGTCTGTGTGATTAATTTGAATAATAAAAGCAGGATTTATGTCTTGGGCTTATTAATTCACTTGATCTTTTATGATGTTTCTAGTGTTATAGTGGATTGAATTAGGTATTAAATGTCAATATGAGTATTACTGAATAATCATTTGTGCTTAGGCTGTTTTCTGACATTGGTTTTGGAAGTGTTTTTATCAGAATTATTTGGATTTATTGTGGTCAACTTATTAACTAATCTTCATTTTGTATTAAACTAGTTCAAGATGACTTCCATTCAGGGATTGAATGTAGAACTTTCTGAGATAGGTGAACCAAAGAACAACTTTTAGAAATTGCAGAGAGTCAAGCGATCATTTTGACTAGCAATGATAAGAAGCGCAAGGAGGATATGTTAAAGGCTGTTAAAAGCCAGTTGATAGCCAAAGGAATTCTGGTAGTAGGAGATGAAGCTAGTTTTGGTGGGGTAGTGTATCCACTTGAGAGAGATTTAATGTCTATAAAGAAACAAACACAGTTTGAAACTGAGAGAATATCGTTTGAAGGTACTAAAACATTAGAAGATAGGGAATGGGAAAAATGTCTTCAGTTAAAAAAAAATTAGAGCTTGAACAGGAGCGTGAGCGTACACAATTTGAGCTGAAAAAGTTAGAGTATGCACGTGAGAGTGAACGTGAATATAGGCAGCATGAGATGAGGAAGCTTGAACTTTAACTGGAAGTAAAAAAAGCTGAAGCTTCAAAATCCATTCAGGTTGTGCATTCTTCTTTTGATGTTGGTCGAAACATTAAGATGGTTCCCCCATTTTGTGAATGTGATTTGGACAAGTATTTTGCCCATTTTGAAAGTGTTCCTTCTCTAAAATGGCCAGAAGAGGTCTGGACTCTACCTCTGCAGTGTGTTTTGACAGGGAAGGCTCAGGAGGTGTTTTCTTCTCTTTCTGAAGAAGAGAGTATAGATTTTAAACAAGTCAAAGTAGCCATTCTGAGAGCAAATGAGTTAGTACCGGTCAGGAGGCTTATCGCCAACGATTTTCGTGGTTATAAAAAACCTGAAAGACAAACCTATCTTGAATTTGCTCGGGAAAAAGAGATTACGTTTACAAGGTGGTGTCAGTCTCAGAAAGTAGAAACCTTTAACCAGTTAAGGGAGTAAATTCTTGTAGAAGAATTTAAAAACTGTGTACCAGGGTCTTTGTCTACTTATTTGAATGAGCAGAAGGCTCTTACATTATCTAATGCAGCTGTGTTGGCTGATGAATTTGTTCTGACTCACAGAGTTTCTTTTCCTGATAGAGGTTTAGGTGATCAGAGTAGAAGGTTATCTCGGAATCGGTGGACGCCTCCAGTAAGTACATCAAATACAGTGTCAGGTGTGCCCCCTGAGGCCAATCAGAATTTATCAGAGAAGAAAGGTAAAGTGATCAGCTTTTACTGTCACAAAGTAGGACATAAAATCTCTGAATGTAATGCTTTAAAGAAGTCTGCCAAGCCAGTTGGATTGGTTGGACTTGAACCACTGGAGGTTCATGTTCACCAACAGAATTCTCAGATTAGGAATGGGCTCTC
Organism: Carassius carassius; assembly: GCF_963082965.1. Taxonomy (NCBI): domain Eukaryota; kingdom Metazoa; phylum Chordata; class Actinopteri; order Cypriniformes; family Cyprinidae; genus Carassius; species Carassius carassius. Next base: position 13,508,653 of record NC_081759.1, on the reverse strand, counting down.
ACATCAGTTAGATTTTGGAGATAATTATACGGAGTATGCTCCATTTATTACTAACGGTAGTGTGTCTTTGCCAGGACAAGAGGAAAAGTTTCTTTGAAGATTCTGAGAGACACCGGAGCATCTCAATCATTTCTGCTAGAGGTAGTTTTTCCACTCTCCGGTCAGACTGCGGGGAAAGATGTGTTAATTAGGGGGATAGAAATGACCTTCTTAAAAAAAATGCATAAATTTAATTTAAATTTAATTTAAAAGTTCCCTTACACAAGGTACATCTTATCTCTGATCTTGTGACTGGTGACATAATTGTTGGAGTACGGTCTTCCCTTCCGGTGCCAGGGGTTTCTTTTATCCTGGGGAACGATCTTGCTCAGGGAAATGTCTTGGGAAAATCAAAATCTGTACCATCTACTGTTGTGAGAGATTTCCCTATGTGTTTCCTTCCTGTGCTGTCACCCGAGCCAGAGGAAAACAACTTAAAGCTGACCAACTGTGTGAAGGTGAACTTTATCTACATCCTGGCAGTAAGGTAACCGTGGAGAAACTGTTACTCTTTCTTTCTCGGGATGCTGTAGATGGGGGTAGTTTTGTTCCATCAAATCAGATTGATGGAGGGACAGTTAAAGAACCACTTGGTATGACCTTGGCAGATAACACCATTTCTGAATCATCTGATTTATTTTCTGAGGATTCTTTGTCTCGGGAGAAAGAAGTATCAGAGGATCTTTTATCTTCTATTTTTCATGTCTCTAGAGAGAACCTGATCCAAGAACAGTTAGCTGATTTAACTCTTAAACCTTTGTTCTATATGGTTTGTATTGATGGAGATATTGAGACTCAGTTACCGTCTTGCTACTTCCTAAAAGATGGGATGTTGCTGAGACGGTGGGTCAGTGAATCTGAACCCATTACTAAGGTTTATGTTCAGGTGGTAGTTCCTCATAAATTCAGACAGTCTGTGGTCGGGTTAGCTCATGATGGAATAGCTGGACATATGGGGGTGAGGAAAACATATGATCGATTGCAACGCAGGTTCTTGTCATGTGTGCCAACTCACTGATAAGCCAAACCAGAAAATCCCTGTGGCTCTTTTCCAACCTATTCCAGCTATATCCAAACCATTTGAGTATTTGCTAATTGATTGCATAGGTCCTTTACCTAGACCAAAATCTGGTCATTTATATCTACTCACAGTTATGTGTCTATCTACCCAGTATCAAGTCAAGTCAAGTCTGCTTTATTGTCAATTTCCACATGTACAGTACATACATACAGAGAATCAAAATTGTGTTACTCTCAGACCCCGGTGCATACAGATAACATTAACATTAAAGCCTAAAAATCTAGATCAAATATAAAATGTAGATACAACTATACAATAAGGGAATTAAAAAAAAGGCATATAATAAAATTAAAAATAAAGTTAAATAAAGCAGCGCAAGGTAAATGACAGCTAGAGTGCAAATCAATGAAGTGAACAACAGTGCAGATAAAAGATTTTTAGTGCAAAAAAAAACCTTATTAAGTCTGATTAAAGTGACAAGTGACAGGACTCAAGAGCAGGTATTTTATTTAACTGACTGATGAGGTATGCCATCATATATTAGTGGGGGAGGGGCTGGAGATGTGGGATCTGGGTGGGGTTTCATAGTTCAGTGGTGCCTGGGGCAGAAGAGGGCACTGGCACTCACTACAACAATCTCCTTCGTCTTCTCCACGTTCAGAGAGAGATTGTTGTCACTGCACCACTTGGCCAGGTGGCTCATCTCACTCCTGTAGTTTCTCATCTTTGTTGCTAATGAGACCCACCACAGTCGTGTCATCTGCAAACTTAATAAAGAGGTTGGAGTTGTGTGACGTGCAAACTTGATGTGGTGCATGTCTAGTCATTCAAAGCACTTCATGAGGATGGGGGTAATTGCAACAGGACGGTAGCCATTAAAGCAGGATGGAGATGGCTTCTTCGGAACTGGAATGATGGTGGTAGTTTTGAAACATGTGGGAACAACAGCCTGACTCAGTGAGATGTTGAAAATGTCTGTGAAGACATCAGTGAGTTCTGCTGCAGTCTTTCAGTACACGCCCAGGGATGTTGTCAGGACCCGGAGCTTTGTGTGCATTAATCCTGCTGAAGGATCTCCTCACACCGTCTGAGGTCAGCGTCATCACCTGGTCGCCGGGAGGAGGTGGATTCTTTTGTGCAGTGGTTCTGTTTTGTGACTCAAAGTGAGCGAAGAAGGTGTTCAGCTCGTTCAGCAGAGAGATGTTGTTGTCACAGGTCCATGGTGGGGGCTCGTAGTCCGTAATTGTCTGTATCCCCTGCCACAGGTTCCTAGTGTCTCTGCTGTCACTGAATTGATGAGCTATCTTCCTGGAGTGCTGTCTCTTAGCCTCTCTGATGCTGCAGGACAGGTTGGCCCTGGCTGTTCTCAGGCCCACCTCATCTCCAGCTCTGAAGGCAGCGTTCCGTGTCTTCAGGAGTCTGTAGACCTCCCCTGCCATTCATGGCTTCTGGTTGGCCCAGACAGTGATGGTTTTTGTGACTGTTACATCATCAATACACTTGTTGATGTCGGCAGTGACAGTCTCTGAGTACTCCTGGAGGTCAGTGGTGTTATTGAATGTGGCAGCCTGCTTAAACATGTCCCAGTCAGTTGTGTTGAAGCAGTCTTGAAGAACCTCTGATGATCCTTCTGGCCACACTTTAATCTGTTTGTAAACTGGTTTGGCGACTTTAATGAATGGTCTGTATGCAGGCATTAGCAAGACAGTAATGTGGTCTGAGGCTCCGAGGTGGGAGAGGGGGAGGGCTTTGTCAGCTCCTCTCTGTGTGGTGTAAACAAAGTCCAAAATGTTATTACCTCGTGTTGGAAAGTTAATGTGTTGGTGTATTTTTGGAAACACACTCTTTAGGTCAGCATGGTTGAAATCCCCAGTTATGATGAGAAAAGCATCGGGGTGTGCTGTCTGCTGCTCACTGATGTGTTGGTACAGTTCATTTAGTGTGTCGTTCCTGTTGCTGATGATGTTAAACGGGGGAATGTACACCGAAATGAGCAGTATAGCAGTATATTACCTCGGCAGATAGAACGGCCGGCACTTAATAATCATAAACTCCACCAGGGGTGAGCAGTGTTTGTTGATCACAACAGTATCGCGGCACCACGCGTCATTGATGTAAACACAAAGCCCGTCGCCGCGGGTTTTTCCTCCCGCGACAAAAGCTCTGTCCACTCGATAGCACGTCAACTGGTCGAGCTGAATAGCACCATCTGGAATGCTGTTGCTGAGCCATGTTTCCGTGAACACAAAAACACAACAGTCTCTTACAGTCCTCTGAGTTGAACGTAGTAATCGAATGTAGTCCAGTTTATTGTCCAACGAGCGTACCTTAGCCAGTAAAATGGTGGGGATAGATGGCTTGTGTGGGTTAGCCGTTAGCCTAGCCTGGATACCTCCGCACTTAGCCCTCTTCTGCTTCCTCTCACACCGCTGTGGGTGATGGTGAAGGCCTCTGTAGCAGACCGAGATCCTGTAGCTGTTCCGCGTGCATGGAGTTTAACTGTAAAAATGCGGTTCTGCCGAAATCGAGCAGAAACTCGCGACTGTATTTGCGCTTACAGACAGGTAGACGCGACGACGACTTACCAAAACACTGCGACTCACAAGACAAAAAACATGAAAACATGAAAACATGGGGTGGGGTTGGCGCAGTGGATAAGACACATGCCTTTGGTGTGAGAGACCCAGGTTCGAATCCACTGAGACACCAATGTGTCCCTGAGCAAGACACTTAACCCCTAATCGCTCCAGAGGCGTGCGACCCCACGCAGAGGCACGCAGAGAGAAGCCGCTGCGTGTGGACGCGCCCCCATTTTGTATCCAGTTGTATATCCTGTTAGGTCCATCAATACAAAATCCATTCTCAAAGCTTTAACTGCCTTTATGTCAACATTTGGCATTCCTAGAGTCATCCAGTCTGACCAGGGCTCTAATTTTATGAGCCGTCAGTTTGCTAAGGCTTTGCGACAACTGAAAATCAGTCATAATATTTCCAGTGATAGAGTGGGGTCTGCGAAATTTGAGAGTAAATTTGATCTCTTAAAAGGGTACTGGCAGGTTCCATTGACTGCCAGAGCCAGGGAACTGTCTGCTTTCGTGACACCTGATGACTTTCTCCAATATCGTTTTATGCCGTTTGGTGTTCGAAATGCTCCAGCTACTTTCCAACGCCTTTATAAATAAGGTGTTTTCTGGATTGTCTGACTGTGAGGCTTATTTGGACGACTTTGTACAGTTCATCTTGGTCAGATCACCTAGCCCAAATAAGGGAGTTATTTGTTCATTTGACTGTGGCCTCTTAAACTTTAAATTTGTCAAAATATGAATTTGGGTAAGCTACAGTCACCTATTTGGGTAAAATAGTAGCAAATGGACATGTCCGCCCAATTGAAGCTAAGATTGAGTCAATTTGTGCTTTTCCAGTGCCTTCAAATCGCAAGGAATTGTGTAGGTTTCTGGGAATGACCGGGTATTATCGTGGGTTTTGCCCTATCTTTGCATCCCTTGTAGCACCCTTGACCGATCTTGTAAGTACTAAGGTATCTTTTAACTGGACCACTGTTTCCCACCAGGCATTTGATGGAGCCAAAGCACTGTTGGCTAGTGCTTCTGTGCTTGTTGCTGTAGCGTATCTGACCCAAATCAGACAAATTAAAGAGTCGATCAGGACTGTGGTTGAAACACGAGCCAAATTCCTCAGAAAGGCAACAGAAAGTCATAAATCATTCCGTGCCACAAGTCCGAAGCAAGATAACCAACCAACCAACTCTTTCACAGAACAGCTTTCAACATTAACACGACTAGAACAATTATTGACAATTTCAATTCAGAGAAGAGATCGTCAAATTTGGGGCAAGTAATTGAGATGCTACGCCGGACATCACATGTAAACCCATGAGAGTACTACACAAGATCCTTGGATTGACGTCCCCCAGCAGAACCAGACTGAAATTCCTAAGGGGAGGCCTTTTAACCTCTGGTCTCCACAGAAATCTTTGTCAGAGAATGGCACAGAAATTGTCTTTTCTAGATATAAATGGACCAAAATGAACTCAAAATGACTTATAAATGAATATCAGTCCATCGCTTAACTCCATATTCATTTATATGTAACCCACACATTTGACTATCATGTTATAATCCCTTATTGTGTATATATATATGTTTATAACTATTGGATAGCTTAAGGATACATGTTCATGTCTAGTATGTATGTGTTTGAATCTGTTAGCTTGAAACAGTCCTGACCATCAGTTTTTTGTCAAATGTATCATATTCCTGTTTAGGAATCATGTCCAAAATTAGACATGCAAGAGCGGGAAAATTATTTTATCTTGCTTTTAGCTTCTAGCTTTGCTTCTTAGCTTTTGCTATTAGTCATGTTTGCTTTTAGTTTGCTTTTAGCTTGTAGCTTTTGCTTCTAGCCATGCTTTTAGTTATCACTGTTCTTTGAGCGCGGTTCCAGCATGCTTCGGCCTGCACGCCTGCTGCTACTTAGCCACGATGAGAAGAAACACCACCTAGTCTCGTCAAACTTTACTTCTTTTCTTTTCTCTTTGAGAGTTTCGTGTTCTGAGTTAAGTTTTGTAACGCCGTGTCTCCGAGTCTGACCTCGAGTGCCCGTTCAACTTCAACCAGCCACACAACTCCGCATCTTCAGCCAACGCCCAACCACGTGCTTCCCAATCAGCGACATCGGGAAATCCCCTTTCAATGACAACTTTACACAGGAGACGCAAGTAGTACCTCCAGACATTTGTACTGGTGTATCTAATATAATTTTTACCTCATTGAGGAACTCAATGCGAGGGTTAATTAAGTGATTGATGGCTGTTCATGTCTATGCAATTTCACATATTGCTGTAAACTTGGGACTTCACATTTCCATTCTCTTAAACTCATTCTTCCCTAACGTTCTATCTTCCTGTAACTTGTGTGAATGTGTGAGTGTGTGTGCTTATGTGTTAGATTAGTTTATATGTCTTAGATTTATCTAATAAAGCCTTATTCATATTGAAAAGAGAAGTATCTTGTGTTTTGTGCTTACAAGTTAATGTCTTAAACTGCCGATCTTGTTACTGTGCTGATTTATAGTGTTTTCACTATAATTTGGATATTAATATCCAGTGCAGATTTGATGTTAAATGGTTTGTTCAGTGAATCGCAGGGCGTCTCAGTGATCAGCCGTGAAAAAGTGATTCTGTTCAAATTCCCTTTAAAATCTTAAATGATCCCCTTTGAGCTAAATTGACCCTTTTCCCTTACATTGCACCAGATTTCTCTCGACCTTTTTGTTTAGCTGTCGATGCTAAGGACACTGGAGCTGGAGCTGTCCTCCTACAGAAACAACAGGATGGAGTAGAACACCCAGTTTGTTATTATTCAAAAAAATTCAATGTCCATCAGCGTGTTTGTTCTGTTGTCGAAAAGGAGGCGCTTGCTCTGTTTTAGCTATCCAACATTTCGAAGTCTATCTGGGATCATCTGCAAGTCCAATTGTGGTTTATACTGACCATAATCCTTTGGTGTTTTTACATCAGAAGAAGGATCGTAATCAGAGGATAATGCGTTGGAGTCTCTTCTTACAGGCCTTCTCTCTTGATATTAAACACACTCGGGGCAGTGAAAATTAGGGGTGCTCCGATCACGATCGGCCGATCGTTAATGCGCATCTCATCAGTAAAGCCGGTTCGCTAATCAGCGGTAAATTCCCTCAGGTGCGTGGTTTCACATTGAGCAGCTGTTACTACACAGAGCCGTTGTTAAATGAGAAGATGCGCAAATAAACGCTGAAAATGAACGTGGATTTGCGCAGCTTCTCAGTTAACAATGGCTCTGTGTAGTAACAGCTGCTCTATGTGAAATCACGCACCTGATGGAATTTACCGCTGATTAGAGAACCGGCTTTACTGACGAGATGCGTATAACGATCGGCCGATCGTGATCGGAGCACCCCTAGTGAAAATGTCATTGCTGATGCCCTATCCTATCCGTGACCTTGTAAATTTTTGTCTTGCCTTTTTTCCTTTTCTCTTCCTTTGCTATCCTGTCTCCTAGGGCCCAGGAATCAGGAACCAAGTAGAGTGGGATCAATGGCGAAATTCAATTTTTTTTCTTTTTTTTTTTGCATTCCTTTAGAGGAATACTTTTGTGGGGGAGGTGTTACACCGGCCTTTTGCCCCTGCTGGCTCTGCTACACAGTGCAGATGTTAATTGGGCAACAGGTGTATTCAATCCTTAACTAACTCACCAGAGTATAAAGACCGGTGACTTTGAATGAGAGGTGGCTCGCTTCACTCTCACTTCTCCCCTACTTTGTCATTTGTATATTTTTATTTTCTCTTTAATTATCCCTTTGCTATATTTATTTGAAGTGCCAGATATTGTTTATTTAATAACCACACGCGCGTGTCCTATTTTTCCCCTAGACGTCGGTTTCTTTTGATTGTTTAATAATTGTTTGCTTGGTTTGATAATAAATTGCTTTATTGTTAAAGAATTTGTTTGTCTGCCTCTTTTATGTTGCGATCTACGAGCCAGCCGTAACACCGACCTGGGACCCATTCGGTTCTATATTTTAAATGATCAGCCAGGTCCGGGTCGGGTCCAAATCTATTACCTCGGGTCCCAGGTCAGTTAACATGGTGTGTAATACCCGTGCGATCGGAGTCATCGGACTCGGAGAACACCCGGCCGTGATCAAACACTGCTTATGTTTTTTTTTTTTTTTTTGCTTATGCAACTTGTAAAATTAGGAAAAGAAAAGAGTGAGCCAAAAAAAGTGATCTCTCTCTCTCTCTTTCTCTGCCTTTAGAAGCAGGGTGCAGATTCAGAGTTAATGCAAGTGCACGCATGGTGATAATGCTTGCAGACTTGACACACTAATATTTAATATATTTCAAATCGGCAACACAATCTGAGGTGAACGGTCACGTGAATGTTTTCTATGACGCTCAAATTGCATTAAAGCATATTTTAGGTTGATACAGCTAGCACGCATGTGCAGTCTCGAGCGCATTTCATGTTTCTATGGTAACCAGTGAGGGACACTTTGACCGCCAAACCGCGCTTTACATTTTCTCCCATTTTTATATATATTATAAATGAACCATTTAATCTTGAAGTTTTATTGGTCAGATTCAGACTCGACGCGGAGCAGAGAGAACAGAGATGTTAGCAAATAAATAACATCAGCGGCCATGGCATTGCTCGAACGATCGTTATTATAGTTCAAAAGGGCAAATAGTTGAAGTTATTATGCGAGTTAACTCGAGTCAGAATGTACATGTGCACATTATATTTGTCATCCATAACTGTGACATCAAGTGGACTTTTGAAGTTGAAATAATGAGTGGATTAAGCTTGTATTTGGAATAATGAGAGGAATAGCATGAATAACGTTCTTGTCTGAGGATTGTAATGCATCACAGGCAGTCAAGTACATGGAAGAGAGACTACGGCTCCTTAAATTAGGTAAGACAAAAAGCTGTATTTTTTGCAACATGTTTATTGATTTGTAATAACAATTTAAGGTGGAATATGTGACAGTCGGGTGTGTGTCTTCCCGGGTCCGAGTAGGCATTTCTTGGATCTACATGGGTCTGGGTCCGGGTCTGGGTCCAGGTCCAGCTTTTAAAATATTAGACGGGTCCAGGTCGGATCGGTGTAGTACATTACGGGTCTCTTTCGGGTTCGGGCACTAATTTTTCGACCCGTGAAGACCTCTACCTCATGGCCCTGACAGAGACCTGGATCAAACCAGAGGACACTGCTACACCTGCAGAACTATCCAATAATTTCTAATTTATTCAGGTAAGACCTTGTTGCGAACGAGAACGGACGCTGACTGGGTGTGGTATTTGTAGTGAGGAGGTGATTGCAGGTGGATGAGGATCAGGTGGGAGTGATTACTACTGTGGTGAGGGAGTGCGCTGTGTTTGGTTGGTGATGGAACCTGGCGTGTCTGTTACAGTACCCCCCTCCCCACGGCCCGCTCCTGAGGGCCGAGGACCCCGACGACGTGGTGGACGTCCTCTTCCTCTAGGAGCCGGTCTTTCGGGGATGATTGGAGTCGAAGGTGTCAAGTAAATTCGGATCCAGGATGTCGTTGCGTTGGACCCATGAGCGTTCCTCTGGACTGTATCCTTCCCATTCCACTAGGTACTCAAGTTGTCCACCACGCCGCCGGGAGTCCAAGATGTCATGAACTTCGCAGCTCCGTCTTCAAAGAGGAGTTGAGGGGGTCTTCGGCTACGCCAGGCTCTGTGGAGGGAGAAACAGAGGGATTGTAAGGCTTGAGTAGTGAGACATGGAAAGTGGGGTGAATCCAGTACTCAGGTGGTAATTGGAGTTTGAAAGTAACCGGATTGATCTGCTCTATGATGGTAAATGGGCCAATGAATCTGGGACTAAGCTTGCGGCATGGTAGGCGCAGGCGAATGTCCATGGCCATGTTGGGCCACCAGAAGCGTTCCCTTAGCAACGAGAGGGTTTCATTGACCCCCGGGTGACCAGTGCCAAGAGACGTGTGAGTGGAGTGGATGAGTGGAGTGCGCCATGTCCTGGGGCTATATTGACATCCTGGTCGGCAACCAAGCAGAGTGTTGGCGAAGGGATTGGAGGAAGGTAGGGTCTCGGCAGACCAGGTGATCAGACTGACGATTACCTTCTCAGGAAGTATAGTTTCAGGTTCTTCTAGGCTCTCTTCCGGGGCGTGACACCGGGACAGGGCATCAGCCTTGATGTTCTTGGCCCCTGGGCGGTACAAGATGGAGAAGTTGAAGCGGGTGAAGAATAGCGCCCAGCGGGCCTGTCGTGGATTAAGCCTTTTGGCGAGGCGTAGATACTCAAGGTTTTTATGATCTGTGAGGACTAGGAAAGGGTGTTTGGCTCCCTCCAGCCAATGCCTCCATTCCTCCAGGGCAAGCTTGATGGCCAGTAGCTCGCAGTTGCCAATGTCGTAATTGACCTCCGCCGGGTTGAGCTTCCGAGAGAAGAAGGCACATGGATAGAGGCAGCTGGGACTCCCCTGCTGCTGCGACAGGACCGCTCCCATTCCAGTGGTGGAGACATCGACTTCGACGATGAAGGGTCGATTGGGGTCAGGATGAACCAGTAGTGGAGTGGTCGTGAAAGCCTCCTTGAGGGAGTTGAAGGCTCCGTGGTGGCTGGGGTCCAGGACAGAGACTTGGGTTTGTTGCAGAGCAGGCTAGTGAGAGAGTTGGTGATGGAGCTATAGTTTTGAATGAAACATCGGTAGAAATTGGCAAAGCAGAGGAATCGTTGCAGTTCTTTGATGGTGGTAGGAGTGGGCCAGTTTTTGACAGCGTTCACCTTCCCCTTGTCCATCCGGATGCCACTGCTATCGATGTTATACCCAAGGAACTGCACTGAGGGCTGATGGAAGGAGCATTTCTCGGCCTTGAGATATAGCTGAAAGGCCCTCAGGCATTGCAGGACCTCCGCAACGTGGCGACGATGTTCCGCTAGGAACATATGGATTGCTTGTCTATCGGGTTCTCGATGGATGTGGTACAGACAGGTAGAGGTTCCGGGGGGAGTTTGGCTTGAACAGGGAATCCAGTGATACAGCCCTGGAAACAGGAGTAGCCCCATCTTCCATGAGATGACTGGGTTATGCTGTTCCAACCATGGGTGCCCTAGGATGACGTCAGCGGTGGATTCCTCCAGAACCAGCAGATGGATCTCCTCTTTACGAAGTGGCCTCTTTGGATGTTATGGGGCCCACACTATGACGAATACATCTTCGACTCAGTGGTTTTCCGGTTATTGTCTGGACCTAGTAGGCTGACGGCATTGCCGTGGTAGTGAGTTTGAGCATGACGGCAGAGGGCGCCTGAGATGAAGTTGCCGGCTGACCCAGAATCGAGGAAGGCGGAAACTGGAAGAGAGATGTCAGTGGCAGTAAGTGTCACTATGGTGGTGAGTGGTTTCATTTGATACTTCAAAGGGAGATTGGCACTCACCATGGGACGAGGAGGGCGGATGGGGCTGAGATGGACAGTAGAGACACAGGTTCTGGGCTGGCCGTCTTTGGCGTTCAGCCGCAGTGAGACGATAGGAGTCGACGAGCATGGGCTCGCTTGCTGGTTCTGGGGAGCTGACGGTCTCTGGTCGACAGAGTGGCGAGTTGGAATATGCCTGGCCCTGGTGCTCTTCGAGGCACGACTGCATACGGGTGGCGAAGCGGAAGTGCTCGCAGGTGATGGGGATGCCGGAAGAGTGGTGAGTGTTCGACGCAAAGAGTCAACCAGGTCCTGGAAGGGGTCCATGAGGCTCATGCTTGTGCCTATCGGTCTTGGTCCGGTCTTCTCTTATGGAATACCAGGACATGAGGCTGAAAGTAACAGAAACACAGTTTATTGACGCACAAGCAGAGGAGCAGGTAGTGCAGGGTGATGCGATGGTGCTGGAGGCAGTGATGAAGGGATCCGTAGGTGAAAGGTTCAAGACACTGGAGGTAGTGGACACACACACACACGCACACAAGGAGGGCTGGGAGCTTCTGGAGATCGCTGGAGAGAGGGAAGTAGAGAGGTAGTTAGTCCTTAGAGTAAGCATTCAGGTAAGATCTTGTTGCGAACGAGACCGGACGCTGACTGGGTGCATGTGTGTGGTATTTGTAGTGAGGAGATGATTGCAGGTGGATGAGGATCAGGTGGGAGGGATTAGTACTTGGGTGAGGGAGTGCGCTGTGATTGGTTGGTGATGGAACCTGGCGTGTCTGTTACACACTGATCATGTGCTGGTTACTCCACTGCACAACTCAGATCACTTCCCCCTCCCTCTTAACCTCAACATGATTCCTGACACAACACATACCCCTCCACATGTCCTTTTTTGATGTAACCTACGTTCACTCTCACCCACCCGGCTATCTGCTATAGTTTCATCTTCACTTCCACCCCCTAAACAGTTAGCATATCTTGATGCTAACAGTGCTACTGTAACAGGTATCAATTATAACTTCTGTTTATTTTAAATTCACACAAAATCCAAATTTTTCTGCAACATATATGTAAGAAAAGAAAATAATTATTTTTTATGAGTTTTGCATTCATCGCAGTTGTGACATGATTTGCTTGTTGCCCGCGCTCTAGCTTCAGTCCGCAGGAGGTCTGAGCAGAACAAGGTATGTATTGTGTGCACTCCTGTTCAAAAGAGTGTTATAAGTTAAAATAATCACCAATTAAGTGATCGGTTTTGTTAAAATGTAGATAAGTATGCACAAGTATGTGATCTTACCTCTTAAAGCTGTTTTTCCTGCATAAGTGAAAGTTTATCCGAGTGAATGCAGTATCACGTTGTGTTGTATGTTAGTGTGAAAGTTGGCCTGTGAAGCATGTCCGCTGATATCTTTTTTATGTTCAACTGTTGACAGGAGAAGGCTGATCAAATATGCACTACACTGAATGCAACAAATAATTACTGTATTTTTCAACTCCCATGCATGTGAAGGATAAAAAATACACAGCATTCACCACACCACTTGGATTACATGAGTACAAATCGTATGCCACAAGGTCTGTGCAATAGTGCAGAGTGGTGCAGAGTATATTTGGTGACATGAACCTCACCCAGCTACTGTGTTACTTGGATGACTTGCTGGTATTTGCAGCCACTGAGAAGGAGGCCTTGAGTAGGCTTGATGTGGTTTTCCAGAGACTCCGCCAACATAATCTGAAGTGAACTTCTGTTAGATTTTTGGGACACATCATCGAAGGGGGTGGGGTTGCTGTGGACCCAGAAAAGGTGGGCGTGATTTCACGCATGACCAAAGATGAGAGACTTAGGTTTCTGCAGAGCAAAAGTGGGCGTTGCTCTGCAAACTGCTGGGTGTTTCTAAATCATGCAATCAAAATGATCCCCCTTACCCAACCCCACCCCTAAACCTAACATCACTATGATGTCAGCCACTCATGTATCATGGTGTAAAAACACCCTGATATGGTAACTATTATCAACATTTCATATCATGTTGTTCCGCCATTGCCAGACCATTGTTTGCCCTCAGTGCTGGTCAGAAGAGGAAGGGAAGAGGAAATGTCACAAGAAAGGCTGGTACTTTCAGAAAACTAAAGCCCTCCGACTGAACAGTGGATTGTGATGCAAGTTTCAGTGATCTGAAGGAGAAGCTGTTGCACTACGCAGTCCTGGCGCTTCGTGATTTTTCAAGACCCTTGTGTAACACAGGTGATTAAGCTACATAGTAGTGACAAGAGATATACTACATAACACACAATAGTGCTCATTTATGTTGATTTTATTAAAATCTGTAATTTATTTATTTTTCATCTGGTTACGTCATGTATGTGAAGATAGAGTACTGCCCCTTTAAGCCTGCTCTTTCTAGAACGTGCTCAAGAATTGAATCCTCCATCTTGAGAAGAGCGTTAGAGCAGAGCTCCTATGGGTAATGTGTCTGAACATCGTTATTTTGAGACCAAATATTTGATAAAATGCATCACTAAAAGGATTTGGTGAGTGTTAATGTTTTTGTATGTTTTTAGTTGAAGTGAGATAAATGATGGTTTAATAACGATCTGTAAATGAGTTAAATGGAATTGTGTGACAAAGTTCTAGGAAGCATGTGTTTAAGTGAAGTCTTGAGTTTATGATAAAGTGTATAAATTGTTTAATATGAGTTTTATCTAAACATCCTTTATGTGGTGTTCATTTGTAATTTTATTTTGGTTTTTGCTGTAACTTGATGATAATGCAGCTTACCGCTGTCTTAAAATAATTTCCCTCTGAAATAAGAAGATAGAAGTTTGAAGTAATTTTGTTATCATTTTGACCTAGAATACAGGTCAGGTTTTTGTTCCTGTGGAAATAATTCCTAGACGTTTCCTTTGAAGGCGAGCCCCATGGATCTGGACACTAGACTATCTGATTGAGTAGTCCTAAACCCCGAATTTTGAACTCTATTTCTTCAAAGTTGAGATGGGATCTTCACTCACAATTTTTTTCCTTCAATATTTTTCCTATCACTTGAGATAGTGATTCAAAGGCTCAAAGGACTGGACTTTTGTTTGTTTTTTCACCGAAAATCATTTTCCTTTTTTTTTTTTTTTTTGAGGAAAAACAAAATAATTAACCCTGAAAAGTTAAGAACTGTTCAGCTTGAATTTCATAGATTTTTTATACAGTCCAAAAGTTTGGACACACCTTCTCATTCAAAGAGTTTTCTTTATTTTCATGACTATGAAAATTGTAGATTCACACTGAAAGCATCAAAACTATGAATTAACACGTGGAATTATATATGGAATTATGTACATAACAAAAAAGTGTGAAACAACTGAAAATATGTCATATTCAAGGTTCTTCAAAAAAGCCACCTTTTGCTTTGATTACTGCTTTGCACACTCTTGGCATTCTCTTGATGAGCTTCAAGAGGTAGTCACCTGAAATGGTCTTCCAACAGTCTTGAATGAGTTCCCCGAGAGATGCTTAGCACTTGTTGGCCCTTTTGCCTTCTGTTTGCAGTCCAGCTCACCCAAAAACCATCTCGATTGGGTTCAGGTCCGGTGACTGTGGAGGCCAGGTCATCTGGGGCAGCACCCCATCACTCTCCTTCTTGGTCAAATAGCCCTTGATTTCTATTATGGTCATGAAATTAAAGAAAACTCTTTGAATGAGAAGGTGTGTCCAAACTTTTGGTCTGTACTGTATATATATACAGTACATATACTGTACTGTATATATTTATATTCATACCAAACTATTGGATGGATATATATTGGATTGAATATATATATAGAACAGACCAAAAGTTTGGACACACCTTCTCATTCAAAGAGTTTTCTTTATTTTCATGACTATGAAAATTGTAGAGTCACACTGAAGGCATCAAAACTATGAATTAACACGGAGGATAAGTTCATCTGAGTCACCAGCCTCAGAAATCGCAGGTTAACAGCAGCTCAGATTAGAGACCAGGTCAATGGCACACGGAGTTCTAGCAGCAGACACATCTCTAGAACAACTGTTAAGAGGAGACTGTTTGAATCAGGCCTTCATGGTAGAATATCTGCTAGGAAACCACTGCTAAAGAAAGGCAACAAGCAGAAGAGACTTGTTTGGGCTAAAGAACACAAGGAATGGACATTAGACCAGTGGAAATCTGTGCTTTGGTCTGATGAGTCCAAATTTGAGATCTTTGGTTCCAACCACCATGTCTGTTGTGCGACTCAGAAAAGGTGAACGGATGGAGAATGCCAAGAGTGTGCAAAGCAGTAATCAAAGCAAAAGGTGGCTACTTTGAAGAACCTAGAATATGACATATTTTCAGTTGTTTCACACTTTTTTTGTTATGTATATAATTCCACATGTGTTAATTCATAGTTTTGATGCCTTCAGTGTGAATCTACAATTTTCATAGTCATGAAAATAAAGAAAACTCTTTGAATGAGAAGGTGTGTCCAAACTTTTGGTCTGTACTGTATATATATATATATATATATATATATATATATATATATATATAACGGTATGGTTTTGTGAGATCTAACTTTTGTATATTTTTTCATACCGTTATATTGTTCATTGTATTGATGTTATTTATCTTGTAATGGTTCTTATTGAGTGTTCACAACAAATTTATTTCACTCTTATTTTTACATTTTAAATAGTAAATAGTCGACTGATACCAAAAGAAGTCCTGATTCATTTGATCTGTACATATCTTTAAGCTACGATTATCTCAGGCTCCCTAGACGAACCTAGTGGTCCATAAAAACTGACTACCTATTGCAAACAGGTGTTGCAGGTGTTACACAAAACTTGGCAAGCCCAGCCAGGATCCTGGTTGTACAGATAATACAGAACGAACTTGCTAAAGGGGTTTACCGAGCTAGTTTTAGAAATGGTAGTGCACACTGAAGGCATTTGTGTCCGCAACGCTGTGATAATCAGTGGTCTCACCCACACTGAGGGAGATGAAGAAGTGCTGAAACATCTGGCGGGTTATGGCTCAATTGAACGATTCATTCGTATTGATGATCCTGAGACTGAATTTCACAAACAGCTCATAGTTGAATTCAGACATGACTCTGCAATGCAGTCATTAGAATCTTCTCTTCCCTGTACTTTGCAGAACCCTACTTCTTCTGATGTCACTTACAGTATTAAGTCCCTTACCGGTGTGTATACACCTGCAGCCAGCAGCAGTGCAACTCAGACTTTCATTGAAGGGCTACGAGAAATCTCAAAAGTAACAGGCAAGCCCATGGAAGAGCTCTTGCAGCAAGAGTTGGCTTAATGAAAAGCCCCTGCTGTAACACTTCCACAAACTGAGTTCCCAGCTAGTGAGTCTGATCATTAAGGTGATTTGAAAAGAATAGTGGAGTCAATGCAGACTATGACGGTATCCCCACGTAATGTCATGCCTTCAGATGAGTCAGTCCCCCTCCAGACAAAGTCCAATGTTTCTCTGCCACAGCTTGGTGCATCACTTTCAAGGCCCAATGCTGATGCAGGCGCACAATTAAAAATAACAGTAGGTGACGTGACTCCAGCTGAAGTGCAGCGTTTATTTGTGAAGCATATTGTGAGAAGTGAGGATACCCCTGCACATTCCCTTGCTTCTATGCGCTTGAGACCCTTTTCAGGAAAACCATCATACTCTGCTAACGAGATAGACTACGATACTTGGCGCACAAATGTTGAATTCCTCTTGACTGACCCCACACTCTCGGATGTGCAGCGCTCACGACGAATGTTAGACAGTCTCTTTCCACCTGCAGCTGATATTGTGAAACACTTATGTCATCATTCTCCTCCAAGTGATTATCTTGAGCTCCTAGATTCAGCTTTTAGTACTGTAGAAGATGGAGACGAGCTCTTTGCAAAGTTTATGAGCACATTCCAAAATTTTGGTGAGAAACCATCGCAATTTCTGCACAGAGTACAAAAGATCTTGAATGCAGCCATAAAAAGAGGCGGTGTTGCTACTGAGCATGACGCATCTGTTGAAACAATTCTGCTGGGGATGCTGGGGGTTGAGAACAGAGGAAGATAAGCAAGCCATCAAAGCAGTGCGGATGAACCAGCACTTAAGTATTGCCAAGCAATCCTCTGGACCCACAAGACGTGTTGAGTCAAATCTTCACCCTGTCAGTCCTGCTTATTCTGTTGAGAAGTGCGATGAAGTGGGAGAAATAAAGCGATTGGTAGTTGAGCTACAACACCAGATTGCCTCTTAGATTGTCTAAGAAATGTAAAGAGTCTAAGCCAAAGGAGCCCAGTATGCAGTCAAGATCACCTAAGACATTCACGCCGAAGCCAAACAGAGAGGCCAACCCGCAACATAAGCCAACTAAGCCAAGACCCTGGTATTGTTTTCACTGTGGTGAGGATGGCCATATAGCATCCCAGTGTGAGGGTGATCCAAATCCATCCCTGGTCAATGCTAAGAAACGCCAGCTGAGAAAAAATCAGTTGCAGTGGGAGAAAGGTAACAATTCCCTTGACTCCCAAGATTTAAACTAGTTCCAGTTCCTGTTACGGGACAAAAAGGAACTGGAGAAACTACTCAGCATCCAAGAGATAACTTTACCATGTCTTCCTCGGCTGACCATAATCCCACCCGTGAATGCAAAAGGCTTCCACCTGGCCTTGTTGGGACAAAATGCACAGCAAGAGTGATAGTTGCTGACAAAGAGATTAATTGCCTTCTTGACACTGGGTCACAAGTGACCACTTTTCCTTTTTCATTCTACCAAGACAACTTTACAAATCAAACCATTCAACCTTTGCACAACTTGCTTGAAATTTAAGGTGCAAACGGCTGTCAAGTTCCTTACTTGGGTTTCATCGAAACATCAATAACCTTTCCAAAGGAATTTGTAGGATCAGACACCAAAGTGCAGACCCTTGCGTTGATCATTCCAGATAGCAGACCTAATGCTCAAGTGCTCATAGGCACTAACACACTGAACTCTCTATATTCTGAGTGTACTTATTCGAAGCAGTTGAGTCATCAACCCATTCATTAAGGTTACAGAGCGATCCTACAAGTCCTTGAGTTCACGCACAAACAGAGGGTGCTTTTACATCTCTAGTTCGGTTCATTTGGTCCGAAACAAGGGCAAACAATTATACATTGTAGCATTTTCAGCTTTTTTGGTTTGGTACCAAAATGCAGTCACATGACAACATCCACATCACTCATTGGCCATAACGTATTTCCTAAACTAAAAATTCTAACATAAGAGGAAAAGCCAGCAAACAACACGGAGACAACACAACTATGGAGAGACGACTCCGCGGGCTGGTTTTGTCCCTGCAAACAATACATATATTGCAAACAATACATTTCTATAATGAAGCTTGGCTTGAAAACAACGTTCTAAAATGCACTGCAAACGGAGAGTGGGCGTCACTCATTTCTTCAAGCGTATTAATTCTTCTTTACTCTGAAATGCTCATGGTCATCAGACCAAATTTCTATGAGGCTCCGCACCTCCTCACTACTCCAAGTTTGTCCAAGAGCTGCCATGCTAAAGTTTTTTTTATTGAAATCTTTCCAGTACAGACATAACAGTTATAAACATAACCATTTGAACATGACAGTTTAAGATGGCTTGCGGACAGAGTCAAACACAAAAGATGCTTAAGAGAAGCGAGAAGATTACAAGAGATAGAGATAGATTAACATAGTGAGAAAAAAAATAATACATTAAAAAAAAAAAAAAAACCCGGGAGAGAGCTAGGGATTTTTTTAGCCTTTCGAGATCATCTATCGTTGTACAGAGTTTCACAGCATTCTTTCCTTTCATGTGTTTCAGAGATGAAAAGTAACAGTACAATTCTTTGTGAAAAGCTAAAAATTTGGGAATGGATTTCATAAATCTGTTCTTATGTATGAAGAATTTTCCAAGTATTACTATGGAGTTGATCAACATATAGTGATAGTTATCTTTGACAATAAAACCATATAAAACATTTTCTTTCTTTAAAACAGGAACAGGCAGATATTTAGACAACCAATGGAATAAATCACTCCAGAGGACATTGATGTAAATACAATCATAGAACATATGATCTGTGGTTTCTGCGTTATTGGTACAAAACACACAGTTCTTACAGTCAAAACCAAATCACTTAGAAAGAAACTCAGAAGATGGATAGATTCCATTTAGGACCTTGTAGTGCACTTCCTTAACTTTTGGAACAATTGGAAATTTAAAGAAAAAGGATCTTAAACATTCAGCGTCTTTTTTGGAAAAAAACCTGGAGATTGAATTGTAAAATCTAGAGAACAGGTACAGTTCTTTGTTAAATATTTGTCTAATATCGAGGTTACTTATTTTACCTTCAAACAGATTACTACCTTGTACCAAAAGCGAAGGAAGCTTTGGAGCCGAACAGTCTCGATGCTGGTGAGATATCATTAAAAGAACTTGCTTAGGTATTGCATTAAAAACTTTTTTATATTGCTGTTTGTCTATAATATTAAATTTAGCACAAAAATCCTCAAATGAGAGTAAGTTACGATTACAGTCCAGTAAATGAGAAACAGACCAAATGCCTTTATCTAACCAGTTTTGTATAAACAGAGATTTACGATTATGTCAAATATACCTGCAGTTCCATATTGGGATATTGTGGAGACTAAAATTATGTTTGTATATCATTTTCCAATAAAACAGAGTTTGATAATGAAATTAAGAGATTTTATAGGGAAGTATCTTGAGGTCATAGTCACAACTAAGGAGAAATTTGATGCCACCAAGTTTCATAAAGATATTGTTGGGAATGTGAAACCAAATTTGTGTCTTTTTATTTAGAAATTGTTTTAACCAGTTGATTTTGATTGTACCATCAATACATTCAAAATCAATTGCCTTAACCCTGCCTTCTTCATAGTTCCTAATCATTGTACTCTTTTTTTATATAATGCATTTTACCTTTCCAGATGTAGTTAAAGTTTGCTTGGTTTATAGCTTTAATTGCTTCCCTGGGAACTGACAATGATTGGGCTGGGTAGATGAAGCGAGAGTGGGTTTCAGTATTTGTAAGTAATGTTCGTCCGATAATAGATAGATCTCACTGAGACCAAGAGTTGAGATGAACTTAAAATTTTTCCAAGTTCCCCCAGATATTAAGTTTGGTTAATTGATTCACGTCCTTTGTAATTTGTATGCCTAGATAGTTAACTGTTGTTTTAACAGGGATGGAATGAATAACTGAGAGATTACAATCATGAATAGAAGTTCACATTTATTGAGATTCAATTTTAGCCCAGACGCTTTTGAACAGGAACCTATTGTTTCAAGGATTTTTGGGAGTTGGTCGCTATTTTCCATAAATATGGCTATATCATCAGCAAGTTGGCTAATTGTCAGTTGTTGATCAAATATTGTTAATTTTTTAAAATCTGAATTTTTAATAAGAATGGATAACATCTCGGCTGCAATAATAAATAACAGTGAGGATATAGGACATCCCTGCTTAATACCTTTTTGAATCGGGAATCTTGGGGAAGTTCCTTGCAGCAGAAGGACTGTGCTATTTGTATCTTTGTAAATTAATTTTACAAAGTAAAAATTAAATAAGAAAAAGAATTAGGCTCTTGTCTTCTATTAGGTAATTATAGTCAAGTAAGTCAAGTATAAGTTGTATATTATTATGTATTGAACGTCCTCTGATGAAGCCTGATTGTGTGTCTGACACAATGTCCTCGATCCCCACTCTAAGTCTGTTTGCAAAAATATGAGTCAAGAGTTTGTAATCGTTATTAAGAAGAGTTATGGGACATAGATTGTCAATTATCTTTGAGTTTTTGCCAGGTTTTGGGGTTTTGGAATAAGGGTGATAATTCCTTTGTTTCATTGTTGTTGGCAAAATGAATAAGAAGAGGAATATAAATTACTATAAAACTGAAAAACTGCTCTGGAGATCTTATCAGTGTCAGTACATTCTTGGTTGTCAATTATCAGCGTTTTTACCGCATTTCGTTCCTGCCTTCTCTTCTCTAGACGACAGAAATATGCTGTGCTCTTTTCTCCTTCTTCCATCCATTTTGCTCGAGAATGGATATAAGCCCCTTTAGCTTTATTAACATAAATGCTGTCCAGTGAGGAATGCAGCGTCGTTAATTTTTGCTTATCATCTTCATTTATCAGATGTTTATTGTAAATACTATTGATTTCCTTTACAATATGCATTTCTTTTTGTTTACTGTCTCTACTTAAAGTTTTACCAAACAAGACTAATATCAGGACTAATATCTGACACAAGCCAGTAGTCTAGTCTAGATTTAATGGTTCCATCTGGTTTAAACCAAGTAAATATTTGAGTGTCTGGGTTTAGATAGCGCCAAATATCTATCAGTTTGAGTGAGTTACAAAGTTCCAACAAAGCTGTATTGTAGTGATAATTTTGAAATCTTGTAGGGTACCTGTCAAGCCATTCATCCATTACTACGTTAAAATCTCCTCCCATAAAGATATCATAGTCTACATAATTTTTGGATAAGTCTTTTACAGTATTAGTTAGATCTATTAGAAGATTTTTGTTCTGGTTGTGGTTGTTATAACTGTAAATATTCCCTAGGATAAGAATTCTATCGCCCGTCTCAAAAACACAAATTATCCAATGACCTAGCGGGTCCTTCTTAGTAGCAGTCACTTTCCCTGGAAAGTTGTTCAGGAGTACGGCAACACCTGCTGACCTGTTTGAACCATGACTAAACAGTATATTATCTTCCCATTGATTTGACCAAAATTTTTCATCTGTCTCATTGCTGTGAGTTTCTTGAACAAGATAAGCTTGTGCTTTTTCACTTTTTAAATACAAAAATGTTGATTTCCTTTTAATAGAGTCTCTTAAACCCCTAGCATTAAGTGTTACAAAAGAGAGGTTAGAATTAAATAAAGACATGAAAAAAACTAAAAGGATGAAGGAAAGAATATCTTGAAAAAGATGAAAGGTTGTAGAACGTAGCTCTGTTAGTTGTAACTAACGAGTTGTGATGGGCCCCCTAACTAATTTTGGTATTAATCAACATCAGATATCAAACTTTGAATCGGTAATAAGTATCTTAGAAACCGGAAACTTAAGCAGTTTTATTAATGAACTTAAAGGAATATAATAGACTGCCGGTAAAGTTTACTTCTTCTAAAAGAGGGAGCCTGAAACAGGCATGCAAAATTAAAGTAATCTCAATCTGCATGAAACTGCACAACCATTAATGTGTGGTAGAACCTTGAACATTTAACTTCAGTTAAGTTAATATAATAAGTATATAAAATTGTATTTCAAGTATTGAATGTAAACATATCTGCCTGAGTGATCAGATATAAGAGCTATCAGAATCAACCTCAGGTATCAACAAGAACCCTTTTACCATCAATAAAACCCATGTGGCCTCTGTAGTAGATGCTCTTCCCAGCTGAACGGGCTTGCTCCATCTTTGGCCACACCGCTGCTCGAGGCTCTCTGTCTGCTTTGCAAAAGTCCTGCTTGAAACGAATCCCAGCTTCCTTGCAGAACTTAGAGTTTTTAGTCAGTCTCCAGATTTCATCCCTCTGATGTCTCATCACGAACTGGATGATCACTTGGCGATGACCCCTTTCTTCTCATTTCCCAAGCCGATGAACACTGTCAATAACGCACTGTGGTGCGTTCTCTGACAGGATGCTAATGATTTCTTGACGGATCTGTTCATTTTCCTTTTCTATAAGACCTTGTATCTTAAGGTTCCATCGCCGCTTATATCTTTCCATCTCTGTAACTCTTTCCGTTAGTTCTTTATTTTCTCTGATAAGTTGTGGCATTTCTTTTCAACGGCTTTTAATTGCGCTTTGCACTCCTTAATTTCAGCGGCATTAATTTCTGCTAGCTTGGCAACACTGGCTACCATAACAGTGGTCTCTCGTAACTGTTCTCCAAATGTGTCCATTTTCATTGTTAGCTTTTCAATTGCCTCAACAAGGGCACTTGGGTGTTCCTTTGGTTCTTGCAAGGCTTTAATCTTGTTGGGAGGATCAGAAGATTTTGTTGGAGTCGGAGGGTGGTCTTTCCTCTTACTGTAGCTGCTTCCTGAAGTTTCCATTGGTTTGTAATCATGTTCAAAAGCGTTGGATTGAGCAGAGGTTGCAGTTAGCTTAGCTTCGCTTTTCTTCATCCCTTCAAGTATGGACACATTACCTGAATTCCCTCTACAAGAACTTCAACAAAGACAGGAACAGGATCCTAACATTTCTGTGGTTGTTCCTTTTGTGACTCGTAAGAGAAGACCTTCCAGACGTGAAAAAGCGAACCTCAACCCAAGTGCTCTTGCCCTCAGCAAACAATGGAAGAGACTTACCTTCCTGGATGGTTATCATGTACCAATTAGGCCATCCTTAAAAATCAATACCTAGGAATCAAGATAGTCTGTTGACACTTCCCATTGATCAGACAAGGTTGTTAGACGGCTCTAAAATTTAATTCAATCTTGACGATTCGCCGCTGACTCCTGAATGGAAAGAAAGAGTGACAAGAAAGCTTAATTAAATGCATGAAGTCTTTGCATGCCATGATCTTGATTTTGGTCACACCACTAAGACCAAACAACATATTCGACTGCATTACGAGACGCCGTTTAAACACAAAGCCAGAACTATTCACCCTAAAGACATCCAAGCTGTTCGAAAACATCTACAAGAATTGTTAAATGCTGGAGTTATAAGGGAGTCAGAGTATCCTTTCTCTTCCACAATCGTGGTGGTGAGAAAAAAGAATGGGGAGGTGAGACTTTGCATCGATTATCGGAAACTCAACCTCCAGACCATTAAGGATGCTTACGCCCTACCTAATCCAGAAGAGACTTTCTCTGCTTTGACTGGGTCTAAATGGTTCTCAGTTTTAGACCTCAAGTCCGGGTACTATCAGATTGAGGTTGAGGAAATTGATAAGCATGGGATTCTGGGAATTTAATAGGATGCCCCAGGGGGTCAAGAACCAGAGACTAATGGAGCGCTGCATGGGAGACATCAATCTCAAAGAGGTTCTAGTCTTTATAGATGATCTCATAGTCTTTTCTGCAACACTAGAAGAGCACGAGAAAAGGCTTCTGCGAGTTCTTCAACGTCTGAAAGACTACGGTCTCAAGTTGTCCCCCAAAAAATTTAAATTCTTCCAGACCTCAGTGAGATACCTAGGGCCCATTGTGTCTGCAAATTGTGTTGAGACGGATCCTGACAAGATTAAGGCGCTAAAAACCTGGCCAAGTCTGATAAACTTTAAGGAACTTTAAGGAGAGCCATTCAAACAACGTTGGACAGCTACTTGCCAGCAAGCTTTTGATGAAATCATTGACAATCTCATCTCGGCTCCTATCTTGGGCTTTGCGGATCCTAAACTATGGTACATCTTACACACGGATGCAAGCACCACAGGTTTGGGAGCTGCATTGTACCAGGAGCAGGAGGGGAGCAAGAGGGAAGGATGAGGCTGATTGCTTTTGCAAGTAGAGTCTTGTCACTCAGCGAACGTCACTATCCAGCGCACAAAATCGAATTCCTTGCTTTAAAGTGGGCTGTGATGAAAAAGTTCCACGATTATCTTTGCATAAGTCCATTCACAGCCGTCACCCAAAGTAACCCACTTTCTTATGTACTGACTACTGCGAAGCTGGACTCTGCCAGCTATCGTTGGTTATCTGCTCTTTCCACTTACACTTTCTCCTTGAAATACAGAGCGGGGAAACTTAACCTTGACGCAGATGGTTTATCTAGATGTCCCCATAAAGTAACTGCTGATCTTGTATCAAGGAAGGAACAAGGATGGATAAATTCCTAACCTTACATCTTGAGTGTCCAGAAACAACAAGCCTTTCACGGGATGAAATTGAAGCTATCTGTGACAAGCATAGGATTTGTTCTGTGCCGGAAGATGTTATGGAAAGTGCAAGTAACCGAGCAATGCTAGTTCAATCCCTTGCTATGAGTTCTAGTGCTGTGCCAAGCAGCTATGAGGAAGAAGGGCATGAAATCTCACTCATACCTCATCTGTCAGTTCAGGATCTCGTTGATAAGCAAAGCACTGACCCAACAATTTCTCAGATCATTACTCACCTGAAATCAGGAGAGAAACCCTCTCCCACCTTGAGATTGGAACTCCCGGAGCTTTCTCTTATGATGAGGGAGTGGAATCATTTTGTATTCCTAGATGGAGTGTTGTACAGAAAGAGTCAGGATGGAGAAGTTCTGACTTACCAGTTGGTCTTACCCAAAGAGTTCAGAGCAAATGTTCTGACAAGTCTCCATGATGGGATGGGCCACATGGGGATGGATCGTACCATTGATCTAGTAAAGTCCCAGTTTTACTGGCCAAAGATGGCATTTGATGTTGAACAAAAGATCAGAACTTGTTCTTGTTGTGTGATTCACAGAGCCCACCCAGAGAAAGCGACTCCGCTTATCAACATACGGACAACTAGACCCCTAGAGTTGCTGTGTATGGACTTTCTTTCTTTGGAGCCGGATGAGAATCCCTACTGTTGAAAAGTCTCATCAAGAAGCTTTGAGTACTCTTACACCTTCCTTGAACCCTCCGGTGAGATGCCCTCAGCAGTTTGATTGCCCTCAATTGTCCTCAACATTTCCTGGTAGTGAGAAACTGCCTTAGGAAATTAATCATGTAGGACAAGAGGTAGGCTGGGACAATTCACACACTGAAAATATGCTTGAAGAAGTTATGAATCACTTGACTAAATTGGATAAAATGTTAGAGAAAGATGAATTGTCAGAGAATCAGCTAAGTGGAAATTTACCCGAAAGTTCAGCTGAGGAAGGGCAAGAGAGTGATCAAGTGGAGATCAGAGATTAAACTGAAATACCAGTTGATTCTTCGTCCAATGCTGAAAAGATTGAACTGTCTCAAGAGCCAGAACGTTTAATAAGACGTTCCCAAAGGCAAAGAGAAAAGCCCGAAAGACTGAGTATGGAGAGTTGGGAAATCCACTAATATCCGTTGCCCAAGCACTTTTTCATGGCCTAACCACTGCCTTTACAAACTCTCTAAATGGAGTTAACTTTGCTGAAGCATCCTTGCCCCCAACCTTTGATGTGCCAGTTACATGCCAGCCAATGAGAGCTAATGCAACACTTGATCCTGTCCATAGATGCTTCTTTAGATGGTTTAGGTTATTGTCTCAAATACCCCTGGGTGAGGACAAAGCAAGGCCCATCGCTTTTGCAAGTAAAACACTTAGTGCTTCACAGAGGTGATATTAAGCCCGTCTAGAATTGACCGTCTAGAATTCTTGGCCCTAAAGTGGAGTGTCTGCGAGAAATTTAGTCATTGGCTTAAAGGAGAAACATTCTCTATCTGGACAGATAATATTCCTTTAACATATATATTGACTAAACCCAAGCTTGATGCTTGTGAACAACGCTGGGTCACAAAGTTAGCCCCTTATACATTTGAGATACATCACATAGCGGGCAACAAGAACATTGTGGCTGATGCTCTTAGTCAAGACCCTTTTTTAAAAACAATCGGTCATAGGCTGCTAAACGAACAGTATGAGAGGTTGCTGTCTGACGCTGAGGGATTTAGTGAGGAAGAGATGCAGGATACTTCACGACAGAAAGTTCAATGTCAGCAGCAGGGGTCGGAGACTGACCCAGCAGAGATCTTTCCAGTGGCTAGCTCGGGTACTTGCGATGTTGGTGACGTTCATGCCATTTGTGAAGCTCATGAAAACTGGGAGCTGGCAGCGGAGTCTAGAGCAGCACAGTTGATTCAATCTGTCCAGCAGTTCATCCCTTCAAGTATGGACACATTACCTGAATTCCCTCTACAAGAACTTCAACAAAGACAGGAACAGGATCCTAACATTTCTGTGGTTGTTCCTTTTGTGACTCGTAAGAGAAGACCTTCCAGACGTGAAAAAGCGAACCTCAACCCAAGTGCTCTTGCCCTCAGCAAACAATGGAAGAGACTTACCGTCCTGGATGGTTATCATGTACCAATTAGGCCATCCTTAAAAATATTTTGGTTTGCAGTAACAGCAATTTTTTTTTTTTTAAAGGGTCGGTAGGTCGGTCTATTTTTTGTTCAAGTTTCAATGTAAAAAAAAAAAAAAGTAAAATTTGGTGTTGGTGATGACGTAGGTATGAATTTAAACAAATTAGCATATCGTGACGTCATTGACTGGGTCTTCAACCCGTGCCTTCGGGCGCATAATTGCAAACCTCATTTTGATGCAGGCTATATAGACCACAAACAAATTTAAATCTTTGTCAAAAACATGTTTATTGCATGAATTTCAGGTGAGAAGAAAAAAAATGAGATACTGTTATACTGTTTTACTTGCGTCCACCGCTAGGTGTCAATGCAACCTACAAATGAGAGACCATTTACTTTGCTTTCTTGGGTTGTCACTTTTGTGAAAAAAATCCTGTTTGATTTGAGTGACAAGTGTTCATTGAATCTATTGTAAAAAAGATTTTTTTAATTTTGCATGTGTAAAAAAGTTTTATAAGCCAAATAACACCAAATATAGGTTAATCCACGGACAACAGGCAGGAGGAATGTAAAGATTCAATATATTGGTAAAGACCAATATTTCTGATGATTTATTGGCGTGAAGTTACGTGCACAATGACAAACAGGAGTGCAACATTTTCAAAAAACAATAAGCATAGTGGACTGCCATAACAAAGCAAAACATTTACTGCCGCTGTCACCTCTGGCTTGCTTAGTTGGGGACACTTCATCTACAGCGATATCGTTGACTTGATTGCAGATAAATGCACATACACTATTTAAACTGAACAGAGATGACATCACTGAATTCAATGATGAACTGCCTTTAACTGTCACTTTGCATATTGACACACTGATTTCCTAATGAATGTTGTTCAGTTGCTTTGACGCCATGTATTTTGTTTAAAGCGCTATATAAATAAAGGTGACTTGACTTGACTTAACATAAAGCAGCAACATAACAAAATGTGAAAAAATGAAGGGGTATGAATGTATGAATACCTTACAGATTTTTATTCGTCACATTTTTTTAAAAGAATACAACACAGAGGAAAATATACATTAATATAGTCATGAAAGAATGAAATAAAAGTAAACAATAAAAATATAAGAATAAAATATAAAAATAAAATGTATACTGTAGAATTAAATACAGAATAGAAAATAAAATGTGCATGAAAGTATTCTGTAGTCTTAAATATTAAGATACAAAAGAATGTACAAGAGGTGAATATGCATATGTGCATTAATTATGCTGTAGTCTTTAATATTAAGATACACAGAAATGTAAAAGAGCCTAATGTGCAAACAGGTTGCGACACTGTCAATATGTCTATATGAGGTAGAGAATGATGAATATCGTTCACCTACTGATTAAGTGATTATTACGTGGAGACGTAGATTTTAAGAGGCTGGTTTTGAGTTTAGGAGCCTGATGGCCTGGGGGAAGAAACTCCTCTTGAGTCTCTCGATTTTTGCCATCAGGCTATGGAAGCACCTACCAGATTGCAGCAAAGTGAAAAGACAGTTACTAGGGTGGTTGGAGTCCTTGGTGATTTTAACAGCTCTGCTTTTGCTGTGTTTGAGGTAGATGTCCTGCAGCGAGGGAAGAGCAGACCCTGAGATGCACTCAGCTAAGCACACAACTCTCTGCAGGGCTTTGCAGTCTTGACAGGAAGCCCCTTCTGGGGCTCATATGTTCAGAGTGATGGAGCTGGAGATGAAGTGGCCTACCTTACCCACTTGAGGTCTTCCTTTGAGAAAGTATTGAATCCAGTCACAGAGTGAAGAGTTTAGACCGAGGTGTATGAGTTATAGTGGGGACTATAGTATTGAAAGCTGAGCTATAGCCAATAAATAGCAACCTTACATAGTTCCCGTTGTTGCCGTCAATGTGCATGAGAGAAAAATGCAGGATGTGAGAAATGGCATCTTCAGTGGATTTGACCCTATTGGGGTGATAGGCAACTGAAGAGGGTTTAAAGTATCCGGGATGGAGGAGCAAATTTATTTGTTTACCAGTCCCTCATAGACCTTCATGACTATTGATGTGAGGACATCTGGGCGATAGTCATTAAGACAAGAGGGTTTATTGTTCTTAGGCACAGGGATGATGACAGATTTTTTAAAGGAGGTGTTAACCACAGAGGTAGCAAGGGACTCATTAAAGATGTATGTCAACAAACCAGCAAGTTGATCAGTGCAGGACCTCAGAACATGGCCAGAAATCCAATCAGGTCCAGCTGCTTTCCTGACGTCCACTCGCTTCAGGGCCATCTGAACCTCATCCTCCGACACGGTGATTACATGATTATTGCTGATCTGACTGCTGCTTACTGCCGTGCTGATCGGCAGACTCATGCTGCTTAAATTGTTTTCAAACCGGCCGTAGAAAGAGTTTAACTCATCAGCCAGCAACAGATCTGCTCTCACCTCTGCAGAGGATTTATTTCCAAAGGCGCAGATGGTCCTTAGTCCCTGCCACATGCGTCAGGAGTTAAGTGTGCAATTTTCTTTTTCTGTTGTGCTAATAAGCTGCAACGTTCATTGGGGACGTGTGTTTAGTAAAAAAAAAATGAGCCCTTCAGGAAGGATTCATTAATATTCACAATTCTTTAGAACTGTCAAGACTATATTTACACAAGCTTTTGCTAGTAATGACAACACAAGAACCTGCTTTTAATTCTGTTTATTGAACAAAATATCTTACAATGTCTTGGATATACATATATACAAATATTACATTCTGATAAAACTTCAATCTGTTCTCAGTCTTGATAACCATCATTCAATGCACTTGAACGTGTTAAGAAAATTTCAAATACACATCACCATCTCCAAAAATCTGAATATAGAAAGCACAACTAATAAGAATTTCACCTGGGAAGATGAACTTAAACATCAGCACAAGAAAACATATCTGTAAAAAAAAAAATATATATATATATATATATATATATATGTATGTAAAGAACCAACTATACAATTGTTGCAGTTTTAAAGCAGGTATGAAATATACCTGAAATGACCTCCCTCAAAAGGTTTTATAATGTGTTGTTCCATGCAAGAACGAGAAACCCTTTCAGACACAGAACAAATATATGATACAGTGGCTCTGATCCTGGTGACTTCCTGTCATCAACAGTGCTCTCAGATAACATAGACATCTGTCTTCTCTCCCAGAAGCCAATACGTTCTCATTTTGCCTTTACCCTAAAAGAGAGTAACAGCACCGATCAATAGCATGCATCAATGTCACTCAGACAGCTTGCTGGATGAACTAATCAACAATGAGTAATATGCTCTTTCTTAATGAAAAGTCCAGCAAAGATGGACACGGGACAGTCCTCTATGGTGATTTAAGCATTATAAGACTCAGACTGGTATAAAAGGCCATCATCAACACAATAAAGTTCAGATTTTACAGGACTTAGGTTGCATTGCATGTGGATATTTTGTCATTTGAAAATCTGAAATGGATGTAATAGATTATTTTCATTTTGCTGGAAAAATACTGCCTATTCAAAAATTCCTAAAAGATATACATAATTTCTATTGAAAGAATAGTGTGGAGCCAATCCTCAAGGATTCAAATAGAATCAAACAAAAATCTTCTAAAGAACTGAACAAAATCCTACTGGATAAACTAACATAATGCAGGATTTTAAATAATTATCATTTGATATTGCTTAATCTTTATCATAATAAAGTTTTTTCTGTGTTTTATTTTGGGGGAAAAAAATTCCATTCAGACTTTTTAGGAATTCGGTACCTTTAGAGAAATTTAGTCATACAAAATAGCTCACACAAACAAACAAATATGTTTTATAAATAATTTAATTAATTAATTAATTAATTTATAAATAATCTTATAAAATTTTTACTTAGTTAATCACTTCAGAGAGCAAGCATAACTGAAACTTCATACCTTCATTTCAACATCTCCTCGCAGCTGGAGATCGAAATAGCCAAACTCATCCAGAACATCTTTGGTTGCTGAAGACACATGTATCCTCAGAGCTGTGGAGGAAATGATAATCATAAATACATGAAAATTGCCATCGTTTACTCAACCTCAAGTTTCTTCTGTACAACATAAAAGGACATATTTTGAAGAATGTAAAAGCTACTCATTTCCATACAACAAAAACATACAGTGAGTGAATATTTGCAAGCATAATGAGATCTGAGGTGAGATGTGGGAATGTTTTTAGAATTAATAATAGCTTAAATTGCACCACACAAACTGCTGTATTATTTCTCTATTGAGCAGCATTGTTCAGAACCCTAGTGATCTGCCTCACTGTCTACTGTCCACATTGGCACCCGGGTCATTCTACGGAAATGTAATTTTTTCTGTCCCTACCCTTTACAGAATATTACACTTGAAAAACACTTTAGGGTTACAATTTTTTTGTATTAATTAATTAGAATTCCAAGCACCACAGAAGTGCTCGTCTCCACAGTAATAGTAGAGGGAAAATGCTTTATTTTGAGGTCAAAAACTGTGTTTCTTTTTTAAATATTATAAAATACATAATGAAAGTAGTGGTCCCCTGGAGTTGTGTCACTAGTGTTACCGTTTAACAAAAAAGCTCTTATTTTGAAATAAAAATCACACTGATTGCATCACTTGACTTCCTTCTTCCAATTTCCTCGAGATGTATGAAGAGAAGCCCATGGTAAGTCCACTGTCTCTTTTCAGTTCTTAGAAATCTTCTCATTTATCTCATGATCTCATATAAAGCTTTTAGTTTAAGTCACTGGTATGACCTCCTTTATTGTTTGGGAATTGTAAAAACAAAAATAGAATACAAATGGATTTAACTACTAAATTTAGTTAGTATACAATGATTGACAACATGTGGTTTGATACCTTGTAGCAGCTATTTTGTAAAATGCAGTTTTCATGAAAATTGTTACTGGTGTTACTGTCACTGGTGTCACCTTCCTTATGGGTAACACCAGTGAAGATCAGTAACACCAGTGACTCCCTTTTATAGATAAACTTTGTTCAAAGCTATTCATTTAGTTCTTTTGCATAAAATAGCACTAAATCACACTGTGAGATTCTAACTTTTCTTTGTCATTGTTAATCCTCCTTTGGTCAGGTATTTCTAAATTGAGTGTATGGCTAAACTGAGTGCAGCTGAGAAACAGCGACTATACAGAAAGTGTAGGGATGCTGATCCTGTTTTTTTTTTTTTTTTTTGCAGAAATGGAAACAGAGCTATGTCCGTGACATTGACACAAAAAAAGAAAGAGAACAAGTGATTTGAATGAAAGGGAGAAGAGATATGAGCGAAAGGCATGGAGGGTCCGTCAGCACAGTTATGAAAGTGCATAGCATACAGTACCTCCACATACATACTCACTCACTCACTCACTCACTCACACACACACACACACACACACACACACACACACACACACACACGTTTGTTTTTGTGAAAAAGTGGGGACATCCTATAGAAGTAATGGTTTTTATACTGTACAAACTGTATATTCTATGGCCCTACACCAACCCTAACCCTCACAGGAAACTGCATTTTGACTTTCTCAAAAAAACTCATTCTGTATGATTTATAAGCGTTTTGAAAAATGGGGACATGGGTTATGTCCTCATAAGTTACCCTCTCCTAGAAATACGTGAGTCATACCCATGTCATTATACATAGTTGTGTCCTGATATGTCACAAAAACAAGAGCACACTCTCTCTCTCTCTCTCACTCACTCACTCACACACGCTCTCTCTCTCTCACACACACACACACACTCTCTCTCTCTTTCTCACTCTCACACACACTCTCTCACACACACACACACACACACACACACACTCTCTCTCTCTCTCTCTCTCTCTCTCTCACACACACACACACACACACACGCACACACTCTCACTGAAAGAAGAGATCATGGGTTGGAAACAAAGATATGAAAAGGTGTAGAAACGTAACATACGACTTCAGCATGCAAATCTTAACAGCCCAGAACACAACACAAAAAGTTCTTCAAGGTCAGTGAGTCAACACCCATGTCAGAAAAACCCTGAAATATCACTTTGCTGTTTTGGGAGCACTGAAACACATGCATCGCAACAGAGTGAAGTTTTTCTGACCAAGCCCCAGAGATGATGTTAACTGGTACGGTGATGACCAGATCATATGCCTGATTCCAGAGCCCATGGCACTAAATAAGCGTTCAGTTCAGATTTATCAGCGGTTCTGGGAGTGCATTATGGGGCAGTTGGGCAAGTTAAAAAAAGCAAAAAGGCACCATGAAATGGAAAATTGGGACAGTTCAAAGTTTTCCCCTCTTAGTCATTGTCTAAATTGCAATTGTCCAATTGTGACTATTTTATGTCATGGTATTGTACTTACCAGAGGTGGAAAGAGTACAAAAATATTCTACTCAAGTAAAAGTACCATTACATTAATGAAATTTTACTTAAGTACAAGTAAAAGTACCAGTCTAAAAATCAACTCAAGTAAAAGTAAAAAGTAGCTCATTTAAAATTTACTCAGAGTAAAAATTACTTACAGTTTTTTACGATTGCTATGACAGATTTTTCAATACTTTTAACAATTTTCCAAAACTCTTAACACAGTTAGCACTACATCCGCCTGTGTAAGCTATACTATTAACACATTTCTTGTTGCTTTAACACAAAATGCATACAATTAACACAAATTTAAAATGCTTGAACTTCTTTTACACACAAGCTCAAACAAGACCAAAACAATGGATTTTTACTGCCAAATTTACCAATGATTTAACACTGTATGTCAGAACAGATAACACCATGTTCTAAATCTAACCTTACAGGCTAAAGTCAAGGTAAACAGCTGTTCATATTGTGAATTGAAACACAAATATATTCCCTGTATTTTATTCCATTGCTAATGAGAAACAGCTTATTGAAGTTATGCAAATATATAAATCACAGCTGATTCCCATCTAGGAAGCACACTCAGGTGTTGAGGTTCTTTCAATCACATGATCATATGTTCTAAAAGAGGACTCTTTGGGCTGATCTTGTGTGGAAAAGAAACAATATAGAGCAACACAAAGAAAGAAAGAAAGAAAGAAAGAAAGAATGCCTGCAAGAGGGAGAGGAAGACGAGTACCAGGACAAGGGAGAGGAGTGGGGCAAGGACAAGGGCAAGGGAGAGGGAGAGGAGTGGGGCAAGGACAAGGGCAAGGGAGAGGAGTGGGGCAAGGACAAGGACAAGACAGAGGAGTGGGGCGAGGGAGAGGAGTTAGAATGCGTGGTGGCGCTCAAAGAAGGACCAGAGCTAGGGTAACTGATCAAATAAGAGCAACTATCATTGACCATGTCATAAACCATGGGCTATCATATAGAGAGGCTGGTGAACGAGTACAACCAAATCTCAGCTGGGACACAGTGGCATCCATTGTCCGTATTTTCATTGAAACCAACAGGTAGGAGTATTGCTTCTCCTACAGCAAAGTGTACTGTAAATACTGTAATATTACCATTTACAGTATTAGAGTGACTGTATGCCTCCGGTCTCTAATATGTAACTGTATTTTGTTCCTCTAAGGATTCAACGTCTACCTCCCTCAGGGGGCAGAGGAAAGCTCCTGAATGAAGAACAGGAACTTGCTATTGTCAACATGGTGATTGCTGACAATGAAATAAAACTGAAGGACATTCAGTCCAGAGTTGTAGAGGACAACCTTGTCTTTGGGAACATTGCAGCAATCAGCATAACATCCATTTCTCGGACTCTAGCTAAACACAGAGTCCTAATGAAACAACTATACAAAGTTCCTTTTGAAAGGAACAGTGAGCGCATCAAAGAACTCCGTCACCAATACGTCCAGGTAAGGTTATGCAATACAGTCATTACTGTACTATACACAGTGTGTTTTGCAGTAAACTACTCTATAAACCTGGAGTACATTAGGACATACAGTAGATATACAGTACAGCACAGCATGTACATACACTGTGTCTAATTACTTTCAGAGAGTCATGGAGTTGGAGGCCAATCAAGTCCCGCATGAAATTATCTATGTTGACGAGGCTGGCTTCAACTTGGCGAAAAGGCGTCGCCGTGGGAGAAACATAATTGGCAAAAGGGCCACAGTAACCGTGCCGGGCCAGAGAGGAGCCAACATCACCATGTGTGCCGCAATCTCCAACAATGGTGCACTCCTGCATAAATGTGAGATTGGCCCCTACAACACCGACCGCCTTCTCCTATTTTTAGAAGACCTGCACGAAAGATTGGTGCCAGAGGTAGAAAGGGGACAGGTGGGAGACCACTTGCCAATATATGTGATCACATGGGACAATGTGGCATTCCACCATTCCCGTGCAGTCACAGCATGGTTTGACGCCCATCCTAGGATGGTGTCCCTTTTCCTTGCTCCTTACTCCCCTTTCCTCAACCCCATTGAGGAGTTTTTCTCATCCTGGAGATGGAAGGTTTTTGACCATCGCCCACATGACCAAATGTCCCTCCTGGATGCAATGGATGCTGCATGCCAAGACATCACAGCTGAACACTGCCAGGGGTGGATAAGTCATGCAAAAAGATTCTTCCCATGATGCCTTGCCAGAGAAGATATCAGGTGTGATGTGGATGAGAACATGTGGCCAAATGCAGAAGACCGGGCAGATTAGAAGTTTGCTTTGTTTTTTTTAATTATTATTCCGGTGCTTTTTCTGTTTGTATATCTTGCAGTAATGTCCTTTTGCAAATAAAGTCTTTACTGCAGCAATTCTGTCTCTGTCTTTTTTTTAGAACTGTAACTGTACATTCTATAAAGCTACTCTGAGATGGTCATTCATTTTTTGTGACAAAATGCATGCATTTACTAAACCCAACAAAACAAAAATGTAGAGAGGCTTCAAAAGAAACTACAGTGCAAAACACAATCTCTAATCAATACAATATACTGTACTGTCCATTGTATAAGGGCAGACCTGTCACATAAAATAATGCAGTTTCTGTAATTTCAGCTGATGATAGTGTTTTTTTTGTCATTGTGTTATGATTGACTAAATGTTCCTGTTGGAAGAGAACATGTGTTAGTGTTTTGAATAATTATTTGATTTTGAAACATGTTTGCAGTGTTTTGGTAGACATAGTGTATTGTGTTAGTGTATTATTGTATTTTGAAAATTAGTTTACAATGTGTGATTTTGAGCATGAAATTAACCGTTTTGCCAATTGTGTGTTTTAGGTGTGTTGGTGTGTTAAGAGTTTTGGAAATTTGTTAAATGTATTGAAAAATCTGTCATAGCGATTGTAAAAAAACTGTAGTTACATTTTAACAGTGGGAGGGAGTCAAAAATGGGACAGGCCAAGGTTGTCAAACTCAGTTCCTGGAGGGCCACAGTCCTGCACAGTTTAGATTTAACCCTAATTAAACACACCTGATCCAGCTAATCTAATCATTTAGGTTTATTTGAAAACTACATGATATGTGTGCTGGAGCAGGGTTAGAACTAAACTCTGCAGGGCTACGGTCCTACAGGAACTGAGTTTGACACCCCTGGGATAGGTCTATTAATCTCAAACTAGTTGTTTTTAATTAAAGGAATCAGTTATTTAGAATAATAAAACATTTGGGCTGTTACCAGGCAAATCAGTATCAACAAACTCATCTTTTAATGCAGAGGAAATGCAGAAGATTCATTGGAAGTGGCATTTAGATGTATTACACTGTTTAGTGCAGGACAAGAATGCATTTAACCTGCAGTTACAAATGCATGAATAATGTTTTGATATACAAGACATAAAATGTTGAATACTCATTTGAAATGATAAGAAATTAATTATTTAAAAAAATCAAAAGATACTTTAAATGTGAAATTAAAATGGCCAGTATGTGTCAGCAAGTCACTGTTAATAAGTGAGTCATTGCGATTGAACCGAATCATTTAAACGGTTGATTCATTCAGAAACTAAACACTGTCACGTTGCTCAGAGACGCAAAACTGTGCTTTGGTGGTTGTGTTTGGAATTATTTTCTGTTGTAGAAATAGAGCTAAAAAAGGCAATATGGTGTCTAAAATGCAAGTCTCTTAATTAACTTGTTTACTGAACTGTTATATATATGTATGCATGTATATATTCATGATGATTTTTGGAGGAAAAGACGGCCTTTGTGTGATTTTGATTTAATATATGAAATTATATAAATATGTGAATTTTCTGACCCTATATCTTTAATTTTGTGATCATGCTAAATGCATTTTAGGAGACTGAATCACACAGTGAAAGAACGCACTATAAATGCGCGCGCACATCATTAAACAAAAAATATGATATTATCGCAGACGATATATATAGCACACTCCTCACCACTGTCTTTTTGGCTAATTTGTGCAAAACCTCTTGCTAAAATGTCAAAGCTTCATTTTAACCACCAATGCAACGATGCAATTATTTAGCTTACCTCTACATTCTTGCGAAGGGTTGATGTCTTGTCGAGATTTTATAAGCTGCTAATTTGGTCTTCCTAGGCAAGTACAGCTTACACTGCATAATAGAGCATACATATGGCCAGGGGTTCACTTCATTTCCTTCGAGTTCAACTTCAGAATATGATGGGGTTTCGTTTTCAGCGGTGTCTGCACCACTAACGCCTGTTTTGTCCGTCTGCATCTTTCTTGTGATTTTAGCGCCAGTTTGCCCTCCTGCCCATTATTTACTGCCGTAGTTTCCAGCAAGCGATTTTTTTTTTTTTTTTTACTCATTAATTAATGTGTTTTAAAATGTAGCGAAGTACAATACTTTAAACAAAATATACTTAAGTAAAAGTAAAATTACAGATTTAAAAAATTACTTTAAAAAGTATTAGTACACAAAAAAGCTACTCAATTACAGTAACGCGAGTAAATGTAATTCGTTACTTTCCACCTCTGGTACTTACTAGATATTGTACTTTGTTGTACATTTTAGTTGTTTTCTAATGAAGTTAAAATGTTAATTTAAAATGTCGTCTATGATATTTTCCTAACTGATTTCAGTTCTTATGAAATGAGGCATTTGTATATGTATATGTATGTTACTGGTGATTTGTTGTCACTGATGTTACTGTTTTTTTTTTCTTTCACATTAAATAAAATCGGTCACATGTGACATGATCAGGGCTTGACATTAACTTTTTTGCTCACTAGCCAATGTGTTGTGTGTAAAGCTCCATTTTAAATAAAAATCCTCATGAAAAATGCATGCCATGGTTCAGACAAAGTTGCTTTTATCTTTAAAATTTGAGGGGAACGTTCCTCTCGTCATAAAGAACAAATTTCAGTTTGTGTCATTTTTGTGCTCGGGTCCTAATAATGACTACTGGTTAGGTTGCAACCCTCTAGAGACAACTTGGCAATTGAAATCGCCATTGGCTAATAAATACTTTAGTTTACTCGCCAGACTGATTAATATATATGAAATATTTGTAAAATGGCACAGTTTTTTTAAATACACTTTTAACATCAGTAAGTCATGCTTTATAATAAACAAGAATTATTTAATATAACTTAAGAAGTACTTAGAAGTAAATTTGATAACCATGTTTGAATTTTAACTTGAGAGGTGGTTGTTTTTTCTGTCATTCAATGTTTCTGACAAAAAAAAATTTGGGGAAAAAACTAACAAAAATACTGATAGGATAATAATGATAAGAATTCTAATAATAAGAACTATAAAACACACTAAGGATTACTAAGGATTAATGAGCTGCTGGATTCATGAATATTAATCAGGTTTTGTGCGTTCGCTTGAACTGATTTGCTGAAATCAAAACAGGGATGATAATAGGTGAGCGCCAGCCAATGGGATTGCCGTTTGCGCATTAACACCACACACTACCGGAAAACCCGGCTGTTCTTAAAAGCTGAAGACTTCCATAGGAACATCGTTATTTTGACAGGAAAATGCAACAAAGAATATTGTTTAAATTTAACAAGTCAATTCACTCACTCACTCACTCACTCACCCTGGAAAATGATAATTTTAAATTCATTGAATTCTGCTACACTTAAGAATTAAGCTTTAAAGGATTGTATCATTGCTTGTTTTTAGCTGTTTTTCAAATATTTTCATTGTTATAGCAAATAAATGGTTGCACAATTGAAAGATCATTCAGTCACACTTTTAACAAACCTGATTAAAATAAATAGAACATAATCTCCTTATTAGTTAGATTATCAATGAAAAAAAAATACAATAATATTTCATAAACACCTTTAATATTGCTAAAGAAGTAAGGTAACAGCAGTGACAAAAAAATGATGTATGCGGTCTTTAAGTATATGCACACAAAAAATAAAAAATCATTAAGCTGTCATTTATGTGTACTCCTAGTCAAAGGGTAATCTAATAATGTGGTCTTAAGTTTAAATGTTAGAAAAAGAAATCAATTTTAAGACATCTTGCTTTAACAAAAGTGGACGTTTCTGTAGAATGACCAACCTACCTTCTATAGCATCTTCCTAACCAACATGTGACACTGAAGACCAGAGCTGGACTGTATAAATAAATGCAGCCATTGGGGAACGGCACTATATAACCGTTTCTTTCATCTCTGCATATATGCCGTATATGCCGTTTCTTTCATCTCTGCATTCCATGAATACAATTAATCTCTGTTGACAGACATGACATCATCTACATGCCAGGAACACCCAAATGATGTCTTAAAATGTTGTGTAGGTAGGCAGCTCACTAGGTTTTCAAACAAATATTGCACCACATATAAGGGCAGGTGCCTGTGCTTTTATAAATATTGCAAGTTTTGTTTATGTACACTACTAATCAAAAGTTTGTAGCAAGATGTTGTACTGTGTTTTAAAGAATTCTCTTAAAGGGATAGTTTACCCAAAAATCTAATTTATGTCATTAATAACTCACCCATGTCGTTCCCAACCCGTGAGACCTCCGTTTATCTTCAGAACACAGTTTAAGATATTTTAGATGTAGTCCGAGAGCTCTCAGTTCATCCATTGAAACTGTGTGCACGGCATACTGTCTATGTCCAGAAAGGTAAGAAAAACATCATCAAAGTAGTCCATGTGACATCAGAGGGTCAGTTAGAATTTTTTGAAGCATCGAAAATACATTTTGGTCCAAAAATAGCAAAAACTATGACTTTATTCAGCATTGTCTTCTCTTCCATGTCTGTTGTGAGAGAGTTCAAAACAAAGCAGTTTGTGATATCCGGTTCGCGAACGAATCATTCAATGTAACCGGATCTTTTTGAACCAGTTCATCAAATCGAACTGAATAGTTTTAAACGGTTCACGTCTCCAATACGCATTAATCCACAAATGACTTAAGCTGTTAACTTTTTTAATGTGGCTGACACTCCTTCGGAGTTCAAACAAACCAATATCCTGGAGTAATTCATGTACTCAAACAGTACACTGACTGAACTGCTGTGAAGAGAGAACTGAAGATGAACACTGAGCCAAGCCAGATAACGAACAAAAGACTGGCTCGTTCTCAAGTCAAGAACTGTTTCTGTCAGACGTGTCCGATTCGAGAACCGAGGAGCTGATGATAACTGCGCATGTGTGATTCAGTGTGAAGCAGAATGAATTACTCCGGGATATTGGTTTGTTTGAACTCGGAGGGAGTGTCAGCCACATTAAAATAGTTACCAGCTTATGTCATTTGTGGATTAATGCGTATTGGAGACGTGAACCGTTTAAAATGATTCAGTTCGATTTGGTGAACTGGTTCAAAAAGATCCGGTTAGATCGAAAGATTTGTTCGCGAACCGGATATCACAAACTGCTTTGTTTTGAACTCTCTCACAACAGACACGGAAGAGAAGAGAATGCTGAATAAAGTCGTAGTTTTTGCTATTTTTGGACCAAAATGTATTTTCGATGCTTCAAAAAATTCTATCTGACCCTCTGATGTCACATGGACTACTTTGATGATGTTTTTCTTACCTTTCTGGACATGGACAGTATACCGTGCACACAGTTTCAATGGAGGGACTGAGAGCTCTCAGATTAAATCTAAAATATCTTAAACTGTGTTCCGAAGATAAACGGTCTCACGAGTTTGGAACGACATGAGGGTGAGTTATTAATGACATAATTCTTGATTTTTGTGTGAACTATCCCTTTAAGCTCACCAAAGCTACATTTATTTGAACAGTAATACTGTAAAATATAATTTAAAATGAAAACAACTGTCTTCTATTACAATGTATTTTAAAGTGCAAACTTTGATGGCAAAGCAGAATTATTACCAGCAATTACTTCAGTCTTTAGTGTCACATTATCCCTCAGAATATGCTGATGTACAAGAAACATTTCTTATTATAATCAATGTTGCTTGATATTTTTCAGGATTAAATGATAAACAGAAAGTTCAACAGTATTAATTGTATTTTTTTTATAAAAATGTAAAAGTCTTTACTGACACTTTTAAATCTATTTAATGTATCCTTGCTGAACAAAAGTATGAATTTCCTTAAAAAAAAAAACAATAGTATTTAAATATGTCAAAATAACAAAACAAGGATTTGTCTCATGCTGCACTGTCAAAGTCAAGTGTGAAAAAAAAAAATCTGCTTTTCTGAACAAAGATCAAAAACATATTTCTGACACAAACCTTCCCCTGTAGACTCCATGCGGGATGCCGTGTTGACAGTATCTCCAAATAAACAGTAACGGGGCATCTTAAGTCCCACTACACCAGCACAGACAGGGCCTGTTCAACACACACACATGCGACAGAGAGGGAGATCAGGAATCCAGAAACTGCTTATACACAATCTTGATGCTTCCTGACAGAAACAACATACTAAACAAGGTTCAACTGAACAAAAGCAACAGGCTGCAATGAGATCACATATTGCATATGACATAAGCACTTCTTCAGATCATCTCAACTTCATATCTACTTATATGTAACAGATAAGATAAAAAGCCTTACATACAAATACTGTTTTTTAATGGCTACTAAGAAACAAAGAGACAAAGTTCACAGCAACCTCTGAATATTTCTTAAGGGTTAATGTACATATATTCACATGCATTTGTTAAATGTAATTACAGTAATTACTTAGCCTTAAATTGCCATGATTTTCTCAACACTAATAAATAAACACTTTAAAGACTTAAAATGAATGAATATTATTCATGCAATCTGTAAAACCGTAATAATACCTGTGTGGATTCCTATTCGCAGCCGTAGCTGATCGTTGGGTATATGTCTGATTTTGAATGTTTTAACCTGTTCCAGCAAAGCCAATGACATGCTGGCTATCTCACGTGCATGTAGCTTCCCATTTCTTACAGGCAGACCTGAGACCACCATGTATGCATCACCGATTGTCTCCACCTGCAAAAATTAAAGACATTTTTGCACAATTATAAGTCTTCAAAAATGCTGATGAATGTTATGATGAAAGATGAAGAATTACTAATTATAATACAAATATTTATGAAAAGAATACAATGATTGCACTGCCTATTTAAGACACTCACCTTATATACATCAAAATTGTCAATGATGGCATCAAAGCATGTGTACAGATCATTCAACAGTGTCACCACCTGAATAGAATAACAGGAAAGTATTTAATACAAAATTACAATTTAACAAAAATTGAAAAACTGAAACATCAAGAATATAAGTGTAACGAATCCTGTCCATGCACTTCCGTTCGCTCAATCTAGAGATCACCCGCTCATTACTATGGACTCTTGCACCACACTAACTGTTGCGCTACATTTCCCAATATCCATTGCACTGATTACAACAACAGCTGTAACCAATCAAACACACTCTACATAAGCCATGGACTTCCTCTTTCTCAATGTAAAGTATTAAGTGATCGTTCATCTTTAAGTGATTTTATGGACTTTGCTTTTCTGTCCATTGGCTATTTGTTTATTGTGGGTGTCGTGGAAAAGGAAGGTGACACCGTACTCACTCGTGAAATTGCGGCCACAGAGCATGCTCACAAAATGACGGCGATAGTGGAGCCTGATCGCAAAATGGCAGACGAAACAACACACCATTATGTCACAGCTGCAAATCCTGAGTCAAGCCAAGAAATTGCTGATCTTCCTGAGCCAAGTCAAGTCACAGCTGAGTCAAGTCAAGTCTCAGCTGCTCTTTCTGAGTCAAGCCACAGTTGATCTTCATGAATCAAGTCATGTCCCAGAGTCTCGTCACATCTCAGCTGATCTCCCAGAGTCTCGTCACATCTCAGCCAACCTCCCAGAGTCCTGTCACATTTCAACTGATCTTCCAGAGTCATGTCACCTCTTGTCTGTTGCACGCAGATCTTCAGGGTCAGTCATTCAATATCTCAGTCTGGTATACAGTGTGAGGGATACACCACTGGTGTCTCCACATGCAGCTGGTATCCCCAAACCAAATCACTCTAGTCCTCCTTCTCATGAACTCATTCCCCCGTCTGCAGCACTTCCCGTGTGGGGGATTGCTTTATGGTGTATCTGGGCCACGTACACCACCGCCAATTTGCTAGAGGTGGCCGCACAAGCTATGACATCTCCAGGGGTGGCGGCTTATGCTGCGGAAACTTTCTTGGTAGCAGTACCTGTTTCTAAGCTCCCAGAGGCCATGGTGTCCACTGCACTCTCTTCAGAGGTGGCAGAACAGGCTGCAGAATCTCCCAAGATGGTGGTACTTGTCTTAGTTCCTTGCGCAGTGGTGGCGCCTAGTGATGATCTCCATGAACTATTAGTTCTGGCCGAGGAGGCCAATAATGAACTCATGTCATGGCCTATGAACTATTGTCCTGTCCTGAACCGGCCACGGAGGCCATCTATGAACTCTCATCCTGCTCTGACACTGTCAAAGGGTGTACTCACACTAGGCATTCTGAGCACATATGACTCACAAAGCCCGGTTTGTTTGACTAACTTGAACTCTCTGTGCCACGCTCAGGCGCGGTTCATCTAGCCAGCCCTGACCAGGTTGGAATAGGTGGACCAGGGCACAGTTCGGTTGGGCTTGGGCATGGTAAGCATTCAGTGTGAGCTCTAACCACGCCGGAGCGTGGAACAGACACTATTCTGTGTGCACTACTGTCATCATTATGACCGCAAACATATTCTATTACTACTACTACACTTTTTACGTCCATATTCTATTACTACTACTACACTTTTTACGTCTGTGATCTCTCTACCTGCCCTGTCATGGCTAGGGACGCCGTCTGTGAACTCCTTGCTCTGAACTGGCCATGGAGGCTAATTATGAACTATTTTCATAACAGT
The DNA here is from genome assembly GCF_963082965.1 of Carassius carassius. Classification (NCBI taxonomy): domain Eukaryota; kingdom Metazoa; phylum Chordata; class Actinopteri; order Cypriniformes; family Cyprinidae; genus Carassius; species Carassius carassius. Next base: position 13,464,338 of record NC_081759.1, on the reverse strand, counting down.
GTGCGAGGCATACAACTATTTTCCTCACCTGGCTGAGGAGGCTGTCTCTGAACTCTCAGCCTTGTCTGTCACCCCCGAGGATGTTACCTGTGAACTTCCTGACTCTCGTGTTGCAGCTACAAGGGCCGTTCAGGAACTTTCATCCATGCCTGTTATTGCCATGGAAACCTTGAATGAACTTTCTGTAAGCCCTGTTAACTCTGTCGTTGCCAAAGAGACCATTAGTGAACTCTCTGTCTGTTCAATTTCAGTCAATGAGTTTGAGTTTGTCTGTCTGTCCTGTATTAACAAATGAGTCTTGCTGTGAAATGTCTGCCAGTTCAGTTTCACTCAATTAAATGTCTATCAGTTCAGTGGCCAAGAGTCTATCTAGAATCAACCCAGGAAACTGTTTCTTAATTATCTGTCAATCTCGTTTCCCTCAATGAGCCTTAGCCAATTCCAGTTCCATAAATACTCTGTCTGTCTTGTGTGTCTCAGTGTTCCGTAGGTCCCTGTCCCTGCGGTCGTCTTCTCCTCTGTCAGCTCAGCCGTGATGGTCTTCTGTTCTGCCCTGATGGTCTTCCACTCTGTTTGCTCCGCAGTGCTCTGCACTGGTTCTCTGCTCTGCCCTAGTTCCTTGCTCCACCCTGGCTTCCTGCTTCGCCAGTTTTGCCTGGTTGCCATGCTCTGCCAGCTCTGACTCAGTACCCAGCCTCTCTACGCCCACGTGGACCTAGCCCTCCGTCCCTCCCCCGTTCTGCCTTTGCTCCACAGCCCTCCTGGAATATATGGAGATAGGAGCATCTGGAAGCCGCTACTTGGTGGGGGGCTATGTCACAAATCCTGTCCATGCACTTTCGTTCGCTCACCACCAGAGATCACCCACTCATTACTATAGACTCTTGCACCACACTGTTGCACTTCACCCCAGACTACATTTCCCTTCATCCATTGCACTGATTACACCAACAGCTGTAACCAATCACACACACTCTATGTAAGCCATGGACTTCTCACTACTTCTATCACTGTCTTCATGCAGTTACACTATCCTGTTCATTAGCCATTGTTTATTTTCCAAGTCCTAGTCTCTGTCTAGTTTTGCCTTGCCTGTTTTCCAGTCCTTTGATTAAGTATGCATCTTTATTAAAGGTATAGTTCAGCCAAAAATTCTGTCTAAATTCTACATTTCTGAGCCTTGATGGTGTAAGGATCCTTGCTGTCTATGGGAGGGTCAGAGAGCTCACGGAATGCATCAAAAATATCTTAATTTGTGTTCTGAAGATGAACGAAGGTTTGGAACGACATGAGGGTGAGTAATTAATTACATAATTTTCATCTTTGGGTGAACTTATCCCTGTAAGGCATTTCCACCATTTATTTTTATTACAGCTGTCAACTTTGAATAGTTTCACAGAACTTATGAATAGTACAGGGGAATGTTGTGCCATCTGCCAATTGTGATTTTTTTTTTTTTTGCATGTATTTATATTTAAACCAATAAACTATAGAAAAGGAAGTGCAGAAAAGTTGCATCCTCCTTTATATTATGAGATATTCAAGGCAATACACTTGACAATTACAGCACTAACCCCCAATCTGTAATTAAAATTCAAGTACTATGAAAGTCTTGAAGGATTGGAGGAACAGAGGATTTCTTTTAAATCAGCTAAGATTCAAAATATGTTGCTCTGTTCTTCAAAATGTATTGGTTTGACTATTCAGATAAGGCTTATTCTTATTCCAGAAGCATTTTTTATTTTTTCCCCACCTTTTTAGGTATGATGAGAACCTGACAGCAATAGTTCTACATCTGTGCCTCCCCCCACCCCCCCCCCACCCCACCCCCACACACCCCGTTTGAATTCAAACAGAATGTATAATAAAAGTATATTGTGTCTGCAGCTCTGCGATGTCTCATGACGGTTAAGATGGAAATGACTGCTGTGATGTGTTTCTGCTTGAACTCCCAACGGTTCCCTCAAATTAAAATACTTTCTCCCCATAGCCCCATTCTCTCCCCCCATTCCATCCCTGGATGTACGCCCAGAAAGACATATCTGCATTCATAGATCAGAAAATATGATAAATTAACCATGGAGGCATTATGAAACTTCATTATGAAGTTGTAATGCTATAATCCTAATCACTGAAACATTGCTGGATTTTATATTTATATATTTGAACAGCTGTTGAACTGCATTGTGCTCCAAACACCATGATGGTTCGGTTAAGTTGTGTACATTTGGTCTAATTTCAGAGTTACTTTCCAAACTCAGTTGGTCTGAGTTCAAAGTTCATTCTAAAAAAATAGCCTCAAATGCGTCATAATTAAAAAGAGCACACAACTTCTTCAACTGTTAAATGGGAATGTTTTAGGCCTTAATCTAATCTCTCACACTGATTTCAGATTCCATGTTTAAGGCAAAGGTAAGCATATTTCAAGATTTATTGTATGGGAAATTAAGGTAATTACCCATAGTTAAATTATGGGAAATTACAAATGCCTTTTCATTTGCAAATTAAATTAAAATCTCCTCTTTGCAAAACATTATAGGTGTCTGGTACAAAATGTATTAATATACGATCATCAACACAGAATATATCACCACCTTGGAGCAATATTTCAAAAGGCGATCGTCGTGTCAAAATACATGGGAATGAGATGAAAGGAATGCCCTTTCTCTGGCTCAGGCCAAACAAGAATGCTGCAGTCTGTATCTCTGACATTATGAAGTTTAGATATGTTGCGCTCAGAAATGTTCACGCAATCATGCTGCACACACCATAAGTTCCGTGCCCTGGCACAGTTAGCGATCACATACACTGATCTATAACTGAACCGTGCTCTGGCTCTGGCACTGGCACGAAGTGATCACATACTAGTCAAACAAACCGTGCTTTGGGGGTCAAACGCACTCGTGTACGGTTCTCCTGCATCCTGCACACTCAAGTCTCTACCCGCCTGCACCTGCACTTGCCCATCATGTTTTGTCCCGTGCCGCACTCTGTTGCATCGTTGCCCAGCACTAATATATATATATATTACACACACAATAATGTTTAAATTAGGTCTTAATACAATAAAATTGAACTGTTTTTTTGTGTGTCTTTCTTTCTTAATTGTTGTAAGCATTGCTTTCAGTATATTATTTGTAATTAACATATTTCTGCTTTATTTTTATTTTATATTATGTTGTTATGTTGATTGTATTTTCTATTATTATTATGAAATAATGTGCCATAATTTCCAGAATAAATTATAAGTATGATTTTTTTTAATCATCTGAGTCTAGCAGCGACTTAAATTTTAGACCAGCTAATGCATTTAACATCAATCACACAAAACATGGACAAGGCACAAATGTATTTATATAGTGCATTTTCCACATCACAGTAGTTTCAGTTTCACTTTTCAAAATTTGTTTAGGCTTGCTGTTTATAATAAATGTGTTTATAATGAATGTCACTATAATATATATTTTGTTTTATACTATATTTTTATTTTTTGAGTGAAGGGAAAATAAAATTATAATGTTTATAATATAATATAATATAATATAATATAATATAATATAATATAATATAATATAATATAATATAATATAATATAATATAATATAATAAAAAAATCAGTGAGGCTTAAAAAAAAATTCAATAAAAGAACATCCCAAGTGTTACATGGGAGATTCTGGGAGTCAATTCATGGTTCTTCCCTGTAAGTTGTTGAATTAATTGTTATTTTCCACTTCCAAAAATTTTACATTTAACAGTATTTTACGGTTAACTTACATCAAATTTGTACGAAACATCAATCAATATTGTAAAACCACAATCATTTTTACAGTGTGTAATATAATATAATATATACATTTTTATTAGTTTAGCATTGAAGATGCATTGAAAATCAAGGTTTCAAAAAGTAATCAGAAAGTTTTGGGATCATTAAAAATGTATATGCAGACCTGTAATGGTGTACTCTCAGCAGACATTGACGTGAAGCCTACTATGTCACTGAAATAGATGGTGACACTGTCAAAGGCTTCGGCCTGTACAGTCTCCCCACGCTTGAGCTGCTCCGCCACGGAACTGTGAGAAGAATTAGATTATGATGTGAACCATGAAATCGTTTTCCATACACGAGTCCAAACACAATAGCAGACATCCAGCAGCAAACTATCAGTTATTTTAACAATTCATAGATGATACAGAAAATAATCTAATTTGATAAATCGATATTCGATAAATCCTCATCTAAAAACTAAACAAATGTATAAACAAATCAAAATTGAAAATGATTTACAGCATGCTGAATTATGCGAGTTTTATAAAGTAGCCTTTTCTTAATAATACCCAAGATCAATTTTGAGATCAATTAGTATGATAATTTACTTAATTAAAGAATGAATGAGCTTGGTTACTTCCTAGCTATTCCCTTAGAGAGTTTATTAATCTATAATTAGCTTTGCTTCATCTTAACCTGATCTTCACAGTTCTCACCACTAATTGTCTGAAAAACAGACTTTACTCAAAGAACAGTCAGCCAATTTTAGATGAGACAAAAAAATATGGTAGAAGTTGCTTCACATGCAAGTTATCTAATATTAAGAGAACTCTTGAACTAAAAGCTATCTCTTCCTCAATCTACAATTAAAAGTTTTGAAACTGAATAGTAAATATTTCACAACACATTTCTTACTGTGGAAGGATTTGATAAAGAAGATTTTCAGCTTTCCGTTTCTCCTCGAGGTAGGCTTGTGTTCGCTCCTCTACCAGGTTCTCCAGGTTATTGGCATATTGTTCCATTCTGGACAGCAGGTTACTGAGAATACTGGTGCTGCCTTCTCTGTTGAGAAAAAAAAAAAAAAAAAAAAAACCTTAGACACCTGCTTCCACACATGATGTGTAATTACAGCAGAGATATACATGATTATAATGACAGCAGACGAATTACAGTAGAAGATTGCATTTATGTAAAATCACTGGTAACCCATTAATAATTTAACAAAATGAACTGAAGAGATTGCAGCATATGACTGGTTATGAGAAAAGCATGAAAATAGTTTTGAAAAAAGAAAACAGGAACATGTACTCAGTTCTGCAGTTAAGATCTATAATGCAGTGTTATTCATAAGAAGTATAGCATAGTTGCATCCTATGAGATGGTAAAATGCAGCACTTACGATGAAATGTGGTCGATTTGGGTTGAATCATGTGCTGCTGGTGTGTGGTTTGCTGAATCATATTGTTCTATTTAGAGGTCAGTGCTCACTCCTAAATAAAGAACACTCATACAGACCTGCAGGGCTGCATTTATCTAATGAGCCACACTTCTCAGTACTTAATTTTTGAAGTATAAACTTCTGTAAATGTATATATTAAAGGGGTCATATGATGCAATTTTAAGTTTTCCTTTCTCTTTGGAGTGTTACAAGCTGTTTGTGATTTGATAAGGTCCCTAAAGTTGCAAAGACTAAAGTTTAAAACCCAAAGAGATATTCTGTATAAAAGTGAAGACTGGTCCACGCCCTCCTAAAATGCCTTGTTCCACCCCCCACCCCCATGTCTATGTCACAATGTGAGAATATTTGCATAAAGTTGCCCAAATGTTCACGCAAAGAAAGAAGGGGTAACTTGCCACTGCCATGCTGTGTGTTTCGTTGTGAAAGCGAAAATACTTTGTTTGGCCTTCCAAAAGAGGACACGACTAGAAATCAGTGGTTAAGTTGTATTTATAATACTGTTCCAGAATAGTTCAACCCAAATATTCAGATGTGTGGAGCCCATATTGTGGAGGACTGTTTGCTGATCCAGGGAGAGAAGACTACAATGCAGGCTGTTCTGACTCACAGACTAAGTACGTTTTCATATTTAAAGGATTTGCCACTGATTATTCTAAAGCAAGTTTTTAGCAGTGTAGAGTAGCACTTGTTGTTTGTCATTTCTCTGATCACAAATGCAGACATGGTTTTATGTTTACGGGGCGCGATGCAACACTGTAAGTCATAATAATCCGTAATTATGTCAGCACTGGATGCAACAAATTCCTCATTTGTAATGGGTTTTATTGTTTTTGTCTCGACGCTCCAGGACACATCATCACAGGACATCACAACATTTCCCTCTCATGCTTGAGGTATTCAGCCAATCACAATGCACTGGATAGCTGGACAATAAGAGCACACCTCGCTTTTCAGAATGATGTGTTTTGTAAAAATATAGCATTTCAGAAAGGCATGGCATGGAGGAGAAAAAATTAAGTACAGTACGTGGAAAATAATGCTTTTTGAACCTTAAACCGCATAAAGACATTTAATGGGATAGTTCACCCAAATAACAAAATTATGTCATTAATAACTTACCCTCATGTTGTTCCAAACCCGTAAGACCTCGGTTTATCTTTGGAACACAGTTTAAGATATTTATAACACAGCAGTTCAGTCAGTGTACTGTTTGAGTACATGAATTACTCCGGAATATTGGTTTGTTTGAACTCAGAGGGAGTGTCAGCCACATTAAAAATGTTAACAGCTTAAGTCATGGATTAATGCGTATTGGAGACGCGAACCGTTTAAAACGATTCAGTTCGATTTGGTGAACTGGTTCAAAAAGATCCGGTTACATCGAATGATTCGTTCACGAACCGGATATCACAAACTGCTTTGTTTTGAACTCTCTCTCACAACAGACATGGAAGAGAAGACAATGCTGAATAAAGTCGTAGTTTTTGCTATTTTTGGACCAAAATGTAAATGACTGTATACCGTTCACACAGCTTCAATGGAGGGACTGAGAGCTCTCTGACTAAATCTAAAATATCTTAAACTGTGTCCAAAGATAAACGGAGGTCTTATGGGTTTGGAACAACATGAGGGTAAGTTATTAATGACATAATTTTGCTATTTGGGTAAACTATCCCTTTAATTAAACCAAATAAACAAAATAATGTTCTTTTTAGCATCATCATATGACCCTTTTAATAATTAAATTAATATTAATTTAATATATAAATACATTAATTATATTAATACATTAAATCACAGTAATAATAACAAGCTATAATATATTGATCATACTTAGGGGGAGGTTTCCCCTTTAGGGAACTTGCGCTGCATCAGAAATGCCTTGGGAATGCCATGCGTGACCATGCTCTGAAGCACATGTCAAATCAGCCCAATGGAATGGCAAGACATCATGGGTGGGGTGACGTAGAGACCAGGAAGCTGAAAAGTGCATCAGGTGTAAACAGTAGAAAAGAGGAAAGCTGGCAAACAGTGCTTTACTTTGTGTGTTCCACCCTGTCCGAGCTTCATCTCTGGCATGGATATACATGATTTATGTGTTCTTTGTCTCAGAGCAGGCTTGCAGCAATATGGCTGCAGTCATGGGGGTTGCAAATGGATATACAGTATGGGTTGGAGATGGGCTTGTCCCTTTCTTTGAACCTCACACACCAGAATTAGTGTTCTCTCTCTCAGGGATCAGAAGCTTGCTCCACGGTTTCTTCCCACCAGAGGGAGGATTCAATGCTTTGCCTGTCTTCCTCTGAGGAGGTTGATGAGGTGGGCACTGACCAGGATAAGACTGAGGACTTACCACCCTAGTCCATCCAGTATTAGGAGCTGCTGGAGGTAATGACTAGTGCAGTGGCCAAGTTTAAGATCGACTCACCCGCCAAAAAGCAGGAATATAATCTCAAGAGTAAATTGGATGAGCGCTTCATGCAAATTATTCTAATAAAGTGGGGCTGAGGAAGCAGGACTGTGGGGCAGTGCCTCTGGTAGAGGAGATGCTTGTTGACACTCTGGTTACAAATGTAAACTCAACAAGCATTGTGTCATTTGCCCTGCTATAAGCTGAATAAGAATCTATGGCTGTTGCTTCAGTTGCTTCAAAGATTCTGATAAAATGGTGCTTGGAGCCGACTTACATAGAGGTAAGCTCTACCTTTTCTGGTGGACCACTGGTTTATGCAGCTACACAAACGTGAAAAAATCAGGCTTCAGTAACAGAGTAAACCAGAGTTTACCCACATTGTACGCAATGCTTGTTCCCTTATCTCAGGGAACCAAGGTTATGTTAGTAACCAGACCATTTTGCATTAAACATGCATAAACATCGTTTTTTTTATTTAAAAAACACAAATGTGTACATTCATCCTGCTCACATTTCACTGTAGCCCAGTTTGTGCCGAATGCAGTGTAATCCCTTTTGAACGGTGTCTCCCATTGTGTAGAATGCATATGAGGAATGTATCCAATCACTTTGTGCTATGAGCATATACAGAATGAAGCCTGCTCTGTGAGCGCAGCCTCAGAGCAGCCAAGATGATGACTCCTAGAAGCATGAGCAAAGTTGAAACTGATAAACCGATAGGCTGCGGACCTCAAAACATAACCTTTCCCACACGTAGGGAGAAATAGGTAAATTAAGCAGACAAAATCCATGCCTGTAGGGGAGGGACGTCTAAGCTATGGAATCTGGCAAAGATGGACAGCAACGACCAGCTATTAGTTATTAGACTACTAGGCCATTTAGAGTGGCCTCCGAAGCAAACAAAGATCTGCTTTGATTGTCTAAACAGACTATAGTGCAAGAATACACTCTAAGAACCCTTACTGGGCAGAGTGGATTGGGAACCTGCTTACCGTCTGCAGCAGGGAGCGCTAGAAGGGTGATAACCTGTGCTCTGAATGGAGTTGAGAGCACCTTAGGTAAATAACCATGTCTTGGCTTGACAACAACTCTATAGTCGTTAGGCCCAAACTCAAGACAGGAAACACTGACTGACAGAGCTTGCAAGTCACTCACTCACTTCACTGATGCTAAAATCAATAAGGCCGAAGTTAGAATGACTTGGCTCAAGGGGGAGGGCCCTGTAGTGCCCTTTGGACTATGGACAAGTCCCAGGTTGGCATAATAATGAAGACAAGGAGGGTTTAAGAATTTAATTACTAAGTTTTTGCCAATTGATTAGAGAGCTTTGAGAGAATAGTTTGGTGCGGTAGCTGGCACATATACTTTGAGTGTGGAAGGGGCATGCCCATTGTCCGGCAACTCTTCCAAAAAAGTTAGCATGTGGGACATGTCACAAAAACCCAGATCCAGGCTTCATGGCTGAACACCAGTCATGGAAGACTGACCATTAAAGGATGCAAAGTCATCTCGTAGATGGTGCTCTAGCCTCTAAAATGGTGTTGTTAACTCTCGCTGGGAGCTGCACAATCTCCCTTCGAGGGCCCATAAATGAAATTCCTTCCTCAATTACATTGACCACAGGGCTGCTGCTGGAAGCTGCATTAACATGGGGAAAAAATGTCTGGTTCCTCCACAGTGGACCACCAGGAGGACTGAGCATTTGACTTCCCTGACCCGCTTGATTACATGAGGAAGCAGGGCAATCGGGGGGAAAACATACAGAGGAATGCTTGGCAAATTGTTGGCCAGAGCATCTCACAACATCAGGAAATAAGTAGTGAGAGTTGTCTTATGAGGCAAAGAGGTCGACCTCGGCTCTCCCCAAGACAAACCAAATCATTTGAACCATCTGAGGATTTAGTGTCCCTTTTTCCTGAGATACATTACCTCTGGATAGCATGTCCTCTCCAACGTTCAGACTGCCTGGCAAAAGAACCACTCTGAGTAATGGAGTTGCTACAAAATGATGTGAAAATCATCCTGCTCATTCATTAACAGAAAACAATATATTGATTTATCTTTTGTAAGACAAGTTGTGTGTAAGAAAGACTATATGCGAGGGAGTGACAATGGCCATGAATATTTAGTGAAAGGCAAAGTTTTCAATAATGTGGGGTTGATTATTTGTATTTAATTACAACACAGTATAATCAAAATATACACATTGAAGTTCAAAGACACATTACTGAGCATTCTGATCTAAACAGAGACTTGAACAATCACACACCTTTGTGCCATTGCTGACAACAGATCCTGTTCATGTTGAAACAAGTAAATACTTAATATTTAAGTATTAGTTGCTTCTTTCAATGGATTCAAAAAAAAAGAAACAGTCCCAACATCAGTAGTCATGGAGTTTATTTTACCATATCTGTGTAGAATATCAGCCCAATGTAGATTACCAGCTTCACAGCTTCAGATGTTGGTACAGCACTCTCAGAGAAAAACAGTGAAGTCTTCAAGATATCTGATCACCAAAAAAAGCTTGACATCAGGAGCAACTTTATTATCACATTAGCAATCAGTAATGTTGTTCAAAACTCAAAAACAATAAAATAAATAGTCATAAACACCAACATACTTCATATTGTAATTATATAATAAAAAAATAATTTATAATTTATATATGCTTAAATTATTAAGCATATTATAAACATCTACATATATTTGTAAACCGTGTATTTCAGAGTAAACATTGGTTTAAACATTCTCACAAATTCATAGTGTTATAGTGTAAACACTCATATTTCTTTTATGTTGTATTGTTTTATATTTTATAAAACATTACAAAATATCTGGTTGTCATGATATATTTAGATGCAACGAAATGATATATTTCAAAATGTTTCACTTAATTTCATACATGTAGTCAGGAATTATAGTTCAGGAAAAGTCTAACTAGTAAAATGTAACATCACAATAGCAACTAAAGTAATAAAAAATGCCTTACTCATCAGAAAAAAAATGTCTTCATTGGTTATCGCATCGCATCGCATCGCATTCTTCTTCTAAAGGAAAACTCTGGCTTATTCCTCTCAACGCATCTCCTTCCGAAAATGAAAAGTATCCTAGATTAACTTGATGAACCCTTCTGCTTTGTTTACGGAGGTGATGTGGGCATTTAAATTTTTCCGCATCTCACGTGGATGATTATCATAAGAAATAGCTCGTACACATGGGCGTGATCACATTACAGATAATAAACTCAGAGGGAGAAAACTTGCCTCACGTTGGTTTCATAGGGATAACTTTATCAGAGAATATATGCTTTCAACATACATTCATTTACAAGTAGACATTTCAAGCATACGTATATATTCATATTTATTATGTCTGTGAGGCAAGTATTTACTGAGATTTAGGTTGTTTTATTTAAGTGTTTGTGAAAAAAGTTGACTGATACGGCAAAGAGCACACAGTTTGTTTTCTTTATTACACAAAAGCACATTTTGTTGTTGTTATTATGACTATACAGTACACAATTAAAAAAATTTCATTGCAAGCAGAAACTTAAATCTGCTAAACCTGTATTAAAGACTGTGAAGAGATGGGCCAGCGAAATAGAGCAGGATTTACAAGCTTGTTTTGACCTCACTGATTGGAGTGTTTTTGAAGCTGCTACCACCTATCTGGACGAATTCATAGAGACTGTGACATCTTATATTAGTTTTTGTGAGGATATATGCATTCCTACCAGGTCTTATTTAACATTTAACAATGATAAGCCATGGTTTACAGCAAAACTCAGACATCTCCGTCAGGCCAAAGAGGATGCCTACAGGAATGGGGACAGAGTCTTGTACAATCAGGCCAGGAACACACTGAACAAAGAGATTAGAGTGGCTAAAAGGACCTACGCTAAAAAGTTGGAAGACCAGTGTCCTTCCGACAACTCAACTTCAGTGTGGAAAGGGCTGAGAGCCATCACAAACTACAAGACACCATCCCCCTGCACTGAGGCAAATCAATGACTTGCTAATGACCTGAATCAGTTTTATTGTAGATTTGAAACCCCAAACACCCATTCTGATCATCACCCTACACAACCGTTAACACCTCCTCGAACTCCCTGCCACCCCACCCCCAGTGAACTTTGCGGATGATGGGCGCCAGGTTTCCAGGAAAAACAAAAGAAGAAAAGCACCAGGCCCAGATGGCGTTACACCAGCTTGTCTGAAAACCTGTGCTGACCAGCTGCCCCCCATCTTTTCACAGATTTTCAACAGATCTCTGGAGTTGAGTGACATGCCTTCCTGCTTCAAATGCTCCACCATCATCCCCATTCCAAAGAAACCCAAGATAAGGAGACTTAACAACTACAGACCTGTGGCTCTAACATATGTCGTCATGAAGTCGTTGAAAATTGAAAATTGGTTCTGGCTAATCTGAAGGACATCACTGGAGCCTTACTGGACCCCCTGCAGTTAACTGAGCAAACAGGTCTGTGGATGAAGCAATAAACATGGGATTGCACTTCATCCTGCAACATCTGGACAAAACAGGGACTTATGTGAGGATCCTGTTTGTGGACTTTAGTTCGGCTTTCAACACCATCATCCCAACAGCCCTCTGGACCAAACTGACCCAGCTCTCTGTTCCTAGCTCTATCTGTCAGTGGATCACCAGCTTTCTGACAGATAGGCAACAGCTAGTGAGACTGGGGAAATTAATGTCCAACAGCTGTTCCACCAACACTGGTGCCCCTCAGGGATGTTCTCTCCCCACTGCTCTTCTCCCTGTACACTGACTGCACCTCTAAAGACCCGTCTGTGAAGCTCCTGAAGTTTGCAGATGACACTACGATCATCTGTCTCATCCAGGACGGTGACGAGTCTGCTTACAGACAAGAGGTTGAACCCCCCCTCACCATCATAGATAGCACTTTGGCTGCAGTGGAGTCATTCAGATTCCTGGGAACCACCATCTTTCAGGACCTGAAGTGGGACAATCACATTGACTCCATTGTTAAAAAGGCCCAACAAAGGCTGTACTTCCTTCGCCAGCTGAGGAAGTTTAACCTGCCACAGGAGCTGCTGAAACAGTTCTGTTTAGCCGTCATTGAGTATGTCCTGTGTACTTCAATAACTCTCTGGTTTGGTTCAGCTGCAAAATCGGACATCAGAAGACTACAGAGAATGGTTTGGACTGCTGAAAGGATTATTGGTGCTCCCCTGCCCACCCTTCAAGAACTGTATACAATCAGGGTGAGGAAAAGGGCTCAGAAAATCACTCTGGATCCCTCTCATCCAAGTTAACCCATCTTTGAACTTTTGCCATCTGGCCGGCGCTTCAGAGCCGCAAATACCAGGACAGTCAGGCACAAGAACAGTTTCTTCCCCCAGGCAATCTACCTCATGAGCAGTTAAATGTTCCCCACTTACGCAATAAAAATTTGCGATATCCTTATATTTATTTGTTACCACTCCATCCTAGTACATCCCTGCATCTTACTCAATTCTATTCCATTATCATCTATAGCACTGTTTATACAATGTATTTATTTGGAGTTTTTATTAATTTTTTATTTTTTTTGTCTGTGTGTTGTTGTCTCTGTGTACTCGAAGCTTATGTCACTAAAACAAATTCCTTGTATGCGCAAGCATACTTGGTAATAAAGCTCTTTCTGATTCTGATTCTGAAAGTAGACCCTTTGCAGTTTCAAACAATGCCTTACTTTTATCTGTACAAACATAAATGATGTATTTTTAGTTCATTTTACGGTCATCTAAAAAACTTGTCAAACCGCACAGTTCATATTATAGCTACAGTGCATAAAGTGCAAGCATTGGTGATGGTTATGTTCTGTTTTATAGACTTTTAGCTGAAGCTCCCCAGCCCCTTCCGGTGCCTTCTCAGAACCATTTGGTTAGGTTATGCGATTCAGTTTGGCAGACGTCTGCTGAAGTTCAGTGGCATTCTGTTTTCCACAATGCAAGTTGAGAATGGCGCTGTTCTTCGAGGAGGAGTTGTAACCAGTCTGGCGAAGGATGTGATAGAGCCCCCCCCCCCCCCCAAAGGGTTTTATAGCTCCCACTTCATCGTTTCCAGGCTCTTCACAAGCTTCCCTTCAGAATGATGACCCTCAAGCACAAGTGCAACCCCTAGTGTCAAGTCCCAAGTGCGACCCCTTGTGTCAACTTCGACACAACATCTCCGTTCCCTCCATCAGGGAACGAGGGTTATCATATGTGGCCAAGACATTCTACAGCCATCTGTGCAGTAGCTTCTTTGTTTTAAAGGGATAGTTTACCCAAAAATGTAAATTATATCATGAATTACTCCCCCTCATGTTGTCTCAAACCCACAACAACTTCAAGACAAATTAAGATACTTTTTATGAAATCCTAAAGCTCTCTGATCCTCCATAGACAACAAGGCTAGTGCCACGATCAAGGTCCAGAAAGGTAGTAAGAACATTGTTAAAATGGTCCATATGACATCAGTGGTTCAACTGTAACTTTATAAAGCTACGAGAATAACTTCAACAATGCTTCTCCTCCATGTCCCCCTAGAGTGCCTTTTAGGAGAGTATAATTTTTGGGTGAACTATCCCTTTTATAAATGTATAGTTTTAATTAGATCTTCCTGACCCCATCATGACAACAATGGAATGGTTTTGAGTTTAGATGTAATTAATAGCAGTTCTGCAGATGACTGCACAAGTCTGTCTCCTTGCAATGCACTATAGTTATTTACGTTTACTCCAAAGCACTTGATCTACAAAGATTTTCAGGTACTCCTCAAGTTACTATGCTTTTGCAAAGCAGCCTATCATTTTAAATTGGCATGTAAAAACACTTCTATGATCTACTTATTGCTTACCATGCTTTTGGGAAACACTGCTCTGGTTTTTTATACTTAGATATCTGATATTTAACGTTTGTCAAATTACTAACAAGTCGGAAAAATGTCAACAAGATGCATTTATATAATGAAGACTAGGCTTTAAGGTCATCTTTTACATGAAACATATTAGGAATTTTAATGGAACTTGTCTGTCAAGTGCCTCTTTGGGGAATTAACCATTAAGCCTTTAATCGCATCAATAAAAAGGCTGTTTATCAGTGAGCTGCCAGCTCTAGGACAGATTCTGCATTCTGTTCAAAGATACATTGCTGCTTCTACTTCATGTAAATATTACAAATCTAAGTGATGTGTGGCAGTGTGCAGTGCTTACTTGTTAAATTTTGCAATAAAGATCTTGATGTGACTGAAGTCAGGCCTTTCAGCAGGGTCTTCAGCCCAACAGCCTTCCATTAAGATGGTCAGCTCCTCACAGTGCCGGCTGTTATCTGTGGTAGGCCTAAAGTACGGCTTCTGGCCATTCCGCACCTTCTGGATTATCTCTGTAACAAACCCAAACCAAACCCTTGTCAGTCATGTGCAACAAATCAGTCTAAATGTACTTGATCTTTGGGGCTTTTACCTTTGGGACTGAGATCCATGCCTTCAACATAAAATGGGCCGTTCCTTAGTGCTATCTCTTGTAGTATGATCCCAAAACTAAACACATCTCCT
The DNA here is from genome assembly GCF_963082965.1 of Carassius carassius. Taxonomy (NCBI): domain Eukaryota; kingdom Metazoa; phylum Chordata; class Actinopteri; order Cypriniformes; family Cyprinidae; genus Carassius; species Carassius carassius. The sequence goes on along the minus strand of NC_081759.1, from coordinate 13,449,140 downwards.
TTCTGGGTTCCTTGGGGCGGATGCCTATCATATATCAGCAACTCTGGAGCTGTCCAGAGCTTTTCTGAAAAATCCATTTGGTAAGCAGTCACTAAGTCTGGTCACATTAGTGATTTTTCAGCACAGGGCAAAAGTCAATTGATGCTTCATGCATGAAAAGAAAAAAAATAATAGATTCTTACTTGCATACAGTGCATGTGAGTCTTCATTTTCACAACACAAACGGAAGCTTGCCAGACCATAATCTGCGATTTTCAAAACGAAGCGGCTATCCACCACACAATTAGATGATTTCAGATTGCCATGGGAGCCAATGTAGCTGTTATGCAGATAATTCATTCCCTGGGATCACAGGCATTAAACAGAACTTTATGTCTTTAACCACAGTTTATGGTGCAAAAAGAACAGAACACACATTTAATGTTAAACGTATATTCCATATTATATTTCTTAATAATACTTCCTTGAACAATTAAAGCTTGAAGAAAATTACTGGGTTGACAGAAGCCCGATAACATATTTCATGATTACCTTTGGAATACATAATAGAGAAATAAAGATTAAAGTTTATTGTCTTTCACATTAAACAGCAACTGTATTTAATTTAATAGTGACATGACATGTGGCCAAGTATGGTGACCCATACTCAGAATTAGCGCTCTGCATTTTACCCATCCAAAGTGCACACACACAGCAATGAACGAACACACACTCGGAGCAGCGGAGCCATTATTTGATGCAGTGCCCAGGGAGCAGTTGGGGGTTCAGTGTCTTGCTCAAGGGGCACCTCAGTCGTGGTTTTGAAGGTGGGAGACAGAGCTGTACAGTCGTGGCCAAAAGTTTTGAGAATTACATAAATATTAGTTTTCAAAAAGTTTGCTGCTAAACTGCTTTTAGATCTTTGTTTCAGTTGTTTCTGTGATGTACTGAAATATAATTACAAGCACTTCATATGTTTCAAAGGCTTTTATCGACAATTACATGACATTTATGCAAAGAGTCAGTATTTGCAGTGTTGGCCCTTCTTTTTCAGGACTTCTGCAATTCGACTGGGCATGCTCTCAATCAACTTCTGGGCCAAATCCTGACTGATAGCAACCCATTCTTTCATAATCACTTCTTGGAGTTTGTCAGAATTAGTGGGGTTTTTTTTTGTCCACCTGCCTCTTGAAGATTGACCACAAGTTCTCAATGGGATTAAGATCTGGGGAGTTTCCAGGCCATGGACCCAAAATTTCAACATTCTGGTCCCCGAGCCACTTATTTATCACTTTTGTCTTATGGCACGGTGCTCCATCGTGCTGGAAAATGCATTGTTCTTCACCAAACTGTTGTTGGATTGTTGGAAGAAGTTGCTGTTGGAGGGTGTTTTGGTACCATTCTTTATTCATGGCTGTGTTTTTGGGCAGAATTGTGAGTGAGCCCACTCCCTTGGATGAGAAGCAACCCCACACATGAATGGTGTCAGGATGCTTTACTGTTGGCATGACACAGGACTGATGGTAGCGCTCACCTTTTCTTCTCCAGACAAGCCTTTTTCCAGATGCCCCAAACAATCGGAAAGGGGCTTCATTGGAGAATATGACTTGTCCTCACTGCCCCAGTCCTCAGCAGTCCATTCACTATACTTTCTGCAGAAGATCAATCTGTCCCGGATGTTTTTTTTGGAGAGAAGTGGCTTCTTTGCTGCCCTTCTTGACACCAGGCCATCTTCCAAAAGTCTTCGCCTCACTGTGCGTGCAGATGCGCTCACAGCTGCCTGCTGCCATTCCTGAGCAAGCTCTGCACTGGTGGCACTCCGATCCCGCAGCTGAATCCTCTTTAGGAGACGATCCTGGCACTTGCTGGACTTTCTTGGACGCCCTGAAGCCTTCTTTACAAGAATTGAACCTCTTTCCTTGAAGTTCTTGATGATTCTATAAATTGTTGATTTAGGTGCAATCTTAGTAGCCACAATATCCTTGCCTGTGAAGCCATTTTTATGCAACGCAATGATGGCTGCACGCGTTTCTTTGCAGGTCACCATGGTTAACAATGGAAGAACAATGATTTCAAGCATCACCCTCCTTTTAACATGTCAAGTCTGCCATTCTAACCCAATCAGCCTGACATAATGATCTCCAGTCTTGTGCTCATCAACATTCTCACCTGAGTTAACAAGACGATTACTGAAATGATCTTAACAGGTCCTTTAATGACAGCAATGAAATGCAGTGGAAAGGTTTTTTTGGGATTAAGTTAATTTTCATGGCAAAGAAGGACTCTTCAAAGAAGGACAAGAGTGAAGGATCACTCTTCATAACATTCTGGAGTATATGCAAATTGCTATTATAAAAACTTAAGCAGCAACATTTCCAATTTCCAATATTTATGTAATTCTCAAAACTTTTGGCCACGACTGTACATTCACTCACCCCACCTACAATCCCTGCCGGCACAAGACTCGAACCCGCAACCTTGGGGTTACGAATCCGACTCTCTAACCATAAGGCCATGACTTTAATGCATGTAAAAATAATAAATATAGATATTTATTATTCAGGACCAATGACAAGATAAAGACAAATATGTCTGTCAGCCATAAATTCAGGTGGCCTTAGCCTACTAAATTCAGAGTAGGCTAAGTGCTATTTTTACATCAAACAGTGCTTTTACAGCATTTTTCCATCTTAAAAGCCAAAATATGCTTTGTGCATTTAAGCGACAGTTTACTTTGTCGTAGTTGCAGGACAATTTTCCAGCAAAAGCCAAATGCTTTTATGTGCCTGCGCTCTCAAGTACCTTTGACACTGAACAGAAGATTGGTTCACTTTAATGGAGGGAGAATTTAGAGAGAAATTATTTTCATATATCTTTGCCAAAACAATGTCATGCTATCTTTGATGCCAGGCCATTTTCTTTAACTAATGGGGCTCCTCTCAGAAAAGCAAATAATCAAAACATCACTGCTTTATGATTCTGTTTTCCATCAGGCTTTTACAACAATACATTAGACATTTTAAAAGGCACACCATATTTACTGGATTACAAAAGTGTTGTTTTTAATTTATGATGTCTTTGTACCAGAACTCATTTGAATAAACTAAACAATATATTAAAATATGTGTGAATAAATAGGGATGATGTTTGCTCTGTATGCACATTTATAAAGGTCATTAGTGGTCTCACAAACCTTCACAATGTCATTAATCAGTGAATATCGAAACATCCAGTCCAGGTTGATGCTCTCATTTTCAAGGATGTCCTGTAAAAGAACAAACTGAAATTCAACACTGCAAAACATATGAATATACAGACTTCATTTCTTACAAGCAAAAAAAAAAAAAAATGTATACAAATTTGATTGATTGATTAGATAATATATTATAGACATATGATAGATCATAACAAACAAGATCATTAATATGGAAAAGCATGATTTTGAGGATATTTACCTGTAGACTTCCCCTGAGGCAATACTCTGTCACAATGCAGATGTTTGGTGGATCGATACAAGCACCAATAAACCTTGTCAAATGGTTGAACTGCACATCTCTCATCTATTAGTAACAACAAAATGAGTTTTACAATATAGTCTGTATGATGCTTGATAGATTTTCACTTATTCTGAAAATGTCAAAGACCATGGTTAACAAGAAAAAAAATAAATAAATAAATAAAAACATTTTCTCAAGTTTCCTCAACAGTTTTTTTTCTTCAGACCATGTCTATAACAACATGGTAAAACATTTACATCATGGAGCTACAGTGAGTGGCAAAATCTGTATGAGGTCATGTAAACTTTTCTTAGCATAACCTTTGACCTTCATAACACTGAGGGCAAATGTCAGAGAGAACGAAGAAGGAAGTTTCCACTGTCCTATCTCACCCCCAACCCCCATTTGTCTTTGTCTGGCCATTTATTTCACACAGCTTATCTGACCGCCAGGGCCATGGTCTGCAGGAATTACACTTTAGGGATGCTTCCTGTTTAACCACACCATGAAGCCCCTCACATTTCCCATCAAAGTTGAGCAGGTAAAAACTGGCCACAAGTCCCTCAGAATAAGCCCATCATAATAAACTTAGGCTTCAAATAAGCCTCTTATGGGAAGCATGGACTCACTGCATGTTTTTGTTTTTGTTTTAGGCTCAGACTCAATCACGGTGGTCTCAGACAGACAGAGAGAACAGATTTGTCCTATGACCACAATAGTATACTACAATATCATTCCTACTATTTCTGCTTTGCACAAACTGTGCATAGCGTGTGAATTTTCTGTACAGTACACAGAATACCCTAGATGCCCAAAAAATATACAACAGAGGACTATTTCTGAGTACTGAGAACAAAGTAGAACTGTAAACCATAATGCAATGTTCTCAACTTTGTATTGACCTTCCATACCCAGTGTGACAAAAGAACTGTAGCCAATTTCAACCCTGATTTGATCAGTGATGGTTTGTGGTGGGCTATGTCGTTTATCAGAAATGATCTGTGTGAATGTTTATGAGTGTAGTGGTGATGTTTAAGAGGATGAATAAAAATAAAAAATAGAAAAACACATTTAAAAAGCATACAAACTAACTGCTAAAGTCATACTAATTTGTGGGTGGTGGGTTTAGATAAAAATAAATATCACAATAATAGTGGCTGTTGGGCTAGTTGATGACTGTGACCAATACCTAGTTATTATATATCATTCAGATTTTAAAAAATGTGTCTTTTATTTTATTTTGTTAACATCCATTATGTCTGAAGTTAGTATATCCTTCCAAAAATTGATTAACCTTTCTATGGCCTCATATTGCCTTTCCAGCACCCTGCATGTGTGTGTACTTATGTGTGTAGAAAAGGGGGAGGGTGGGTATGTGTTTTAACCAGCTTGAGCAGCAAGGCTGTCAAGTGGGGTCATAAAAAGTGATCTAAACACATACATGACATTCATACCTTGTCTTCTTTTCCAAAATACAGACACCTATTGATGCAAACAGGAATTTAACTAAATACATACACAGAACCTCTCTTGTGATTTAATGTGTTATCTTACATGCTTTAGTTCAAACAGCACTTGTCTGGTGAGCTCAATTCTCTTTTTGTTCACATGTTTGATAGCCACCAGGTTGCCCTGTTGTGAAAGGAAACAAGTATTAAAGATAATCAGATTCTGAAAGGTAATAGTAAACTGCCATGATGTAAACTGATATAATTTTTATCTTCTTGCAGCCTTATAGCTGGATCTCAAAAACATTATTGCTGAGGTGCTCTTTCATAGCTCACGAGACAAAATGAAGTTGTAAGTCATTTAAGTAATTATGTTATTGATTTATCTTTGCATTTTAGGGAGAACATCTGAGGTAAAGTTACTTGAATGAAATGTCAATGAATCTGAGAACTCCATTAAGGCTCCTGAGCTATAAAATAACCTTGAAGCAATACAAAAACCACTGTGTATGTGAAAAGAGTAAAATGATCTCTCTGAATATCTATACTGAAACTGAAACAATGGCATGCAAAATAATATTTTTGATCATTTGCTTTGTCCTTGTCGATGGCAATAGTGACAGCAAAAATATTTAGCTGGCTCAGTGGACATTTGATGGCTCAGTGTCCTTTTTAGCTTACACTGTGGGACTTGTGCATTTGTTTATACAATGTGCATACATTTTCCACATTTCTTCATAATTAAAGCTTTCAGAGAAGTCCTCTAATAGTTCTTGGCTGGTGGTCAGTAATGGCAGTCTGCAGTCTATATTTTTTGATAATGACACTATAATGTATAACTGACACAATTTTAACATAATTACAGGTACAATAAGGTATAGACTTGCTACTTATTACACAGCTTTTCACCACATAAATAATTATTAGGACAAGAGATACACTTCCCATAACACCCAATGTACTTGCTACAGTAAGTAGACATTCAAAAGGCCCTTTTTACCGCCGCGGTACCGTCGCCACGGCGTTTGTAAAGTGCATTTGCAGCTTTTGACCGCTGAGTGGCACTTTAACCACAAGTTATCAAACAAGCGCATCAAAGCACATTTTCGCAAATAGACTCAGTTTTGCCTCGCTGATGTGTTACATTTGACTGCTTCAGTCATGGAAAATGAAAGAAAAACACTATAGTTTAAATATTTAATATGTTTAATATTTAATATTCACAGATGAAAGTTTGGTATTTATGAAGTTGTTTGAATTTCTTAGAACGAATTCAAGCAGGATAAATGTCACTGAGTCTATGCTTATATTTTATAAGCTACAGTACAGACCAAAAGTTTGGAAACATTACTATTTTTAATGTTTTTGAAAGAAGTTTCTTCTGCTCATGAAGCTTGCATTTATTTGATCAAAAATACAGAAAAAACAGTAATATTGTGAAATATTATTACAACTTAAAATAATAGTTTCTATTTGAATATACTTTAAAAAAAAAATTTATTCCTGTGATGCAAAGCTGAATTTTCGGCATCATTACTCCAGCCTTCAGTGTCACATGTAACATCCAGTCTATCACATGATCATTTAGAAATCATTCTAATATTCTGATTTATTATGAGTGTTGGAAACAGTTCTGCTGTCTAATATATTTGATGAATAAAAGGTTAAAAAGAACTGCATTTATTAAAAAAAAAAAAAATTCTAATAATATATATTCTAATAATATATTTTCTTTACTATCACTTTTTATCAATTTAACACATCCTTGCTGAATAAAAGTATTGATCCATCCATCCATCCATCATCTTCCGCTTATCCGGGGCCGGGTCGCAGGGACAACAGTCTAAGCAGAGACGCCCAGACTTCCCTCTCCCTAGCCACTTCTTCCAGCTCTTCCGGGGGAACCCCGAGGAGTTCCCAGGCCAGCCGGGAGACATAGTCCCTCCAGCGTGTCCTAGGTCTTCCCCGGGGCCTCCTCCCGGTGAGACGTGCCTGGAACACCTCCCTGGGAAGGCGTCCAGGAAGCATCCGAAATAGATGCCCGAGCCACCTGAGCTGGCTCCTCTCGATGTGGAGGAGCAACGGCTCTACTCTGAGCTCCTCCCGAGTGACCGAGCTTCTCACCCTATCTCTAAGGGAGCGCCCAGCCACCTGACGGAGAAAGCTCATTTCGGCCGCCCGTATCCGGGATCTTGTCCTTTCGGTCATGACCCACAGCTCATGACCATAGGTGAGAGTAGGAACGTAGATTGACCGGTAAATCGAGAGCTTTGCCTTACAGCTCAGCTCCTTCTTCACCACGACAGACCGGTACAGCGACCGCATTACTGCAGAAGCTGCACCAATCCGTCTGTCAATCTCACGTTCCATCCTTCCCTCACACCTGAACAAGACCCCAAGATACCTGAACTCCTCCACTTGAGGCAGGAACTCTCCACCAACCTGAAGTGGGCAATCCAGCCTTTTCCGACTGAGAACCATGGCCTCAGACTTGGAGGTGCTGATTCTCATCCCAGCCGCTTCACACTCGGCTGCAAACCGTCCCAGTGCACGCTGAAGGTCCTGGTCTGAGGAGGCCAACACGACAACATCATCCGCAAAATGTAGCGACGAAATCGCATGGTCCCCAAACCGGACACTCTCCGGCCCTTGGCTGCGCCTAGAAATTCTGTCCATAAAAATGATGAACAGAACCGGTGACAAAAGGCAGCCCTGCCGGAGTCCAACATGCACCGGGAACAGGTCTGACTTACTGCCGGCAATGCGAACCAAGCTCTTGCTCCGGTCGTAGAGGGATCTGAACAGCCCTAAGCAGGGGGCCGCCGACCCCATACTCCCAAAGCACCCTCCACAGGATGTCGCGAGGAACACGGTCGAATGCCTTCTCCAAATCCACAAAACACATGTGGACTGGTTGGGCAAACTCCCATGAACCCTCCAGCACCCTGGAAAGGGTATAGAGCTGGTCCAGTGTTCCACGACCGGGACGAAAACCACACTGTTCATCCTGAATCCGAATTCTCCTCTCCAATACCCTAGCATAGACTTTCCCGGGGAGGCTGAGAAAGTATAAAAGTATTGATTTTATTTTAAAAAAAGAAAGAAAAAAAAATACTGATCCTAAATTACTGACCAGTAGTGTATATCGTTATTACAAAATATTTATATTTTAAAAACATAGCTTTTTTTTTTTTACTTTTTATTCATCAAAGTATCCTAAAAAAGTATCACATGTTCTGAAAAAATACTAAGCAGCAGAACTGTTTCCAACTTTGATAATGAATCATCATATTAGAATGATTTCTAAAGGATCATGTGATAATGATCCTAAAAATTCAGCTTTGCATCACAGAAATAAATGATAATTTACATTTACATTACATTTACATTTATTCATTTAGCAGACGCTTTTATCCAAAGCGACTTACAGATGAGGACAGTGGAAGCAATCAAAAACAACAAAAAAAGCAATGATATATAAGTGCTATAACAAGTCTCAGTTAGGTTTACACAGTACACCTAGCATGGGATTTTAAATAATATAATATAAAGAAAACAGATAGAATAAAAAAAGAATAGAGCAAGCTAGTGTTAGAGGTCTTTACACATACACACACACACATACAATTGCATAATTAATGAAAATAAAATAGAATATAAAAAGATTAGAAAGGTAGTTAGATTTTTTTAAAGAATAGAATTAGAATAGTGAGTGTTAAAGTTAGAGGGTCAAATAAAGATGGAAGAGATGTGTTTTAAGCTGATTCTTGAAGATGGCTAAGGACTCAGCTGTCCGGATTGAGTTGGGGAGGTCATTCCACCAGGAGGGAACATTTAATTTAAAAGTCCGTAAAAGTGACTTTGTGCTTCTTTGGGATGGCACAATCAAGCGACGTTCACTTGCAGAACGCAAGCTTCTAGAGGGCACATAAGTCTGAAGTAACAAATTTAGGTAAATGGGTGCAGAGCCAGTGGTAGTTTTGTAGGCAAACATCAATGCCTTGAATTTTATACGAGCAGCTATTGGAAGCCAGTGCAAATTGATAAACAGAGGTGTGACATGTATTCTTTTTGGCTCATTAAAAATTAATCTTGCTGCCGCGTTCTGAATTAATTGTAAAGGTTTGATAGAATTGGCTGGAAGACCTGCCAAGAGGGCATTGCAATAGTCCAGCCTGGACAGAACAAGAGCTTGAACAAGGAGTTGTGGAGCTTGTTCCGAAAGAAAGGGTTTGATCTTCTTGATGTTGAATAAAGCAAATCTGCAGGATCGGACAGTTTTAGCAATGTGGTCTGAGAAAGTCAGCTGATCATCAATCATAACTCCAAGGCTTCTAGCTGTTTTTGAAGGAGTTATGGTTGATGTGCCTAATTTGATGGTGAAATTGTGATGAAACGATGGGTTTGCTGGAATCAAAAGCAGTTCTGTCTTGGCAAGGTTGAGTTGAAGGTGATGGTCCATCATCCAGGAAGAAATGTCTGTTAGACAAGCTGAGATGTGAATAGCTACCGTCGGATCATCAGGATGGAATGAGAGGTAGAGTTGAGTGTCATCAGCATAGCAGTGGTATGAAAAGCCATGTTTCCGAATGACAGAACCTAATGATGCCATGTAGACAGAGAAGAGAAGTGGTCCAAGAACTGAGCCCTGAGGCACTCCAGTAGTTAGATGTTGTGACTTGGACACCTCACCTCTCCAAGATACTTTGAAGGACCTATTTGATAGATAAGACTCAAACCATTGAAGTGTGGTTCCTGAGATGCCTTTTGTCAGTAGGGTTGATAGGAGGATCTGGTGGTTAACCGTGTAAAAAGCAGCGGAGATCAAGCAGGATAAGTACTGAAGATTTGGATTCCGCTCTTGCCATTCTTAGAGCTTCAACAACTGAGAGCAAGGCAGTCTCAGTTGAATGTCCACTTCTGAAGCCAGATTGGTTGCTGTCAAGGAGGTTGTTGTGTGTGAGAAAAGTAGAGACTTGGTTGAACAAGTTCAAGTGTTTTTGCATTGAAAGGAAGAAGGGAAACTGGTCTGTAGTTCTCTAAAAGAGAAGGATTGAGGTTGGGTTTTTAAGTAGTGGAGTTATATACGTGCCTGTCTAAATGATGAGGGAAAAACACCAGTGTGGAGGGATGTGTCTATGATGTGAGTGAGTGCAGGTACAACTGTAGGAGAATTGGCTTGAAGGAGATGAGATGGAATAGGATCAAGCGGGCAAGTTGTAGGGTGATTAGAAAGGATGAGTTTTGAGACTTCTGCCTCAGAGAGTGAAGAGAAGGATGTAAATGAGTGTAAGTTTGCTGGTGATATGAGCTTGACTGATTGTGGTGTGGAAAATTGTGCACTAATGTGTTTAATTTTATTAATGAAAAACGTTGCAAAGTCGTCAGCTATTAGAGATGAAGCAGGGGGGGGGGCAAAGAAGTGAGGAAAATGTTTTAAAAAGCATGCGAGAGTTAGATGAATTGTTAATTTTGTTATGGTAGTATGTCATTTTAGCAGTGGAGACATTAGCAGAGAAAGAAGATAGGAGTGACTGATACATATTAAGGTCAGTAGTATTTCTGGATTTGCGCCACACCCTTTCAGCAGCTCTAAGCTTAGAACGGTGTTCGCGTAGAACATCAGATAACCAAGGGGCAGAAGGGGTGTTACGGGCTGGCCTGGAAGATAAGGGGCAAACAGTGTCTAAACAAGATGTAAGAGTGGAGCAGAAACTATCAGTAGCACTGTTAGCATCCAAAGATGCAAACAGTTTAGGGGAAGGAAGTGAAGATGAAACCATTGCAGAAAGCCGGGAGGGTGAAAGTGTAGGTAGGTTACGTCGAAAGATGACATGTGGAGGGGTAAGTGAAGTGTCAGGGACCATGTTGAGGTTAAGAGTGAGTAGGAAGTGATCCGACGTGTGCAGTGGAGTAACCAGAACATGATCAGTAGAGCAGTGTCATGTATAAATAAGGTCCAGTTGGTTGCCTGATTTGTGAGTAGCAGTAGTTCACACTCGGTTGAGATAAAAAGAGGCAAGCAGAGTGTGGAAATCAGCATACAGAGGTTTATCTAGATGGATGTTGAAATCTCCAAGCATAACTAGGGTAGTACCATCCTCAGAAAAGGTTGAGAGCAACACATCTAATTCATCCAAAAAGTTAACCAGTGGTCCTGGGGGTCGATAGACAACTACAAAATGTATTTTAAAAGGGTATGTAACAGTAACTGAATGAGATTCAAAGGAGCTGTTGATACCCAAAGATGGTAAAGGATTAAATTTCCAATCATTAGAGATGAGCAGACCAGTACCTCCACCTCTTCCAGTCAAACGGGGGGAGTGGGAAAATGAGAAATTATTGGAGAGTGCTGCAGGTGTAGCAGTGTCCTCTGGTTTGATCCAGGTCTCTGTTAGGGCCATGAGATTAAGCTTTGAATGACTAATAATAGAAGTAATGAACTCGGCTTTGTTTACAGCAGACTGGCAATTCCAGAGACCAATAGAAAAAGAAAGTAGTGTATTAGCAGATATAGGCAAAGTGTGCAGGTTGTTAAGATTGTGCTGTCTACATTGTGTGATGTGTGGTTTGCGAGTGGTAGTGATAGTAGGGATCTGGAAACACATAGTAAGATTTGGTTAAAAAAAAAAAAACTGAAACAGAAATGAAACAAGAAGGAAAAAGATTAATCGAAACAATACTTATATTCCCTGCCGATGTCCCTGCCCGGTGGAGTCGCACGGTAGAGTCGATGGTCTTTACACTCTTCGGTCTTAGCACGAGGAGGGCTTAACTGGAGGGCTGCCGCGACCGCTGCCACGGTATACTAATCTTTTTTAAACCCGACAAAACGGAAATTGAATTCAGCTAAACGTACTTTACTGTTTATCACAACAAAGGTCTAAGCAAGCGCACAACAATGACAACGTATGCGATAGAGTACGAGACCAAAGGCAGCACGTCTCAACACAGTAAACAAACAAGTGTTTCTTAGCAACGACAACTGCGCTAAACACTAATGAGACAAGAAATAAATACACTTATGATCTGCTTTTAACTCCCGCTGATTTAACTGCTTCTCACAAAGGGTATTTCTTTGCACTCTCTTGGCTGGCGCTTGAACACACTTTACTGTTTATCACAACAAAGGTCTAAGCAAGCGCACAACAATGACAACGTATGCGATAGAGTACGAGACCAAACGCAGCACGTCTCAACACAGTATACAAACAAGTGTTTCCTAGCAACGACAACTGCGCTAAACACTAATGAGACAAGAAATAAATACACTTACGATCTGCTTTTAACTCCCGCTGATTTAACTGCTTCTCACAAAGGGTATTTCTTTGCACTCTCTTGGCTGGCGCTTGAACACACTTTACTGTTTATCACAACAAAGGTCTAAGCAAGCGCACAACAATGACAACGTATGCGATAGAGTACGAGACCAAACGCAGCACGTCTCAACACAGTAAACAATCAAGTGTTTCCTAGCAACGACAACTGCGCTAAACACTAATGAGACAAGAAATAAATACACTTACGATCTGCTTTTAACTCCCGCTGATTTAACTGCTTCTCACAAATGGTATTTCTTTACACTCTCTTCGCTGGCGCTTGAACACCCTTTACTGTTTATCACAACAAAGGTCTAAGCAAGAGCACAACAATGACAACGTATTCGATAGAGTACGAGACCAAACGCAGCACGTCTCAACACAGTAAACAAACGAGTGTTTAATTTAATTTAAAGTATATTAAATTTAAAAACAATTATTTTAAATTGTAATAATATATCACAATATTACATTTTTTTTCTGTATTTTTGATCAAATAAATGCAGGCTTGATGAGCAGAAGAAACTTCTTTCAAAAACATTAAAAAGAGTAATGTTTCCAAACTTTTGGTCTGTACTGTACATGGTATTAAACCATATTTTAGATTTGACACATATAAAAGGTGTGCAGTATTATTTATATTATATTAATTATGGGTTATATTATTCAAAAGAAATTGTGGTTTACTTTGCATTGGAGCATTAAAAGTGAGAGCCTATTTTAGGGGGGTAGGCTACATGGATTAATATGCAAAATGTCAATATTTTCATATATAATGCTTATATTTTAATTTATATTTTAAATATAAATATATTTTTTCCTTTAATAAAACAACATGCATTTTTGTTATTCGATACCTGTCCTTTATTTTGACATAACTTATTGGAAAAAAGACATTTGTCTGTAAACTGATTAAGAAATTGTTGCATGTTTAAACGTGAAGCACTGTATAATTTCGTTCCCATTATTTATGCCTAATTTGCCTAAAACAAGAAACGAATAAAATTAAACCTGCACGATTAAATCTTTGAAACTCTAAAGAATGGACGGATTAATAAAACGTCCTCACGATTAAACTCAAGTTCTCTCATTATAATCAACAAAATTCACACGATGTAAAAAAGAGCTTTAGTAATTGACAATTTAAGTGATTTTAAAGGGAGCCTTCTTTACTTGCTGTTAAATTAGGGCAATAGCATATACACTGTAGCATAACAAAACAAGTTTTAATATAGTTCTTTATCATTCATTTAGCAGTCAAATTTATAACTGCAACAAGATGATTAAAAAAAACAGTAATGGTATTACCTTAATGCTGGAAAGACCTTTATTTTTATTTATTTATTTAATACTAGCCCATCATGCATCTAACCATGAACTCAGATTTAAGAGCTGTTAAGATTAAAACTGCAGCTCCGCAGTGAGTCAGTGTCATGGACGGAGGACTTGTTAATATATTTTCTAGTTTATATTTCCATCTAGTTATGCCGCTGTTTTTTTTTTTTTTTCTTATAGAACTTATTTGTAAATAGAGCAGACACTTTCTGTGTGTCTACACCAGACACAAGAGTTGTCATCCGTGCCCCACAGCGAAAAGTGTGTCTAAACTTGATGACATCACACTATAGTGTCAAATCATCTGAACACAGTGTCAGAAATCTTTTTCTCATAAACAGAATGAGCATCAGTTCACTGATGGGGATCGTGTCCAGTGTATCCATCACTGTGTTCTGTTGTCTTTTGTTGGATCGCTCCACTTGTGTCTGGTGTAGACCTGGCGTGCGTTTTTTTTTTAATGTTACAGCCCTGCTTGTTTTTAATGTTTTTATTAAATGTCTGTATTGACTGCGTGGTCATATTATCGAATTATTTACTGCCATGCGACCTACAAAAGTAAAGCTTGGCGAGTCGATCAACGAGCATTGCTGCAGGTTGATTTTTGGCAGATGTGCTGTGCTTGTGCTGCTGCGGTCGTCTTCATTTCGTAGGGTGAAACGTCTCTCTCACTTGCAGCAGAGTCTGTGAGCAGCAACAACTTCCCCTCAGTACGCACTGATACCAGAAACACGCTCCGCCTTCACTCAGTGAATAAAGTATTTCAGTATGTTTGAAATGTTATGTTCATAACGTAGCATATAAAATAATAATAATAAAAAATAACAGGAGAGTTTCAAAGTGGCTTAAGCTATTTTGTGTAAACTTTTTTCCCTATATCACATGCCAAACTAATAAAATTGTAAGCATTAAATCTTTAATTGCTGCTTTCTGCTATGAAAATTTTGTTTGTGATGAAAATAACAGTACATTTTTGTCAGTTATTTTATCTAAACAGATCGATTAACTTCTTCAAGATTTCAAAATCAGATAGCATGCTGATAATGTAGTAGCACTGTAAGATTAAATTTGTTTGAATGCATTATTGCGAAAGCGATTGAGTGTGAATCTGTTTAAATCATGCTTTAACCCGAAAATAATCAGTAAAAGAAACAGACAAACTCTTAACATCCCGCTCGACTCTTGCAGTCATTGTAACCTTCTGATCAAGCTATAGCTAAATATGTTTAACATGAATTCTTGCTGAATATGCGGTTATATTATGGGCTGTTGGCATGAATTGTACTCGTGATGGAGCGCTCTTATCACCGTCTCATCACTTTAATTTTTTCCTGATCATGAATTTACAATTTGTTAATTAACATAATATCGTGGTGTCTCTCATACATTAAAAATATATCTACAGAAAGCTTGAAATGTTTTTTAAACGAAAAAGAATTGTGTAATCTGTGAATGTTGCATTTCTCTCATCGGAGAGAGCCAGCACTGTGAATTTCATCCTGCACCCAACAAGAAAAAATTTGTTTATTAATAAATAATTAAAATGTCTCATTTTTCACAATTATTAGGCTACTTCTGCATGTGCTTTGTTGCAAACTTAATGCATGTGCTTGAGTGTGGAATATATTAAGATTTGATTATGTAAATTTAATATAAACCTCTGATTAGTTGAATATAACAAATGAACACTAGAACTAGAACAATCTTACGTGGGGGCAGACCATTTTTTAGTCTATAACCAAAACAATAGTCCTATATAAACCAGTTCAGCAAGTGAAAGCCTCATAAGACACTGTCCATATGAAAGAGCAATTTACACCTTTATCTTGACCCCCACAAGTCATACATAACTACCGCCAAAAACCCAACCCCCTCCAGCTGAAATGAATTCGGTCTGTTTTTTGGCTGTGAAGAAAGGTGTGTTACTGGGCTGAAACATGCCTGCACTCAGCAACACTACTCTTTATATTCATTATTTTCTCACATCCCATATTATTATTTTCACAAGACCATAATGATAATAACAAATCATCAATTAATAATTAATCATTATTTTATGAAAATCATTGTTATTTGTGATCGTGGATGTTTGCGGAAGGCTTTAAGACCAAGTGGAATCCTCTGTTCACGCCTCACAGCGCGCGGGACTCGCGCTCAGTGACGCAGCTTCTCCGTCTGCGGTTTGACATTACTAAATCAGATTGAGGCGAATACAACTTATTGATCACGAGCCCAACATTTAGCAAGGCAGGAAAACATTCATTCTAATGGAAAGAAGACGTATTTCATTGAGCTAATGCTGTTAATTAGAGAGAGAGAGAGAGAGAGAGAGAGAGAGAGAGAGAGAGAGAGAGAGAAACTAGTCTAGGGCTATTCTTAAACTTGGAGCTCATTATATTGAAGTACAAATCCAAACACCAGAAACGTTATGCATTTTACAGAGGTGGAAAGAGTACAAAAATATTCTACTCAGGTAAAAGTACCATTACATTAATGAAATTTTACTTAAGTACAGGTAAAAGTACCAGTCTAAAAATCTACTCAAGTAAAAGTAAAAAGTAGCTCATTTAAACTTTACTCAGAGTAAAAATTACTTAGTTACATTTTAACAGTGAGAGGGAGTCAAAATGGGACAGGCCAAGAGTGTCAAACTCAGTTCCTGGAGGGCCACAGTCCTGCACAGTTTAGATATAACCCTAATTAAACACACCTGATCCAGCTAATCTAATCATTTAGGTTTATTGGAAAACTACACGATATGTGTGCTGGAGCAGGGTTAGAACTAAACTCTGCAGGGCTATGGCCCTCCAGGAACTGAGTATAGGTATATTAATCTCAAACTAGTTGTTTTTAATTAAAGGAATCAGTTATTTAGAATAATAAAACATTTGGGCTGTTACCAGGCAAATCAGTATCAACAAACTCATCTTTTAATGCAGAGGAAATGCAGAAGATTCATTGGAAGTGGCATTTAGATGTATTACACTGTTTAGTGCAGGACAAGAATGCATTTAACCTGCAGTTACAAATGCATGAATAATGTTTTGATATACAAGACATAAAATGTTGAATACTCATTTGAAATGATAAGAAATTAATTATTTAAAAAAAAAATCAAAAGATACTTTAAATGTGAAATTAAAATGGCCAGTATGTGTCAGCAAGTCACTGTTAATAAGTGAGTCATTGCGATTGAACCGAATCATTTAAACGGTTGATTCATTCAGGAACGAAACACTGTCACGTTGCTCAGAGACGCAAAACTGTGCTTTGGTGGCTGTGTTTGGAATTATTTTCTGTTGTAGAAATAGAGCTAAAAAAGGCAATATGGTGTCTAAAACGCAAGTCTCTTAATTAACTTGTTTACTGAACTGTTATATATATGTATGTATATATTCATGATGATTTTTGGAGGAAACGATGGCATTCTTTGTGTGATTTTGATTTAATATATGAAATTATATAAATATGTGAATTTTCTGCCCCTATATCTTCAATTTTGTGATCATTCTAAATGCATTTTAGGAGACTGAATCACACAGTGAAAGAACGCACTATAAATGCGCGCGCACATCATTAAAACAAAAATAGCACACTCCTCACCAGTCTTTTTAGCTAATTTGTGCAAAACCTCTTGCTAAAATGTCAAAGCTTCATTTTAACCACCAATGCAACGATGCAATTATTTAGCTTACCTCTACATTCTTGCGCAGGGTTGATGTCTTGTCGAGATTTTATAAGCTGCTAGTTTGGTCTTCCTAGGCAAGTACAGCTTACACTGCATAATAGAGCATACATATGGCCAGGGGTTCACTTCATTTCCTTCGAGTTCAACTTCAGAATATGACGGGGTTTCGTTTTCAGCGGTGTCTGCACCACTAACGCCTGTTTTGTCCATCTGCATCTTTCTTGTGATTTTAGCGCCAGTTTGCCCTCCTGCCCATTATTTACTGACGAAGTTTCCAGGGAGCGATTTTTTATTTTTTTTACTCAGTAATTAATGTGTTTTAAAATGTAGCGAAGTACAATACTTCAAACAAAATATACTTAAGTAAAAGTAAAATTACAGATTTAAAAAATTACTTTAAAAAGTATTAGTACACAAAAAAGCTACTCAATTACAGTAACGCGAGTAAATGTAATTCGTTACTTTCCACCTCTGGCATTTTATGAATAATGAAATGTTATGAAAAGTATGCATTTTATTTATTCACATGCTGTATGGTTGAAATAATATTGTAGTTCACAACTTTAAGTTCCATTGTTTAAAAAAAAATGCTTTATTGGCTAATGTTTCATAAACATTAGTTATATGCTCTAAAATCCATGCCATTAGTAATTTCACAGTATTTTCACCTCCTAAATCATTAACCTTTAAAGTCACAATTCTATAATGGTCAAAATTACTCAGGCCAATGGTATTTTTTTATGACATTATTTTATTATTTTTAATTTTATTTTTTTGAATAATTGTAGCCAACATAAATAGGTAAAGCAAAACAAATATTTGGATTGTCCCTTATTTTTTCCATATTTTCTTAAAGAATAAACATGTATTTTCTACAAGAATAAATATGATAACATATTATTAATTAATAAAAATAATTTAAGCAATAAAAACCTTTTTTTAACTTGAATTTAAATACTATTAAAGTAACTTTAAATTCTCAAGGAGTTTATAAGTAAAAAATGGTAAAATGTCACAGTGCATGTTTTTTTTAAATGAACAATTCCTGTATAAAATGGGACAGCAACCTTTATAGCAAACATTTTTAAATTGTCCACAGCTGAGCATCGTGGGAGGCTGATCTGTGCCAGAGCGCGTGACGTGAATGTGATGAATGAAGTCATTTTCAGATGCAATGAAAAAAAAAAAAAAAAAAAAACCTGGATAGCCTATATTAGGCCCAGGCTCTGTTCTGAAGTGTAAAATAATTATAATTACTGTTAACCCAGAGTAACAATTTTTAACGGATTAATCACCTATTTTCATTTGCTGGATGTTTTCTTTATTTTTTATTTTTTAAACACGCTAAAAAATAAATTAAGTTTGTCAGAGGAAAAAAATATATGAGTCGTGTATAGTCGTTTCATTTTAACGGATTAATCACCTATTTTCGTTTGCTGCATGTTTTTTTTTTAAACGCTAAAAAATAAATCAGAGTTTGTGAGAGGAAAAAATATAAGTCAGGTATAAGTTGAAATTTTATCAGAACAAAACAAGAATTAAAAATATATAATTCTAATGGATAAATATTGCAGTATATAATAATATAGGCTTAGTAATAAAAATAATAATAATAATAATAATAATTTAAAGCTAAGCATAAGGTAAGGTTGGGCTTTCTCATTCGGGAGAAATCCAAAGGTTTCCATATTCGTGATGTTGCCCATTTGAAGCTTAACTATTATTCATGAGGGGAAAAAAAAATAGGCTGTGTAGTTCATGCGTGTTTCAGTATCGATGGAAAAAAATCATAATTAACAATATGTCAAAGTGCTAACGCTGAATGTCTGGTGAATGACTGCTGTTTCTTATTCCAAGTTCACCGTAGCCACCAGATCCTGTCTGTATCCTGAACAGATGGTCACTGCAGTCATCCGGATCCAGTATGTATCCAACCCATATGGCGGATAAGCACCTAGAGATGATCTCTACAGCCCTGAATGTCAGCGGTGACCAGGACAACTAGTTAAGCCCCAGAGAGAGATCCCCAGTGAAGACTTTGTTTCATAGATGGCCACTGGGGCAAAACCATAGGGACCAGATTAGTCCTCTGCACAATGTGACTTTTCTGCAGCCTGGAATTGAACTGCTGCTGTCACATGCTGTCTCTCGTTTCATTCAAATGCAACTGCTATCATCTTGTGACTGAGTTAATATACCATTTATGTCCCCGTCATTAAATATGTGGAGAAAAGCTGTGTTATTAATAATACAGCTGTGCATTATGCCTTAAATGTCTGTCTTATTTGAACTTTAGTCTCAAAGCTTTGTTAGGAATTGCTTTTCTTTGCGAAAGCCTTGTATTTAAAGAGCTATTAAAATATTTCAATGCAAACCAATTTCGTAGCAGCGATAACAACCAGTTGGATGTATATTATCCATTATTTTTACTATATTATTATATATATTATATTATTAGAACAATGAAGGTGTCATGAAGCTTAATTACAAAACAACTCCTCCAGCTTATGTTGCTGCCATTTTAACATTTGTGATCCAATTATTGCAGCATAGCACACACAGCAATGAGGATCGACTTTAGAAGCTGCATTAAAGTGTGATCTTAAAGCAACACACTGAGTTGGTAGTGCACCCACTCTCCATTTCTCCAGTGAATACACGTGTGTGGGTGTGCAGAAGAGGGAGGATGTCAGAAGAATTCAGGCGCACCTTAAAATAGCCTGTTTTTGCAAATAGCTGATATTTTCCATGCGCAGTTATCAAGGACCCATAGCTGGAACCTCTCTGAAAAGGAAATACAGAGAGAATGCAATAGTAACATGCATTTAAGACAAAATAATTTCATTATGCACATTAGAAAAGATAACGTGTATACGGTGGGCTCCAAAAGTCTGAGACAACAATTTCTGTTTAGATTTGATACAATATTGTTTGTAAATTATATTATCAGCACAGGATTTGGAGTGAAAAGTTTAATTTTGTTAAAATTTTATTGTTAAAATTAACAATTACCTCTTCTTGTATACACCTCACATGGTCAGTGTCACAATTTGTCACAAATTTGATTAATCTAAAAACAGTTTATTTAAACCATTTTAATAACAATATTTCATCATTTTACAAACCTTAATTAAATTTTTACTTCTAGGTTTAATGGAAAAAAATCCTGGTTTTTTTGGTAGTTTTAGTTGGCCTAACTATAAAATAAATATATCTGAAGGTGAATTTTGATGCTTCACACCAAAAGTTTTTTAAAACAGACATTAGCTTGATTGAGTTAAAGTGGCACTCATTAATATACAGAATAAAAAAGAAAAACACTGAACATTTAAGAATTTTATTAAGATATTTTTGTAGGAAGAGAAGAAAAGCATTAAAAGCTTCATTTAAATAACATCAGTGGAGTAGAATGAATCATACATTCAGTCCAATGATGTGGAACAAATTTTGTTAAGGTATTCCAAAATGTGTAATACTGTATACGGTGGTCTGGAAAATGCATCGGCATTCAAGTATGAGGCCAAAAGAACCTAATAAAAAACACTGTATATGTGTTTGTGTGTGCATGTGTGTGTGTTTTCTAGGTAAACAATAAGTCTGCTAATAATCCACAGCAGATCATGATATATGATGTGTTTTGTGTAGGAGACCAAGCAGTCAAACTGGAGCTTATTTGAACAAATGTTTAATACGAGTCTGCTACTATAAAACTGAAGAATGTGTAATGTGTCAAGAATGTGTAAAATATAAAGTTTTTGATTTCTGATCTGCGTCTAGTTCATTCCATTTATCTAATATAAATTCATTGAAATATTACAGGGTTTTGAACAGTTTTGGCATCGATTGTAAATTGGAGTAAACCTGTGAGCTTGTCATGTATATGTTTATTCTCTGTTTAAAGAGGAACAGAATTCAGATTAACTAAATCAGGCTACGTTTGCGACCAGCTAACTGACTTAGCATCATTGTAATTCCCAAGGAATGCCATTTTAAATGGACATGGCAAAACAGTGCCAGGAATTAGTCAAGTACAAAAAGGCATTTTTATGAGATAAATTAAAACCATATGGACAACAGGAGGAAACCTCTTTTATTCAACGTTGTTTATACAGAAACAGAAACTCAAAGACATTTTGTCTTTTAAATATAGATTTGATCCTTGCTCTTTTAAAATGAATTTTAGATCTGTTTTAGAGGTGGCCAGCTGGAAAACAGATCAGCTTTATGCAGCTTTATCCAAAATATGAGAATACCAGAGAGCATTTGTACCTGGGAAAGAGTGAGACGGCTTCCTGCGCGTTTGTGATATTTGTTGGGACTTTCAAACTGCAGTTCCTCCCACCGTATCCTCCAAAGCATCCCAGCTAACTCTTTCTCCAACTTTAGTTTTCTAGAAAAGAGCAAATCGGATAAAAGCAACGGATGACCAGTGCAAATAAAAAAACGTGTTTTGGCAACATTAGATGCTGAACTAGATTTTTACAATGTCCAGGGTTTTCTGAGTGGTTTTTATGTTGTTCTATGGTTGCTAAAGTGTTCAGAGTGGTTGCTAAGGCATTGCTATGTGGTTACTAGGATGTTCTTGATGGTTGCTTATGCTTGATGATTTTTTTCAACCCATTCCAAAAGATCCCACTCTTAGGTCTCCATGATAGAATGGTCTCTAGATGTGGTTCAAATCGTTCCCTTAATATCTATGGGATTGTATGTGTGTGTGTGTGTGTGTGTTTTATTATAAGCTGCTGGATTTGAGATTTTGGATCTTGTTTGTATATCACAAACAAATATTGCGGTTTTGAAAAAGTGTAGTAAGACAGATATGTGTCTTTGAAAGAACCGTGAAAATGGTTAAGAAATACCATTTAATTTTGCACAATTAGTTTAAATAGCCCTTACACTAAAAGTATATGTAACAAAACTAAGGTGGAAACAATTTTTGCAGCAGACTGAGTTGACGTTTGATGGGCTGATAAAATGTGAACCAATCTTAGGGTCACTAATGTCGTGCCCTTTCCAGCATATTATTTTTAAACATAAGTAAAACAAGCAGTCCAGTCAGCCATGTGGATAAATACATGGGCAACTTCCAAGTGAATCAACACATCTGGAGGAGCTCTCTGAGGACCTGTTATTTCTCAATAGCGTCTATTCACAGCAAAGATTGCCTTTTTTATTACAAATCAATCTCTGAATGTTTCATGGATGTGGTCTGAGAGTTGCGAAAGGAGGATATCAATAAAGAGAATCGTAATTAATTTTCAGAGCACTCAAAACAAAGAACAAGAAAATAAAGAAACCCCCACACATTCCACTACAATCTAAAGGTGTAAAACACTTCCAGATGGCAGTGTGTAAGTACTGCAGCGTCTGCATTTCAACAGGGTTTTACTCGATTTAAGAGCCACTCTGGTAAGCCCCAAAACAAGCACCTTTATTTGTTTTAGTAGACCAGATTTTGGAGGCAGAGGTGGAAAAATACCTATGCAAGATCTTTATATTAAAGAGCCAGGTTCAAAAAATTAATGCTCAGCTGGTTGTCAAAGGGAAAATCCTTGTTCTAAAATGTTGAAATTCTTTGAAGCGTCGACTGAAGGGAACATCATAGATTGGAAACTTTATGGATTGAATGGACAAACAATAGCTGGTTTTACATCACAGCAGTAGAAATATCCAAAATAAACCATATAATAGCATATAGGAAATTTCTTTCAGAATGTGCACACTGCTTTATTGATTTTTTTTTTTTTACAAAAGTAGTCCATTTCACTAGTGTGCTACATTCTAATTGTAATCATATAATTTCATATAAACAATATCATTAATACAAACACTAATAACTCAAGTAAACAAACATACAATCAAGCTCATTGATTATTTCTCTTTTGACACGTCATTCAAATCTCTTTAAGCCATATATGGTATTTCATATATAGACTATATACATACAGTACATACATACACACACACACCCACACACACACACACACACACATATATATATATATATATATATATATATATATATATATATATATATATATATATATATATATATATATATATATACATATATATATATGGGAGGATATTTCCCCCCTTCAGGTCTATGCATCCCTGCCTCTGCTAAATTATTTTTATACCCAGTGGAGATTAAAAAATACCCCCTGGGTGATGCTAATGTCGATGCTAATGTCATCAACCACAAACAGACCATATAAAATACCAAAATAAAATTATTTCTTAAAACTTCAGCAAGTAAAATACTGCAACATGACAATATAAACAGCAATAAAATCAGAAGTAGAACTGTGCTCCAGCTTAATAGAGAGCGTCTGGGTTTTGTGAACAAAGCAATATGTCATATTAATTACAGGATTCCACACAAGTTCTATTTTGTCATGAATTTTAAATGTATTAATGTAAGGTTAACATCTATGATGTTTCCTTTAAAAAAATCAAGAAGACAATTCAAGAGCAAGCAGCATAGCAATTCTATTGCTCTTGTTACAAAGCTGAATGCTGTCAATCAGCTTATATTCTTACTTGATACATGCTATGTGTGTGAGCCGTGACGAGCTAACATCAATATTTGTCTCACAGTGTTGACTATACTGGACACGAGCCCATTTATATAACACACGAGTCAGCTTCTACAATTCCCTTTTCCACAAGATGTCATTCAAGACTATTCAGTAGTATCCTCTGTGAAATTGTAGAAAAAAATTGTAGACTGTTTTAATAGCCCTTAAGAAATTTCTTGAAAAAAAAAAAAAAAGTTAAAGTACGTACATGGCTACATGCACAAGACTTCATAAAAGATTTTGGTTTTCCTGATATCAGTTTTGACAAGGACTGCGACCTAATAGTTGACTAACTTAGTCGACCAGAAGAGGATTAGTCAATCAAGTGGTAAAGTCACGTAGTCCGTAATGGACAGATCATTAACAGCTGGTCTATGTGGTAATTACAGTACATCAGTCATTACATCCAAATGTTCGTTTCGATCATTGACCTCAAATGTGGCTTATCATCTAAAGCATATTAAGTAGCAGCACCATTTCATGGCCGGTAGCTCTAACATTAACCTAGAAAAATGTGTATACAATTAAAGTGTTTGTGCAGAGTTTGAAAGCTGAACAGTAGCGTGCTCATTGCATGAAAGTCAACTTGGAGGCGCCGATGCAATCAATTTGGTTGATAAATACAGTAAACATGTGTCAATTAATTATTATAATGTTAAGGCAGTCTTCTTGCTGTTTTTTCCTGACACATTCATAATCATTAGTTCTGCCGATGTACTGTGGCAAGCTTTATGCATGTGCTTGATAAAAAGAAAGTGACATGACATACAACCAAGTATGGTGACCCATACTCAGAATTCATGCTCTGCATGTAACCCATCCAAAGGGCACACACACAGCTCTGAACACACACCTGGAGCAGTGAGCAGCCATTTATGCTGCAGTGCCCATGGAGCAATTGGAGGTTCGGTGCCTTGCTCAAGGAGACCTAAGTTGTGGTATTGCCAGCCCAAGACTCGAACCCACAACCTTAGGGTTTAGAGTCAAACTCTAACCATTAGGCCACGACTTCCCCAATGACAGGCTATAGGTATTTAAAGGCTCATTGTTACAAGTTATATGGTTTATTACAGTTTTTCGCGATTGCTTAAACACATTTCTTAAAATTATACCTCATATTCTCAAAACAGTAAACACGAATCCATAACTTCTAACTCAATTCCGCAAACTTCCTATATTCAGGTCAAAATTAAGCTTTCCACTCAAAACAACTCAATCTTGCTGAAAAAACAAACTTTTTTTATCACAGGTCCCAAAAAAATATTAAGCAGTAGAATTGTTTCCAACATTGATAATAAATCAGCATATTAGCATGATTTCTGAAGGATTAGAAGTTGTGAAGACTGCAGTAGAATAGAATAGAACTGGCTACCTATTAAGTTCCGTATCAGTTACAAATTATCATTACTTACCTATAAGGCCCTAAATGGTTTAGCTCCTGCGTACCTAACTAGCCTTATACCACGTTACAATCCATCACGCTCCCTAAGGTCACAAAACGCTGGACTTTTGGTAGTTCCTAGGAAAGCAAAGTCCACTAAAGGAGGTAGAGATTTCTCACATTTGGCTCCCAAACTCTGGAATAGCCTTCCTGATAATGTTTGGGGTTCAGACACACTCTCTCTGTTTAAATCTAGATTAAAAACGCATCTCTTTCACCAAGCATTCGAATAATGTATCTCTTAAATTGTGAGTTGCATCTGATCAAATGTGCATTCTTATTCTTTAGCTTGGGTTAAACTAATTAATTTACATCCCGTGGTAACTAGGATTTACACAAGCTCCAGTCTGGATCCATATAATAATTATTAATTATTAATAATATTAATAATGTTCATCGTCTGGCTGACTAAGTCTTGTATTAATTTTTCTAAACATCCTGTCATACGTGGTGCACATCATTCTCTTTATATGAAACCTGTAAACCGGATTCACCAGTTCTAAGTCTATAGTGAAATCAACTCTATTGTGGTTTTCCCAAGCATTGCGATTCTTTCGCCTTTACTAGAATTCAATCAAATGGCTTTCCCAACTCAATTTCATTTGCGTATGCGTGGCAAATTATTTGCTGGTATCTGTGAGGATTTCCAGACAGGATTTAGACTGTATCATACTGAGACTGCTCTCCTTAGAGTTACAAATGACCTGCTCTTATCATCTGATCATGGTTGTATCTCTCTATTAGTTCTATTGGATCTTAGTGCTGCGTTTGACACAATTGACCACAACATTCTTTTGCATAGACTTGAACACTTTGTTGGCATTAATGGAAGTGCATTAGCATGGTTTAAATCGTACTCATATGACCGCCATCAATTCGTAGCAGTGAATGAAGAGGTATCATATCGATCACAAGTGCAGTATGGAGTACCTCAAGGCTCAGTACTAGGGCCGCTACTCTTCACTGAAATGTAAATCCATGCATTTATGACCTCACGTTTAGATTATTGTAATGCTTTATTGGGTGGTTGTTCTGCATGCTTAGTAAACAAACTACAGCTAGTCCAAAATGCAGCAGCAAGAGTTCTTACTAGAACCAGGAAGTATGACCATATTACTCGGTCCTGTCAACACTGCACTGGCTCCCTATCAAACATTGTATAGATTTTAAAATATTGCTTATTACTTATAAAGCCCTGAATGGTTTAGCGCCTCAGTATTTGAATGAGCTCCTGTTACATTATAATCCTCCAAATCCGCTACGTTCTCAAAACTCACGCAATTTAATAATACCTAGAATATCAAAATCAACTGCGGGCGGCAGATCCTTTTCCTATTTGGCGCCTAAACTCTGGAATAACCTACCTAACATTGTTCGCACAATCTGACTTTGCTGCAACCTGAAATTAAACTGCTGGTTTCGTCTGGTCAGAGGAGAACTGGCCCCCCAACTGAGCCTGGTTTCTCCCAAGGTTTTTTCCTCCATTCTGTCACAGATGAAGTTTCGGTTCCTTGCCGCTGTTGCCTCTGGCTTACTTAGTTGGGGTCACTTCATCTACAGCGATATCGTTGATTTGATTGCAAATAAATGCACAGACACTATTTAAACTTTAACTGTCATTTTGCATTATTGACACACTGTTTTCCTAATGAATGTTGTTCAGTTGCTTTGACGCAATGTATTTTGTAAGCTTTGATTCACAGGAATTAATTATAATTTAAAGTATATTAAAATAGAAAATGTTTATTTTTTTATTGCAATAATATTTCACAATATTTTGTAAAAACTATTCAGTATTTTTATTAAATGATAGGCTACAGCCTTGATGAGTAACACTTTCTATGAAACCCGTATTTACAATACATTATAAGGGTATTATTTATTTATTATAAAAAAAAACGTATAATATGTTGTATCATCTCATGAATATTCATAAGAACAGTTATGATACATCATAATACTTACGTATTTGTGATCATAAGTATGATTATTTATAACACACAAAGAATACCATATTAAGGCCCAATCCCAATTCTACCCCTTATCCCTTCCCCTTTTCCCTACCCCTCCGTTTCGTGCATTCACGTGAAGGGGTAGGGGTGTCTCGATTCTCTTTTGTTTGGAGGGGTAGGGGAAGGGCCAGATAGCCCTTCAAATGAAGATTTTTAAAGTGAAGTGACATAAAGTGAAGTGACATTTGGCCAAGTATGGTGACCCATACTCAGAATTCGTGCTCTGCTTTTAACCCATCCAAAGTGCACACACACAGAGCAGTGATAACACACACACTGTGAGCACACACCCGGAGCAGTGGGCAGCCATTTATGCTGCGGCGCCCGGGGAGCAGTTAGGGGTTCGATGCCTTGCTCAAGGGCACCTATGTCGTGGTATTGAAGGTGGAGAGAGAACTGTACATGCACTCCCCCCACCCACAATTCCTGCCGGCCCGAGACTCGAACTCACAACCTTTCGATTGGGAGTCCGACTCTCTAACCATTAGGCCACGACTTCCCATAAAGGAAGTGTGGTTTTCGGGACCACACTTCAAACGAAGGGGACTTATCTCGACCACATGGCTGCTACAGCGAACAAAAAGACACATAAATGTAAGCTTTTTTTGGCATAAATAAAGATTTGAACGAAAAGTAATCATTTGCAGGGTTCGAAATGAGGGGGGTCTGGGGGGGTCCCGGACCCTCCATAAGTCATTAGGGACCCATAAGAATTCATTTTTGGATTTTGGGGGGTCCCCGACAAATATATTTTAACATTAAAAATGATTGTGAAAATTATAGGTTTTAGTGACGTTTTGTATATATAACGGTAATTAATTGATTTCCTAGCGCGAGGCAGCAATCAGTGCAGCTATTAGCCGATTGAGTTCCTATAGCTACAGCGTCACGGACAGTTGTTGTAGTGCTCCCGCAGACACGTACTAGATGAACGCGGCAAAAAGAGACATCATAAAGAGTGAAATCCTGAATGAAAATCCTGTAAGTGCTTCGATTGTGTTTATATCTCCATAATTGCTTATAGTAAAATATTAGGAGTTCGAGATCCTTTATCAAAAGTTGCATTAACTAGAGATACCCAGTGTAATGTAGAAGAGTTTGTCAACGTTTCTTGCTAGCTGTAACCTATGTGTATGAAGCCAAATGATCTGCCAGCTAACAGCAGACCTAGCAGCTAGACTAGTTATTCAAAGCTAGCTTAACAACATAACATTAGTTGTCCAGTCAGTGATTACGAAAGATAACCAGGACTTAATTCAAGTCTGTGAGTTGATTAAAGTGAATGTGATTTGAGCATGACTGCACATGAGAACTTGGTAAGCAAGCTAATATTATTTTTCTTAATTTAGCATCCTGCACATGGAGAGAAAAAGAGGAAAAGGAAAGATCACCAACTTTTTTCACGGGTAAATTGTGCTTATGTGATAACATGGCTGTTGTTGGGGGAAATTGTAGATATCAGGGATGCAAAAACAGCGCGCTTTTCGGCGCCTCCCGCCAAGTGTTTCTTTTACTCTCTATGGTATCTGCAACTGCATCAAATTCTGCTTTAAAAAACTTCCTGTCAATACAGAACGAAATATGCTGTAGCCTATTTTGCCGTCAATACTGCCGACGTTGTATTTGCTGTATCTGTAGGCTATATATTTATGTTAAACATCCAAATGTAGACTGGTCTGTCGGCGCACAGAGCCACACAGTCGCAGACAGAAGTTCGTGAACACCGAATTCCCTTGTCTTTCTTATCGGTGTTTGAACGGAAAAAAATAAACGATGTGTCCGAAAAAAAGAAGTCAAAGTGCCCGTCTCAACGAGTTTCCCTGTAAACGCAGTCAGAGAAAGAAAACGGATGTGTGTCATTACCGGTATTAGATACATGCATTCGTCTTAAAGGGACAGCAACCCAATATACCTGCAGCTGTTTGTGTCACCAAAGTTAATCAAACAACAAAAGAGAAATAGAAAATACACTTTTGTAGCTAAAGATGAACTGTATTAATTATATGAATCATATTTTAATGTATACATTGAATGCAGTTTTTACATTTGATTATTCGATTTCTGTAACTAAATACAGTTAATTTACCTGAAAAACCAAAAGCACTGCTTTATTTCACATGTATTTTTGTTCTATTGCATTTATATATGCTTGTACTTTATTATTTTCTATGCAGAAGCACTAGGCCTGCCCTACAAAATTACCCCAACCATCCTAGAACTTTACAAATAGAGCTACTGAAATCATCAGGTGAAATTGTTTTCGGGAAGTATTGGAAGGAGTAGTAAACCAAGAAGAAGTGATAGATAGTTTTTCAGAATTCCATTTTACTCTGTCTATATGGGTGGGTCGGGGATGAAAGTATCTAGATATTTGCAGCAGGGCGAGGGCTTCGATTACCTCTCTCTTTTTTGATCATACATTTGTTTGCTAATTAATAAAATTTTAGGGCCCCCCCCAAGAGTCCCAAGTCATTTTTAACCCTGATCATTTGTTTTATGTTACATTCAATTGTGAGTTCATATTAACGGTCATGTTACTCAAAGAAATGTTTGCAAAAAATCACTGATATTTGCTTACGTCATATCATTACAGACTGCATGATAGTGTCACAGCATATGTCTGATCAGGGCAATAACTACCGTAGACTAATCCCCCCAATAATTAGAAATCGCTAAACCATTTTCTCAAATATTGCCTATTCAAGAGAGAGAGAGAGAGAGAGAGAGAGAAATGGAGGTTGCGTGTATTCGCATCTGTTCGTTTATCTTTTTAGAGTGAGTTTACTTAAAAACAGCGATTGTATCCTCTCGTCGCTGGAAAATATAATGTAGCGATGCAGTATTTAAACTGTATTTAATAAAAGTCGTGGGGCAGCGTTGACAAGTTTATTTTCTCCTTGATGTGTGAGCTGCGCGATTTCCGATATGTGTGTGTGTCAGTAAGCAGCTCATTAATACAGAACGATAATTAAAGGCTCTAATGCACACCAGCACACCAGTTTATGTGTGTACTGTAAGAGCTAGACGACGAACGCTGATGACGTGTGACGTCATGGTAGTGGTGTCCCAATCCTTAGGGGAATATCTTCTCCCCTACCCCTTGACACTCTGTTTTAAGGGACAAGGGGAAGGGGTAGGCGGAGGGGTAGGGGAAGATTAATACTCATTAGAGTATTAATATGCTCAAGAATGGTAGAATCTAGTATGGTCGAATAAGCTGATGTACTTGCAAAGACACTTATATTAAGTTTATCTGTTGGTTGACCATCAAAATAAAGTGTTAGCATATATTTACAGTAGCAGACATACTAATACTCTATCGACTGCTAGTTGACATGTAGTTTCAGAGTTACTTATCAACAGCTGTCTAAAGGGTACCACCAAAATAATCAAACTGATATAACAATAAAAATAGTTCAAAGCAAATGTGTCACATTACACATTCATCTGATCTGATATCTGATCTTTATATGGCTGTTTGAGGAAAACAAATGTTATTATTATTATTATTATTATTATTATTATTATTATTATTATTACTACTACTTATAAGTGTTCTTTGACCGCTTTAAGTAAAGTAGCATCAGAAAAATGGCAAGATATGAGGCTTATAATACATTATAAAAATACGAAATATAAACAATATATTATTAGGCTTCATAGAAAGTGTTACCGAAACTTCTTTAAAAAAATTAAAACTTTACCGATCCTAAACTTTTGAAAGGCAGTGTATTATACTGTAAAAAATGTTTTCTCAGGTAACCTAAAATGTACATCATTTATTTACATCAAGGATCAAATAAAATATAGCACATTAAAGTTAAAAGTTACACACTTTTTTATGTGATGCGCTGTACAGGGTTTAAAGATTGTTGATGTTTTTGCTCAGGTGCCTGAAATCGCCGCTCAGTGGAGAAAAGTTTTAGAGAACAAAATTAGAGGGAACACTGGTCTGTACTATTATTTCACCCTTAAGACTAAATACCATGGATCTTAAACAAGTTGAAGTATATAAAGCCTTTTAACAATTAAATAATTCACAAAAAAAATATTAAACAACTTTCATTTTTTGTTGCTGTTGTTGGTTGTTTGCTTTTTTTTTTAAACCTTTCTTCTATGATTTATTATTATTATTATTATTATTATTATTATTATTATTATTATTATATAGGGAAACTTCAATATAACATCTGTTGTTAACTGATAACTGCAGATATTTAACTTGAACTTAACTAAACTTACTAAAACCAGTCATTTTAAAAGTGAATTTGTATGTAATTTTTTTCATAATAATTTTATTGTGTATCAGTTATAATCCAGAAAATAATCCAGAAATATCTGTAGTTTACTGCAGAAATTGAGTTCCCATCATTAATAAAATAGTACAAATTCTTTCTCGCCATAAAATGCCTACAGAAATTTCATTGTGATTTCAGGTAATGAAAAGCCAGAGCTCTATTTAACACATTTTTAAAACCCATTCCACACAATTCCACAGATTTTCTCCCAAAACCAGTTCAGAAAATGCAACATCCACAGATTCCATCTGGGTCTATTTATAATTGAGACAACGAGGTCAATAGGACAGCCTAGTATGTATTGAAAATATTGGCTGACCAAGTGTAACGAGCACTGAAATATTTAGACTATCTGCATTTGCCTCAGAAAATGTTTTCACTCAAACAACTGCCGAGTGGTTGCTCTGGCAACAATCACCTAAATTCCATTCTGGCACCTATAGAGGCCTCTTTCCCTTAAATCCTCTGAAAAAAAAACTGCTGCAGGTTTGAGCAAGTCTTCTTCCTATGAATCCTTAAATAACACCTCAGTGTTCAACATATTGTCATTAATATGAAAACTAAAATAATTACAGTAAAACTTAGTACGTAGTAAAAAAGAACATACCTGTAGATGAGAAAACTAGAGATTACAAATATTATGAGGGCCAGTCCTGACCCAACTGCCACTATTCCAAGGACAGGAAGTTGATCTGCGGAATTCAAATTAACAATTGTAAAAACATTTAATTCAGTAACTGACTTGTTGGGTACACTAAAGAGTTGTTCACAAAGAATAAATCAGGCCCACTGATAGCATTTATTTTAATTTATTTTATGCTTGATTCACTTAAAATTATATAGCAAATAGCTTAATGGTGAAAACATGCCCACAAAATCTGTTAAATGCAGATTGCACTGTGCAGTTCCTGATTTTAAGGGGCTGATCTAAGTGCCAGCTTGTGGAGGATGCAACAGACCCGTCAGGTTTTACTTTAGTAGGACTGCAAAGCATCATTCCACCACTGTAGTTCAGGCACTTGAGTCAGCTCTTTAAAATGCTGAAAGTGAGCTCATCGACATTGCGCATCTGGATATATGCCAAGTTATACCACTCTTCTCCACCATTTGATGAATCACTGGTGATACTATCAATAGAAAAGCTATCATCTTTTTTCCAATGAAAAGTTTTGTGATGTAATCTACAGTGACATGTATAGTGCTTGCTCTCTGGCTAAAATATGAAAACTACATCATGTAGAAAGTCCACAGGTGTCAGGTTGAGTCAATCAAAAATAAAATCAAAAAACTATTTTCATTCATTTGAACTCATAAAATTGAGTAAAGTGTCAAATATGTGAGTTCACAATGAAAAGGTCCCCACCTTCCTTGCATGGTGAGAATCCACATGGTGGGTAGTCCAGGGGTGGGCGACCCTTTGGCCACTGAATTCTCTCTGTTGGGGACCACAAGATTTCTTTAACGGTCCCATTGTAGTGACCAACAATCTGTGTAACAAAGAACACTCATCAGTATATTTACAGTAAGGGAAAAAACATTTCTGGGTAATGCTGGTTTCACACTTTTGATAAAATAAATATGATTTCACACAAAAAATGCTAAAAATGCACACAATAAGCATGTCTAGTTGTTTTAACAAGATTTGGAGTATATCAGAAAAGAAAAAGAAGAATTGAAAAATATATAATGTATAGAAGTTTTTATATATATATATATATATATATATATATATATATATATAGAAGTATTATAAACAAACATTATAAAAAACACGTTCTATATCTAAGTATGACTGAAACGACGTTGTTAACCTTTTCCATGCAAATCTCAATGTTAACAAACTTTCATGACTTTAAAAGTTACAAGTTTATAACTGACCAGCTTCTAAAAACAAATTCATAGGTGTCTTTGTAAAGAAATATATGGCTCTTGAACAGCTTCTGTGACACAGTACAAATGCTTCCAGTGTGAATACTCTCACTAGTCTACAGCTGCAGAGACGATGTAGTTATGCTAAAGGAAAGCGCAAGCTTGCAGTTTGAAACAGGTGTAAAACCTTAATTTTCCATGTCCTTGTTACATGTTACATATTCTTACTATAGTTATAACAGTGAATTATGTGTAATTACACACAACTAACCTTAAACCAAACCCTAATCCTAACCTTTTATAATGTATGTAGTACATACTACTAGTAATACTCAGTACTTACATGTAAAAAGGAAACCTTAAAATAAAGTGTTACCAATTTCATTTAAGAAAACAACATATTGTATTACAGCACATATTTAAAAGAAAGATACCAAAACCTGCCAATCAGAATTTTTTTAGTCTATGGTTTGTGGTGGAAAACATTTAAACTACAGTTCATGATTATGGTAGATGATGTTTTTCTGCACACGATTCAGAGTGCGTATATACAACACTGAACATATTTATAACATAAGGGGTAACTATAGCAACAATGCACGGATAACTCAATTGCTTTGTTACCAGCTAGATCACCAATAGTTTCCTTTCATATTTTTTTTACAACAGACCTCTCTAACTTAAACAAGCCTCTCGGTACATTTATGAATGAACAAGTCAAACTGGAAAATGAACAAAACACTTACAAGCATATGAACACATGCTTTTGATTAGGACAGAATAGGAAAATAAAGGATTTCATTTTTAAGAAACACATTATTTGGTATGCCGAGCCATCCAACCACAGCCACATCTACAATAATTATGGAAAATGCGGAAATCGGGTTAAATTAGACTGTTGATGTAAATATGCTCAAATCTTTAACCACTGTTATTTATTTTAACCATGTATCTCAAAAAGATTTTCATTACAGAAACATTCCACAGGAAAGCTACATCATTCACAATTTTACTTCTGATGCTTGCAAAAGCAGACATCACAAGTTTTACAAGTTTCATATTCAGGGTTTCTGAAAACGTTCAGAGACCTTTTGATTCCAAAGGTAAACTACTATTGTGCTGTGGTTAAAGAAAAAAAAACTGTTTACGACATTATGTACACGAGAAAATGGGTTGATGCCTAACAGCCAATTTCTTATAAAAAGCATTAAATGAATTTCCCAAAACAGAGCAGTTTTTCATTATGTTTAAATAAGAATACATTTGTTCTGTATTCATGAGTAAACTGAATTTGTGGACATTGTACTTACTGCATATTGCCCAGTTTTCAGGTTAGTCATTCCCCAAAGGCTAAAGTCTGTGAATCTGGCATTGTTCCGATCTGTGCTAACAAGGCCAGTCACCCCTGTGATAAACAAACACAAACCCAGGGATCAAATAAACATTTATTTTCGAGTGTTGCTTTCAAAGTTCTAAAGTGGAAAGTTCACATATTGTTTAATTTTTGTTAGCCAAAAAAAAAAAAAACATTCTAAGACACAGAGAGCGAAAAATATTGCTGGGAGAAAGTAGTTTTATAGGACATTTACTAGATTTCTTTTTTATATGTTTAAACTGTTTTTCATATTTTTATAAATAAAAATGTAAACGAGACAATTGTGCATACAATACAATAAAAGTATATAGATCAAATTAATGTGGGTAGCATGGCTCAGATCTTTTTTTGCTGAAAGAATTTGATTAGACTTTTTAGACACTGGAATCCCTTGTTTAAATTTCTAAAAGAGATGTGTGAAAGTTTAATATCAGTTACATTGCTCTTTACAAGATATCAATTATGATTTTTCTTTTATCAGTATTAAAAAAAAAGTTAAAAATCCAGAATATATATAAAGACCTGTTAATTATTAAGATAATCTCTTTTAAATATATCTTGAATTATGTTTTTTCTTTTTAAAAACTAAAAAAAAAAAAAGTATGTTTAAAAAAGTTTCAGTATGATTAAATATTTTACGGAAAACTACTGATTAAGAAAAATACTTTTTTGCAGTGCATTTAGTATTCTGCCTATTCCTCTGTATGTGTTTGGCACAGTGTGTGTAGTTTCCTCCAGGGAGAGGGCTCAGCAGATGGGATGTTTATTAGAAACAGATTTTCCATCCACAAGCTAGTTGGGACATGCTTTAAATCAAGGACTCTGAACTCTACCCTCCCTGCAAGAGAGGCTGTGAGTTTACCGACATCAACCTCAGAAGAGCTCTTACAAGTCCTCTACTCACTTAAAAAAAAATCTGAGCGGAGTTGCCAAAACACTCCAGCTTGACACTGCTGTTAAAAACGTTACTTGTCATTACATCCTAAAACTGTGAAGGGATTTAATGTTATAATCCACAATCATCTTATTGATATGAATGTTAAAGCATCATAGGGTCATATTCTGAATGCTTCTGTCAAACATATTTTTGAATTGGTAAATCAAGAACACTCAACACACCCCAGATCCTGCGGTTTTGCATTCTCACAGTTATGTTGATTCCATCATTCTGAGACACGCCGTCTGCTAACGCTTCACTGAGGGCTTTTGCATATAGCACAAAACCATCATGGAAACAACCGGCAATAAAATCCATCTGAGGAATAGGAAAACAGAGATTTATTACAGGGAAACATCAAGAAATCTTAAACTACATGTCATCTTGTACAGACATGGGGAGTGTATAGGGTAAGATATGCCAGTGAAGGAGAAATGATGTGAGATAAAACTAACAGGGCTGTCCATTGATGAAAAATTTAACTGAATTAATTATTCATCTGGCAGACCTAATTTATCAAATTATATTATAAGAAAGCATTTAAACCATAGAAATATGACTTGTCCAAAGCAAACAACTTGCCCAGCTACTGAGACATCCATGGTAAGCTGAATACTTTACCTTTTCCAAATAAAAACATAACAGTAATTTCAAATACATGCTAAAATATTACCTATTCATTTTTTATCATAAAAAATACTGTCACTTTATCACAAATGTTCAGTCTGACATACCGTCATCCCAAACAGTATAAGCCACATTTAAAAATTTTAATGCCATTGCATTAGACAACAAATATAAAGTAAATTCAATCCCAATGATGTTTCAAGTTATAAAGCAACAGATTCAAACTTCCTCTGTGACTGTTATCTTGAAGAGAACTAATTTCATACATCTACTAAAAATCACCTTGGAAGAGGCTGGTTAAAAATCATTGCAAAAATAGCTCAGTAAAATTAAGTTAGTTAGCTCTAGAATTTGTTTGCAGATGCCAGTTGCTTTAATATTTTGTTTCTAATGCAATGACATTTAGATATTTTAAGTGTGTTTAATAGTTAATGTTTCAAAATATATTTTAGAGAAACTGCAGATATTGAAACAATTCATGATAGATTGGACTGGTATTATACAATTGGTAAAATTATTGCTAGCAGAAATTTGATTTTTTTTTTTTACTTTCTCATAAATTGTACATTTTCATATGTACTCAGAGGCTTTAAGGATTCACTTCTTGAATGTTTTCATTTGGCAGCTACATGTGGTTTTAGGGTTTCGGGGAGTTGTTTCCGACTTTTGTCAAAGGGTACAGCTGATTCAGGAAAATGGGACTGACATGAGGAAGCCAAACTTATGATTCAAGTGCTTTTTAGTGTCATATCTGATCTTGCGGTAAAAAGAAACACAGTTTAGCTCCTGAAAGCCTATCGAGCTGAACAGAATGCTCAACATTTTCAAGGCAGTGATAGAAGGCCAAAAGAGAACTACGCTAGTCTGTATAAATGTTTTGATTAAATCTGATTTGACAGATGGCTGTGCATTTATGCCAAAACCTGATCTCGTTTATGAGCAACTCACCAATGAGGGTTCCAATTTTACATTAAAATCCTGCATTGCTCTCTTGTGGAGTTCTTTGCAAAAAGTGGTATACTCAGGGCTGTCTGGCTCCCGGTACGTTACAATAAACACAGACTAGAGAGATGGAGAAAAAAACAGATAGCTAAGAGTCATGAAAAGAAAACAGCATGATTAGCCCTAGGCAAATATAAATTCCTTCACACAAGAAGTCACTGAGAATTTTGACAACTGTTTTTATTTTATTTTTTTACTCACAAAAACTCACCACAAATGTAAATTCTGTCATCATTTACTTTCATGTTGACATTGTTTTGTCATGCATTATTCTTGACTTGTGCATAATTTAAGCTTAATGTGAAGAACAGACTAAAATTGAAGTCATCATTCACTGATAACACTCACTTCCAGAAAGTGATTAAACTGAATCATTGACTCAGTGAACAAATCATTCAGACTGGTTTTGTGAACTTACCATAATCAGCTGATTCTAAAATTATTATTACACAAGTTAAACTGTAGTCTGTTTTTATAAAAAAGAGCATAGTTATAGACCATTTTATGACACATTTCCACGTTAAAGTGAGTCATTCTGGAACACAAGTTTCAGGCACAAGTTTTTCATCTTCAAAATGCAAATGACAATATTTTTTTTATATTCTCTCAAAAATTTTTAAAGACAAAAATACTTACTGTAATATTTATTATAAATACTGTAATATTCATATTAATTGATTAAACTGTGAAATGCAAGTTAAATTAGTGAAAACATTTGTTTTAAATTCTGTTCAATAAATGTCTAGTAAGAACAATCAAGCAAAAAAAAAAAAAACTTGTTCATCAAATTAGGATGTTGTATAATGCACATTAAACTGCCCAAGAAACTGCTCCAAATCAAGTTTAAAAGAACTCTCTAAATGGTCCCTAAACTGTTTGATTCAATTCAAGACTGAATTTAAAAAGCATGACAAGAAATGGTGAATTTAATGGCACTTTTTTAATGGAAACTTTCAAGACGGTTTAAAAAAAAAAAAAAAAAAAGTATTTTAAATGATAAAAAAAGGTGGTGCTGATGTTTATGTTTACAACACATACAGGTATATATCCTCTGTTGAACATGAGTCCAAGTATAAAAGTAAATATACTGTTGCATATTTCATTTTCAGTTAAAGTGAGATAAGGTAGAGGTGGGTGGCCCCAAAGATGTGTAACTGGGGGCCTCATTGACCAAGACTACAGCCCTTAATTATTTTTAAAAGTATCTTGGTTTTATTGTGTCCGCTCATTATTCATTTTAATTATTGGTTTTATTGTGTATTTATTGAATATTTTTTTTAATTGTTCTTCCAAAAGTAACATTTTATATAACACATTTCTTGTTCATCTGATCAGCGGCAGCTGCAGCTCAATCCACCAGCCTACTTAATGCCCTGTCTTTTGTCTCTTGTTTGTCAGATTGTTGTTTGAGGTCCTCTGTGATTCTTGTCTGTGTTCCACCTGCTCAGCTACGTTTGTGTCTTGTTCCTGTTCGGTTGCTATTGGAATTACCAGTCATCATACGGATCCCTCACCATCACCCACCTGCGCACTCAATCAGCTCCTCACCAGTCTGTGTTGCCATCGAGGTCCCTACGTCACCCACCATCAACCCAGCCTGGTAATACTTCTCTAATAAACATCATTTACTTGCAACTGCTTCCTGTCCTTAATTCGAACGTGACAGAACGATCTGACCACCCATGGAAGCAGCGAGTAACCCATCATCGGCGTTGGAAGAGTTCCTCAGCGCCAGTGCTCGAAGGATGGACTCCCAGGAACGGAATCTAAATGACACTGGTCGCGCTTTTCAGGTTTTGGTGGCGCAGGTGTCCGAGCTCACCGAGCAATTACAGCTTCTGCGAGCCGCTCACACCGCCTGTTCCTCCCACACCATCGGAGACCCCCTCCCAGCCGGAACCACGCCTTCCTATTCCAGAAACCTACTCGGGTGAGCCGAATTTCTGTATAGCTTTCTTAACACGATGCGATATGCACTTCTCTCTTCAACCCAGGACCTTCTCCAACAAACAAGCCAAAGTGGCGTTCGTGTTGACACTGCTCACTGGGAGGGCGGCATTATGGGGAACGGTGGTGTGGGAGAATCAAGATCCATGCTGCGCCTTGTTCCAGACACTCTCCGCTGAGTTGAAGCGGGTCTTTGATCAAGTCGTCGCCGGGAGAGAGGCGGCTAGGAAGCTAGCCGAATTACGTCAAGGAGAGAGATCAGTTTCATATTTTTCTATCGAGTTCCGCACCCTGGCGGTGGAGTGTCAATGGAACGAGGAGGCGCAGTGGGACATGTTCCTGCATGGGCTGGCAGACCGCGTCCAGAGGGAGATCTACGCCCTGGACCTTCCGACCTCACTCACTCACTTCCGACCACCTTCTGGCTCATTGAGCTGTCACTGAGGGTAGATGCACGACTAACACGAGAAGAACGACGTAACCTACCCAATCCCACACCGAGAGCCCATACGGATGTTCGCTGCGACCTTGTATTGATTACCAGGGACTGAACAACGTCAGAAAGAATACTTACCCTTTGCCGTTGATATCTTCAGCCTTCGAGAGGTTGCAGGGAGCGTCGATCTTCATGAAATTGGACTTATGTAATGCTTATCATTTGGTCTGTATCAGGGAGGGGGATGAATGGAAGACCGCTTTTAACACCCCCAGGGGGCACTTTGAATACTTGGTCATGCCCTTTGGGCTGTCCAACTCCCCAGCGGTCTTCCAGGCATTCGTCAACGACGTGCTGCGAGATATGATCGATCAATTCATATATGTCTACCTGGACGACATATTGATTTTTTCCTCTTCTCCCCAGGAACACGTGCAGCACGTTCAACAAGTGCTTCAGAGGTTGCTAGAGAATGGGCTTTTTGTCAAGGCGGAGAAATGCGCTTTTCATGCACAGTCTGTTCCGTTTCTTGGGTATATCGTGTCGACTTAGGGAATACGCATGGATCCCGAAAAGGTTAAGGCTGTGGTAGAGTGGCCAAGTCCAGATTCCCGTAAGGCCCTACAGAGGTTTCTGGGGTTCGTCAACTTCTACCGGCGTTTTATTCGCAACTTCAGTCAACTAGCCTGACCTCTGACCGCCTTGACCTCCCCCAAAACTACGTTCAGATGGTCAGACACAGCCGAGGCTGTGTTTTCCAAACTGAAGAGCTGCTTCGTTTCAGCCCCTATCCTAATCACCCCTGATCCATTGCGTCAGTTTTTGGTGGAGGTCGACGCGTCGGAGGTGGGGTTAGGTGCGGTGTTATCCCAACGTTCTCCCTCAGATGACAAGATGCACCCGTGCGCGTTTTTTTCATATC
This sequence comes from Carassius carassius, assembly GCF_963082965.1. Taxonomy (NCBI): domain Eukaryota; kingdom Metazoa; phylum Chordata; class Actinopteri; order Cypriniformes; family Cyprinidae; genus Carassius; species Carassius carassius. Next base: position 13,408,427 of record NC_081759.1, on the reverse strand, counting down.
GATTATCCCCTGCCGAACGCAATTAGAAGGTTAGGCCACTGGTTAGAAGGCTCGGGTGTTCCTTTTATAGTATGGACCGACCACAAGAATTTAGAATAAATTAGTACTGCCAAAAGGTTGAACTCCAGGCAGGCTCGGTGGGCACTTTTTTTCGGATGTTTTGATTTTACTCTCTCGTACCGCCCGGGTTCCAAGAACATCAAACCCAATTCTTTGTCGCGCATTTTTGACCGTTCCGAACGCCCGTCTACTCCCGAGTGTATTTTACCTGAGACATTAGTGGTCTCCACACTCACATGGGAGGTCGACTCAAAGCTCAAGACGGCCTTAGAAGGGGTAACGGCTCCGCCCGGGTGCCCACCGAATCGATTATTTGTGCCGGAGGGATTACGGTCCAACGTCATTCAGTGGGGGGATTGCTCTAATGTGGCTTGTCATCCAGGAGTAAATCGTACTAAATATTTGGTCAAGCAACGATTCTGGTGGCCACTTATGGCTCGCAATATTCACAGTTTTGTTTTGGCTTGCTCGGTTTGCGCCACTGGAAAGACTTCCAATCAACCCCCTGATGGGTTATTTCAACCGCTGCCGGTGCCTTCGAGACCCTGGTCCCATATTACACTAGATTTTATTACCAAGTCATGGTAAGTCTGTCCTCAGGGTTTCATCCCCAGAGCAATGGTCAAACCGAGAGAGCCAACTAAGATTTGGAAATGGTGTTGCGATGTTTGGTCTCCAAGAATCCTTCCTCCTGGAGCCAACAACTGTCAGTGGTGGATTACGTTCACAATACATTACCAATATCAGCTACGGGCCTATCTCCGTTTGAGTGTAGTGTAGGATTGCACCGTTCATGAATGCACCGTTTCCTGCTCGTCTCATGTTACGTCATGTTGATTGTTTCATGAGGGTGTTACCGCTGATCAGATGTTCCTTTTATAGTATGGACCGACCACAAGAATTTAGAATAAATTAGTACTGCCAAAAGGTTGAACTCCAGGCAGGCTCGGTGGGCACTTTTTTTCGGATGTTTTGATTTTACTCTCTCGTACCGCCCGGGTTCCAAGAACATCAAACCCAATTCTTTGTCGCGCATTTTTGACCGTTCCGAACGCCCGTCTACTCCCGAGTGTATTTTACCTGAGACATTAGTGGTCTCCACACTCACATGGGAGGTCGACTCAAAGCTCAAGACGGCCTTAGAAGGGGTAACGGCTCCGCCCGGGTGCCCACCGAATCGATTATTTGTGCCGGAGGGATTACGGTCCAACGTCATTCAGTGGGGGGATTGCTCTAATGTGGCTTGTCATCCAGGAGTAAATCGTACTAAATATTTGGTCAAGCAACGATTCTGGTGGCCACTTATGGCTCGCAACATTCACAGTTTTGTTTTGGCTTGCTCGGTTTGCGCCACTGGAAAGACTTCCAATCAACCCCCTGATGGGTTATTTCAACCGCTGCCGGTGCCTTCGAGACCCTGGTCCCATATTACACTAGATTTTATTACCAAGTCATGGTAAGTCTGTCCTCAGGGTTTCATCCCCAGAGCAATGGTCAAACCGAGAGAGCCAACTAAGATTTGGAAATGGTGTTGCGATGTTTGGTCTCCAAGAATCCTTCCTCCTGGAGCCAACAACTGTCAGTGGTGGATTACGTTCACAATACATTACCAATATCAGCTACGGGCCTATCTCCGTTTGAGTGTAGTGTAGGATTGCACCGTTCATGAATGCACCGTTTCCTGCTCGTCTCATGTTACGTCATGTTGATTGTTTCATGAGGGTGTTACCGCTGATCATCTGATCAGCGGCAGCTCATTCCATCAGCCTACTTAATGTATTGTCTTTCATCTCTTGTTTGTCAGATCGTTGTTTGAGGTCCTCCGTGTTCCATCTGATCAGCTATGTTTGTGTCTTGCTCTTGTTCAGTCGCTATTGGAATTACCAGTCATCATACGGATCCCTCACCATCACCCACCTGCGCACTCAATCACCTCCTCACCAGTCTGTGCTGCCATCGAGGTCCCTGCGTCACCCACCATCAACCCAGCCTGGCAATACTTCTATAATAAGCATCATTTACTTGCAACTGCTTCCTGTCCTTAATTCGAACGTGACAGCTGCATTAACCAACCTCATGAAAAATGACGTAAAACCACTAATTTAAGTAAATGAAAGCCTAATGGATTATTCAAAATCAAGCAACCAGGAAGTCTTTTCAGCTGAGTATTAGTTAAATTAATAAAACCTGTCAAAACAACTTTGAAAAAACCTTCAAATTTAATTCTGCATTAAAGAAGTACATTAACATAAAAAACTAAATTACTCGCCATGAATTATAATGTAAGGTAGAAAACAATTTTAATTGTTAAGCAGCTACTCAAGCAATCTCAAACGCAGACAAATGCCACTGGGGCTGTTATGCTAAAGCTCAGTTGTTATTATAGGAATTATTATTTATACCTGGAATAGCTTGATGGGGTCATTCCACTGTATCTTTGAACCCTGCCAGGGCATCAGAACATTTCCACTTAAACTCTCTGCAAACACATCAATGTAGAAGATGGCGTAGTCCTCGGGGTTCTTAACTTCAACCTCAAAGAGCTTCATTATTTGGAAAAACGTCTGTAGAGGTCCACAAATATACACAACTGTAGTAGAAGGGGGAAAAAACTTTATTTAGAAACAACATGTTTACTTTTTTAACATAAATATACTCTTACTCTTAATCATTCACAGTTTTGGGCCCCCTTCTTCAGAGTAAGTATAATTGAGTTGCCAATTTCATTGCAGTTAAGGGAAAAAATGTCTGATGATGTCATTTAAAAAAGGTACTAGCATGCCTGTCCTCAGTGCCACTGTTCAGTGTCTGTAACACAAATGGTGTGGGACAAGTTGCTCCAAAGTTTAATACTTAGGGGTTTGGGGTTTCTTGTAATCATTAACAAAACTATTAGCAACAACAGTACCCTGTTGCAAGAATAATTCTGTCAAAATACTGTAAAAATGTAAACATATACACAAAACAATTTGTGAACTTTAGTTTAAATATGTATTTAAAAAAAAAAGGTTTCGTATCTTTAACATATACTGAATACCCCCATAATATCATGGGTAGAGAAAGCCACGTGATAAATAACAGTTCTTCACAAGTAAATGTTTCCTAAGTTGAGTTAAGTACTAACACATAGAAGGTACAGTGTCATATACACACAAATACAAAACACCATGTTAACACAAACAAATAATGCAATAAACATTAATTAAACAACATACGTTGTAACATAAAAGCCTAATATACACAATTGGTTAAATAATACATTAAGAAATAATTATTTAAACAAAATAACTTCAAATGTGAAGTATATATAAAAAAAATTCCCTGATATAAAAAGTTAACATACCATTCAACAGGTTTTTACTGTAAAATTTGTGCATTCTTTTTCAGTTAAAATTACAAATAATTTTTACACTGATACTTGGTTTTACAAGTAGCACTAAAATTTGCTGGATACACAGATGAAAATGATTTGTGGGTTGCTCCTAGCTCTTAAGAGAATGGATCGAAGCACAGAGATGTACTCTACCTTGCTGCATGCCACCATATTGATGCACACGTGAAATCATCTACATACAGTATTTGTGTGTATGTTTTTCTTAGCGTTTACACTATGGGCATGGCTTCCATTAGCAGTGTCTTTTGGTACTACTTCTGCCAGCTCAGGGGCCAGATTCCCAGTAAGCAGACATTTCCTTAAGTTCCTTAATTTCCTTAAGACCAAAGCCTTAACTAAAGAGTCAGCCTCTGAGCCCCCAAATCCTCAGCTCTTCCAGCATAGTGTACACAAATGCATGCCAAGAAGTCCTGCTGTCTCCTGGAAGCGCTCCAAGACAAATGTACAAAAAGGTTAGGAAAATGTGCAGCGGTGTTATAGAATTTATAAGGATCTGCCTGGGCCTGGCTGATACAAAGCCCATGAAAACTGTTGGAGAACATTTTGTTTCAATAGAGTCTATGAAGAGGTTCTGAAATGTGCTTTAGGTTTTTGCGATTTGTTGAATGTTTGCACTAGTTCCTTTTGTTAGTTGTGCCAAAATCATTTGTTTGTTTTGTGCAGTGTGCAAAAGATTCTCAGTGGTGCTTTGTTTATTCGAAATGGTCACAACTGGTGGTAAACAACACTGTCACTGTTTTTGACTCTTTGAAAATGTGCTTATATCAAATGAAGAAAAGTAAAAGATGTGTTATTGATTCACTCGATCACCTCAGACATGTCTGAATTTGACATGCCGTGAGTTTGATTTTTAAAAAGGACCATATAATTCCCTTAATTGCAGTCTTTTCAAGAGTGAAGCATGCACACTCTGGTCTAATTTTTGTGTGTTAGGTGTGTGTTTGGAGCTTGTGTAGCGTCCCGCATCTGTTATAGATTCTTCAAACGTTTGAGCAACCTAATGCTCGCTCTTTCATATAAACACACACAAACACTGTCTCCTATTCAGCTATTGGACATTTGCTTTTAATCTGCTTTCATTCATTTGAGAGGCAACTTTTAGAAATGTTCTTATGAAGGCTTTCAGTGATTTCTGACATGTAATTGTCAGAATAAACCTTTTGCCATTAAAAAATATATAATTTAAATTATGATTCATAAGCAGATTAATCAGGTAGCATTATTAATATTATGGCACATACTAGGATAGGCATTTCAACAACTGGATTTAAGTTTGGGATGTACCTCCTACTTTGTTTGTCCTGCAGATATGAATACCCGATATGTGCAGCTTGATTTTGAATTAGAGTTTTTTCAACATGAACCAGTAAGTAAGCACCTAAGAACCACCCAAACAGTACTGAAACATGCTAAGAACCACTCAGATTAACATACATATATGTTAATCAGATTAAGAATACATATGTGACCCTGGACCACAAAACCAGTCGTAAGGGTACATTTATTTGAAATTGACTTATACAGTACATCATATGAAAGCTGAATAAATAAGCTTTCCTTTGACAATATTTGTTCGAGTTACAACTATTTGCTGCAAAAAAATCTAAATACTGAGAAAATTGCCAATCCAAATTAAGTTCCTAGCAATGCATATTACAAATCAAAAATAAAGTTTTAATATATTTACGGTAAAAAAAAATTGTGGTTGTGTGTGATCCGGGAAATCTCTGGCAGTGTGAAAAGGGGCAAAATCTAGCAACATGGGAACAATTGCCGGGACACATTACCCATGTATTTTCCAGAATCCCAGTGTGAAAGGGGCTCAGATGGCGGCAAGCAGGTGTTATGTGCTAGAAGTTCTCCTAATTATTATTATTTTTTTCTTATTTTATCGTGAGAAGGAATCTACTGAAGGAAATTTAAAATTTTGGATGCAAGAAAGTGGAACCGTAAAAAAGTTCTTCGGGTTTGGCTCAAACATTGTTTATGAGATGTTTATATGCCACTCATGGTCAGTTCCGTGTATGAGGAAGAGTGGAGCAAATAGAAATCGGAGATATAAGGGGACTATTATATTCTTGTGTTTACTTCTGTCCGTCGATATACATCAATGTCCCGGTCCCACCTCGAGAGATAATCAACAGCGAAGCCTTGCCGACTCGAAGTCTTATTTGGATGTGCTGAGTGCACTCGGCCAGGAGGATCGACGATCTGGGGCTACAGTGGGTTGGAGTTATATTGCTGAACATTAGAATTTAACTTCTCAACTTGATGATTCTAGAGATGTGTCGCGGCAGGAGGTGATTCATCATGTTACTGTAAGTGAGGCCTGCTCCAGGTTGATTGATTCATTTTCATGAATCTTACTATGTTTCTGGGTCTGGGAACATTCCAGTTGTGTTGCTTACCGTACAGGGTCCAGATGTGTGTACCATTTTCCACTGTAATGTTTGTTAGAATCCCATCTTGACTGCTTGCCTGTATTTCCCATAAGGAGATGAATGGCTGACTTTTTTTTCATGTAATTTTAGGAAAAAAAAAAAAAGGCTAAATTTTGTTGTTTTCATCTTCAGACTAATGAAATTGAAGTATCCAAATGAAGACCCTAGCAGTATGGAGTATATGGTGAGTTCAAGGTTAATAAATGATTTGTTAAAGTTAATACACAAGAATTTGAGTTCTCCATGCTTTTAAATACTTCTAGGATACAGACGTTGGCAGCAATCAGGAGGTGATCCAGAAGACTCGTGGGAATCTATTTGAAGCTACATCATTGAAGTTCTTCAGGAGTTCTTCAGGACCTAGCAGTTTACAGTCTGCAAAACCATGTTTCTGGGACTGGTATATGGACTGAACTTGAGCAACCCTCCTGAACTCAGGTACACATTTGGAGTACTGAAGAAGTTATTTCTGGAACCAGTTCCTGTTCCTGGAATAAGGTTTGATTGGTTACCCATGAATGCCAATTAGAAAATGAGTAGTTTGATATTTCTGCTATTTTGTGTAATTTTTTTGTAATTCTGTAATGTGGTTTAAACTGTATTTACTGTAACTGTGTGTAATTATTTATTGCTTGTTTAACAAATACACTTTGATCATTTGTGACATCTTGTCTTTTGACTCATTACAAGACAAATCACACAAAAAATGCTTTGTTGAAGGGGGTAACTTTAAATAGAAAATATTTAGTTAAAGTAACTAGAACTAATTGTGTGGAACCACTGTCCATAATTGAAATGAGTAATTTGAAACAAACCTCCTTATGTTGATAGAGTGAAACAAAATTGGCTAGATTGTAATAAACCAAAACATGTTCAGTTAACTTAACCGGTTTAAGTTGAAGCAAAGTGAATAAATTGATTTGGTTGGACATTATTATTTCACATAGATTCTACCTCATTCAGTTGTGTTGTCACAACACAAGGAGTTTGCATAGATTCAACAAATTCCATTAATGTTATCAAAACACAATTTGGTTGTGTGGAACCACTGTCCATAATTGACTTAAGTAAGTTTAAAGAGTAATTTCTTTGAGTGTTGTTGAAGCAATGCCACGTAGAATTAAGGCAGTTCTGAAGGCGAAAGGGGGTCAAACACAGTATAAGAATGGTGTTCCTAATAATCCTTTAGGTGAATTCACTGAATGTAATAAAAAAATTGAGTCGAATCGAAATGAAACGAGAGCTTGCTAATCGAAATCAAATCGAATCAGGACATCTGAGTTGATACCCAGCCCTACGGGTGATATGACATATTATCATATATTGACGACATCTCATAAGTATCGTGATGTCGATTTCAACAATCAAGTAACAGACAATTATCGACATTTTCGAAAAATAAAAAGACAAATGATAAACCTAGTAAGCTGACAAAATATTTTACATAGCCCCCTAGTTACCATACAGGTCTTTTTGCATGCAAGAATGTAATTTTTTATAGTAAGAGTGTTTGGAATCAAAAAGCTATTCCAGTTTTGGAAATCAAATGCGGAAGGTCAAGAATCAAATTAATTGTTATAAAATTCAACATTTATTTTGTTTCTTGATTTCTGTATGTGCATTTAATGTGATTTTATAGGATTCAACTGCAAGAAAATACATCTCATTTCTGAGACTAATTGCTATTCTGATGTTTTGCAGGACATAGTAGTTGGCGGCATAGTAGCTGAATCTCAGAAAGCGCGGATTTCGAATGCCATTGCCTAGCATCCATCTGGGAACCTCCGGTCTCTACCCAACAAAATGGACGAACTCCTTCTGCTTTCCCAGACAAATAAGGAATTCTCACACTCTGCTGCTATGTGGGAACTTGGCTAAACGAGACCATTCCAGACAGCACGTGCCATCTGATGGGCTTTCAGCTGTTCAGAGCGGACCGCAGCGCAGAATCAGCGGTGGAATCGCGCGGCGGTGGGACATGCTTTTACATCAACGAAAGGTGGTGTATAGATGTAACAATGTTAAAGAAGATGTGCTGTTCAGATCTAGAATTGCTCTTCATTAACTGCAAACTATTCTATTCGTCGTGGGAGTTTCACTAGTTCATTCTTGTGAGTGTTTTCATTTCTCTGCAAATGCACGTGAGCTCAGCTCAGAAACTCGCTGATCAGATCACAGAGACAGAACAACAACACACGGACTCTGTTTTAATCATTTCTTGGGGACATTAATAAAGCAAATCTCTCCAGTGAACTGCCAAAATAAAGACAGCACACCACATGTCCCACCAGAGACAGTAATATATTGGATCACTGTTACACCACAATAAAGAATGCATATCACTCTGTCCCACGGGCAACTCTGATCACTGTTTGGTTCATCTTAATACCGGCCTACAGGCATAAACTGAAATCAGCTAGACCTGTATTAAGGACCATAAAAAGATGAACTAATGAGGCAGAGCATTGTTACAAGCTTGTTTTGACATCACTGACTGGAGTGCTTTTGAAGTTGCTGCCACCGATCTGGATGAGCTCACAGAGACTGTAACATCTTATATCAATTTCTGTGAAACGTGTGCATTCCTACCAGGACTACAACAATTACAACAATAACAACCATGGTTCACCATAAAACTCAAGACAACTCCGTCAGGCCAAAAAAGATGCTTACAGGAAGGGAGACAATGTCTTTTATAAACAGGCCACATACACTGGAAAAGGAGATCAGAGTGGCAAAGAGGAATTATTCTGAAAGAATAAGGACTCAGTTCGCTTCTAGCGACTCAGAATCAGTGTGGAAAAGTCTGAAAGTGATCGCAAACTACAAAACACCATCCCCCAGCACTGTGGAGAATCAACAGAGGGCAGATTATCTGAATGAGAACACCCGCCCTGAACACCTCTCCACACAACCATTCACACCTCTTGAAACCCCCCTCTCCCCCACACCTGCAATTCAGATCAGTGAAGATGAGGTCTGAAATCCTGTGCTGACCAGCTGGCCCCCATCTTCACACAGAACTTCAACAGATCACTGGAACTGTGCAAAGTCCCTTCATGCTTCAAATGTTCCACCATCATCCCCATCCCAAAGAAATTCAAAATTACAGGACTTAATATATACAGGCCTGTGGCTCTAATGTCTGTGGTCATGAAGTCATTTGAAAAACTGATGCTGGCCCACCTGTAGGACATTACTGGACCTTTAATGGATCCTCTTCAGTTTGCCTACAGAGCAAACTGGTCTGTAGACAATGCAGTCATCACTGGACTGCATTATGTTCTCCAACATCTAGACAGACCAGAGACTTATGTGAGGATCCTGTTTGTGGACTTCAGTTCAGCCTTTAACACGATCATTCCAACCCTCCTTCTGCCCAAACAAACTCAGCTCTCTGTGCCCACCTCCGTCTGTCAACAGCTTCCTGACAGACAGGCAGCACCTAGTGAGGCTGGGAAAATACACATCCAGCACCTGTACAATCAGCACTGGAGCTCCTCAGGGCTGCGTTCTCTCCCACACTGCTCTTCTCCCTGTACACCAACGACAGCACTCCTCATCCAGGATGGTGACAAGTCTGCTTACAGACAGGAGGTTAAAGAGCTGTCTGGTGCAGTCTCAAAAACCTGGAGCTCAACACACTCAAAACAGTGGAGATGACCGTGGAATTCAGGAGAAACCCCACTGCTCTCCCCCCTCTCATCATCATGGACAGCACTGTGACTGCAGTGGAGTCATTCAGGTTCTTGGATACAACCATCTCTCAGGACCTAAAGTGGGACACTCACATTGACTCCTATGAAAAGGCCCATTAGAGGTTGTACTTCCTTTGTCAGTTGAGGAAATTCAACCTGCCACAGGAGCTGCTGAAACAGTTCTACTCCGCCATCATTGAATCCGTCCTCTGCATTTCAGTAACTGTCTGGTTCAGCTCAGCTACCAGATCTGACCTCAGAAGACTACAGAGGGTTGTCTGGAATGCTGAGCGAATCATTGGTACAACCCTCCCTTCTCTCCAAGAACTGTACTCATCCAGAGTGAGCAAACGGGCTAGTAAAATAACTCTGGACCCCTCACATCCAGCACACTCCCTCTTTGAACTGTTGTTGTCTGGTCGACGCTACAGAGCTCTGAGCACCAGAACGGCCAGACACAGGAACAGTTTCTTCCCCCAGGCAATCCATCTCATGAAAATTTGACAATAACTGTGGAACACACAACACTATTTACACATTCATACACTTATTTATCTAACACACATACTTAGTCTACACTTTAAATTTGCACATAATATATTTGAACATACAAAACTGTCTTTTGTAATATACCTGCACATACAATTGTCAATTTGTATATTGTTATTCCTTACTTACTTGTTTTATTTATTATTCTTTTATTATCTGTGTTTTTGTTCTGTCGCTGTCATTTTGTTGCACTGCGGAAGCTTCTGTCACGATAACAAATTCCTCCTTTATGTAAACATACCTGGCAATAAAGCTCATTCTGATTCTGACAATCAAGGGGAGACAAAACTAGGTAACACAGAGCACATGGGGAATGAAACCAGTCCTGGGGTGTGACAGATTGCCCTGCTCCCAGAAGGCGTGTCCTCACACCGCTGATAAAAAAGGGAGGGACGGAATCCTTGATGCCGATACTGGCACAAATTGCATTATAGTCCGTATTAGGGCTGGGCGATATGGAACAAAACATATATCTCAATATATTTTGCTATACCTCGATATACGATATATATCTCGATATCTTTACAGGAACAATAACCCCCCCAAAAACTACTGCAAAAACAAATATGCCAAATATTACGTTTAGGGCCCTATGAAATGTTTTATTTTTTCTTCACCATATGGTTTATTGTTACCTAATTCTGTGTTTTAGCATGTGTAATTATTTAAAGATGCTCATGAAGTGACTCTCAGTGCAGTTCTTGAGATGTTTTCATGTGTTCACATCCTCATTTAGTGAGACGACAGACGCTGAAATCACCGTGAGTGTCACGCGCGCTTCCGTGTGTGTAAAGAACGAAGACGTTCTTCTGCTCCATTCATTTACACAGACATGCAAAACATGCAGGATTCATATTTAAATAGACTTTTCCGGCTTAATATTTACTGATATTTGTCCATATCGTGATTTGATGTGAGTGCAATGACCTAACGTTACTTTTGATTAATTCATTCAAAATTTGACAAATTCCGTGACATTCCACGTTAAACTGTAAATTCCGTTTTTGTGACTGGATTCCACGATTCCGTCCGCATTTTCTGCATAGCAGAAATCATAGGGCCCTACAGTAGACATCTGCCTGCTGTTCGTCTGATGCCTTAAAACCGAAGTTAATCCATACAATGGAGCCAGTTGTCCTTTTTCTGAGACAAGTTCTGTTGCCTCCGGGCTGGTTGTGGACGTCACCATGTTTAATGAGACAACACGCGAGGGGAGGGGGAACAAAATCAAGGAGGCGGGGGGCGAGCGAGCGGCAGCGAGCACTGCATAGAGAACGCAAACAAGCAAAGTGGCGGAATCAGAATTAAATATAAACAATATATCGATATATACGATATGTCAAAATCCATATCGTGTTTAAAAAATATCTCAATATATTTTACATTTCGAGATATCGCCCACCCCTAGTCCGTATCTCATATTTCCTTAATGTCTCTGTGTTAAATATGGTGTCACGTACATGGGAATTTGCATGGAAATGATATGCAGATGAGGTTATGCATAGTAAAACTAGGTATTGTAAGCTCCATATGTGGTGATTTTAGGGAGGAGTTGAGGTGGAGCAGTAGAGCTGCAACTAATGATTATTTTTTTCTGTCAACTAATCTAACGATTATTTTTTTGTTTAGTCGACTATTCTAACGACTATTTTTATTAAAATAAATTATTAATCTAATGTTCTTTTTTTGATTAGCTAATTAATCCTTTGGATAAATTAAAAGTTTTTACAGTATACAAAAATAAAGAGGCATAGAAAATTATTTTACTATGGCAAATATGAGTTAACGATAGCGTTTATAATTAAACCACAGAAGCCACAAATTTACAGTTGTCTGAGACGTCATGAAATGTTCTTTAGCATCACAAACCATAAAATGTAGTCAGGGTTCTGCTATGGTTTATTTTCATAATAGGTAAACACAGGTTACAAGTTAACACAATCACATTTCCTTGATTAATCAGCTGCACGATGTGCCGCCGAGAGTCCTGTCTTGAATCCAGAGATCTGGAGCTAGTTCGGTGTAGATCGGTAGCTCGGTGGTTTGTGACTGTTGTCTCGCGGCGCGCCGTCTTTTAACGAATGTTTGAAACCCGCACCATCACAGACTTACTTTATTTTTTATTTTATCCTACTTACTTCAGCCACTACGGGCGATCATACCAATAACTTTTAATCTTTACAAGAATATCAGAATCATGCAATGAGCAAGTCTGCGTTTATTAGACACTTAATAATATCACATCAGTTTGTGCTTTTAGAATTGCCCGAATCTGCTGCGGTCGTTCCATCACATCTGCAGCGGAGACCTGAACCAGGATAACACGGTAACTAGTAAAACCGTAACACCGGAGAGCGCCAGAATGTTTTCTTCTGAGGTGCTCGTGCATCGCAGTTGTGCTGCCATCGTGCACCATATCTGTTTTGCAAATGGAACAAAGGACCATTTTATTTGGCCTCTGTTTAAAGTATTCCCATACTTTTGATAACAGTGGTCTCTGTTTTTGTGATAGAAAGCAACTTTCTCCATTCCCAGGAGCAGAAGCCGCCATTATGCGAAATGTAAACACTGTGACACGTTGCAGCACTAACGCACAGTCTTGCGCAGGTCCCGCGAACTTTATAGTGCATCTCCTCATAACTGACGCACTGTGAGCATAATAAAAGATTAGGCTTTTAGCCTACTCCTCGTTAAAAATGTTTTAAAAAAGGTATTTCAAAACAGGTTTATTATACAATTAATTATAAGCCTATAATTATAGGCCTACTGCTCCGGGTGTGTGTTCACAGTGTGAACACAATTTTTTTCTTCATTCTGTCACCGATGGAGTTTTGGTTCCTTGCCGCTGTCGCCTCTGGCAAATAAATGCACAGACACTATTTAACTGAACAGAGATGACATCACTGAATTCAATGATGAACTGCCTTTAACTATCATTTTGCATTATTGACACACTGTTTTCCTAATGAATGTTGTTCAGTTGCTTTGACGCAATGTATTTTGTTTAAAGCGCTATATAAATAAAGGTGACTTGACTTGACTTGTTGTGCTCATGTGGGTTATAAGAGTTTGAATCCAGCTTAGAACATTTTCTGATCCCATTTCCTCATCACTTCCTGTCTCATTGCTATGTGTCTATCCAACAAAGAGGTATAAAAACAAAAAGGGAAGGAGAAAGGCTTTGTGATGACACTTCACAGCCTAGGGTGGATCATTATCTCATCAATGCATGGAATGTGAGTTCACAAACTGAACAAGCACAGACAACAACATCCAAAAACATGAATTAATCTGACCTCAGGGTCAAAGCAACTAAACTCATTGAGGAATAGTGGGAGAAACACATTCTGATGTCTCTGAATGTAAAGCACTCTTATTTTGAGATGCTGTTGCAAATTATTTCACATGACTTTTCAGAATACACTTTAAGATTGTCAGCAGTTCAAACAGGATTAGACTGTATTATTAAAATAATAAATGATCATCCTCATTGAAGGTTATACACATCTAAAATGGATTATGAATCTATATATATATATAAAGTCTACATAAGACCAATATTTTAAAACCAAAAAATACTCAATATCCAATTTTGTCAAATGTCTGCTGTGTTTATTGTTGGTTTTGGGGGGTTATTATTAATAATTACATAGTTATGACAATGTAATTAATGAATGTTTATATGCATAAAGGGTTAGTACACCCAAAAATGAAAATTAGGCTGTGTTTTACTCACCTCCAAGGGTCCAGGGTCACATATGACTTTCTTCTTTCAGACGAATCCAGTCAGAGTTATATTAAAAATTGTCTTTGATTTTTCAAGCTCTATCATTGCAGTCAATGGGTGTTGCATTGCTTTAGTCCAAAAGACGTGGAATAAAAAGTGCCCTTCCATAAAAAAAAAGTGTCTCACATGGCGCTTGGGGGTGAACATAGGCCTCCTGTAGTGAATCGACGTGTTTTTGTAAGAAAAATATGCATATTCAAAATATAATAATCACTTGAGTCTAGCTTGCGCAAACTGCTGTAAACAGAACTGGTTCTATGTACAGCTGGTGGCGCAAGCTAGATTAAACTGATTATTACGTTTAGAATATGTATATTTTTCTTACAAAAACGCTTCGAGTTGCTACAGGGAGGCCTTTGTTCAATCTTGGAGCCGTGTGATAAACTTTTTTTATGGAGGGCTGCTTTTTATTTCACTTCTTTTGGACTGCAGCAAGGCAGCACCCGTTGACTGCAATGACAGAGCTTGAAAGATCAAAGACCATTTTTTATATAGCTCAGACTGGATTCATCTGAAAGAAGAAAGTCATATACACCTAGAATGCTTTGGCGGTGAGTAAAACGCAGCCTAATTTTCATTTTTGGGTGAACTAACCCTTTAAGCTTTATATGCTTTTAGACCAATTACATCTTTGTTTAAATCTTCAAGTAGTGTGGGGATTTCCTTTGGCTTACATGTTCAAAGGAGACACTAGGAGACATGGATTTGTGTTGCCATGACAGTGTGGATTCCGCTACTAAAGTCATTGATCTGACTTATTTAGACTAAGGCCCTGTCCACATGAATGCGGGTATTTTTAAAACCACAGCTTTTTCTACGTAGTTTGTCCATTTGTCAACATTCAAACGCAGCACCAGGTCACTGAAACTGAACATTTTTGAAAACTTCTATCAGGGTGAAGATTTTCAAAAACTCAGGTTTGCAGTGTTATCGTGTAGACAGCAAAATCTGGGATTTTGGCTTGTGACGTCAAAGGCCCTGTCCCAAATCGCGCACTTCATGTGGACTTTCGGTCTCGTGGACTTGAAATGCGCGTGCTCGCCGAGTCTACGAGTCCGTAGGCCGTCCCATTCAGCATTTTAACGCTCCGAAGTGTGCTCAGCAGCGCCCCCTTTGTACCCTTGAAGCGGTCTTCCGCGAAGCCCGCATAGAAGCAGGCTCCACGCACTTCAACTACCCAGGAATCCTTGCGAAAGACCAATCAGACAACAGATGGGAGGATATTTCGCTCACGGACTGTAAACATGGCTGAGAAGAGAATATTTAAGTGTAAAAGTATCAATGTTTTTTATGACATAGGCGTACATTTTACCAGTTGTTACTTACAGTTATACAAACATTATCGACCAGTTGATATCTCAAACATAATAATAGCGCGTTAAATAATACGATCGCATTATGATTCATTACATAAATAGAACCGAATGGCATGGCTTTATGAGTCATATAAACGTAGTATGAATATTGAAACCTATACATTTTTCTTAAACTCATTTTAATTTTGTGTTAAAATTTAACATTATGTATTATTATGTACAAATGTATTTATCATTTAAATAACCATGACATCTATTCTAATGCCCAGGTGGCATTTACAATTATAGAACTGTAAAAGCAGGCTGTGTATTTCACATGGACATATTATTTGGGAAATTAAAATTAATCCTGTTCTCTATGCTAAAGACTGTAATTTGTTTAATGATATTTGTGATATTTTTCTAATAAAGGGACTGATGAGATGACCTTTAAGTTTATTCAGCTCCGTATGGAGAGGGATAAGTCAACCAGACCTTCTTCCTGTTTCCGGCGTGACGATCGAGTCTGTCCCAAAATACCTCTCAATGCACCCTCGCGGACTCGCGCTAAGGGCCCTATAGGTCTGCACTACATGACGTCACCGAAGTGTGGACTCTGAGGAAGTCCACAAGTCCAGAGTGTGCCATTTGGGACAGGGCCCAAGCAGGCGCTGTTATCTCTGCCTACTGGAAACAGGCTTCTGATTGGCCAACATGGCTTTACAGTTGAGATTATATTGCCACCTGTTGGTTTGGCGTGCGCTTGAAAAAAATCTTAGTGCTTCATAGTATGCTTCTGCATTTTCATATGGACAGAGATCTTTTTTTTAAACGGAAAAAGGAAAAACTTTATAAAAATACCCATGTACGTGTGGACATGGCCTAAGGGATGAATACTCCCAAACTCACATAAATAATACACTTTTGATAAAAACATAAATTAGAATAGAACATGAAAACATTCTTCTTATGATTGTATTTGCAACATTATAATGACTATTAAGTCTTCAGCCTTTTATGTTGTGCAAACCTTTTTCGTAAACTATGAGGTATTCCAAATCATGAATCATTCAGACATTTTAAAACAACTAAGCTGCAAATTCATGAGTAGTCTGAGGTTGCATTTAGGTCACAGACTCATATTTAAAGCACCTGAAATACAAAATGGGAAACAGTGGCACCATCTAACCAATAAATGTGGTCTGATACTGAATGGACTGCATCTTGCCAGCCAGCTGCAGCTGTTTTCAGCTTCAAACCAGACAAAATCTTCTACTGATTTTATGTGTCACTGAAATCAAAAAAGCAGCACTGCGGAGATAATACATTTACCAATATGAAATATTTTGTGCTTATGTCAGTGTCTGGGTTGTATCCTAAATATGTCCGCATTTCAAGTTTTATTTAAAAGGAAGATGCCGCCCTTTTTTCCATATTCCACTATGTTCTTTCCCTCATCTTAGACGAATTAATACTACCTCTCCCATCTCAGTGCGTGCACTCAATCATTGTAGCGCGCGGCGCCACTATGCTAGCGTTTAGCTTAGCACCATTCATTCCTTAGGATCCAAACAGGAATTAATTTAGAAGCTACCAAACACTTCAATTTTTTTCCCTATTTAAAGACAGTTACATGAGTAGTTACATGAGTAAGTATGGTGATTCAAAATAATGTATGCCAATTTTCTAAGCAGATAAAAATTCTGACTATAATGTATGGCGGAAGAGCACTTCACTTCAGAACTTCGCCCTCGGCGCAATAATATCATCACTCCTGAAAACTCCCCCTCCCCCCCTCTCCCTTCCATCAGGGAAAACATGGAAATGTTTGGTGGCTTCTAAATTCATCCCTGTTTGGATCCAAAGGAATGAATGGTGCTAAGCTAAACGCTAGCATAGTGGCGCCGCGCGCTACAGCGATTAAGTGCACACTCTGAGATGGGAGAGGTACGTACCAGCTCGTCAAAACTGAGGTAAGAACATAGTGGAATATGGAAAAACGGTGCCGTTTTCCTTTAACAAATATTTGTCATCACAGAAACTAGGCACATACAACACTGGTGCCCCGTCAAAAATACAATGCATGACACCCGATTTAACTTTAAAAAATGGCCTAATTACTTTAAAGTAAAAATATCTTAGCAACTTTCACTTGGCAAAGCATAATTTTTTGGTACAGCTCTACAGTCAAAGAAACACTGCATATCAATTCACAACTGTCCTGTGGCTGGAAACAAAAACTTTAGTTACATCTGACATCCAAGAGGGGTGAAAATAATTTTTTCCACCACGCATAAATTACGTTTATGAGACCAAGGCAACTTTATGTGTATTTATTTGTAATATTTTAATGTGTATATATTTACCTAGAGATATGAGAAAGCAACAGTGAAAGAGATATACAAAAGTCTAAATGTGAAAATACAAATAAATATTATTTGTTGCAACATTGCTTTATTACTGAGTGCTTCTTCTTCTGAGAACTCTCATCTAAAGTTTTAGTTGTCTAAAAGCACAAAATACAGTGAAATAAAACATTATTTACTCTAGTTATTCATCTGTGATATCATCATTTTAGAGTAACAACATTTGGCCTGTTACAACATCCACATATAAACAAAGTCTAAGAAATCTGGACTTAATGCATCATATCCTTCGGTATCGTTACACAATCAGTGCTGACGCAATACAAAGTGGCCAGCTGTGTGCTTTCTTATTTACTATTAAACATGTTTTTAAAAAATAATAAAACTGCATTAATATATTTTGCTGTGTGCATCTTCGGGGACTTAAATAAAAATAAGATACTAATATCCAGAGTGTAGACACAAAGACTTCAGTGACATTATGTGCTCTCCTCATTCCATGCATTGCTGTTATACCACAATAACTGTGTTTGACAGCTCAAAGGGTTTTGAGAATGTCAAGCACTGTAACAAAACAAAGAATCAAGCCACACTCTTGAAAATAACTAATTTTAAGAGTTCTCTGTATCACCTTAAGTTCAACAGAGAACCCTCTCATGAATCATTCTCAATTAACATAAAAAAAAGAAAATTGGAGTTTTGGTTTCTGGGGTCTTTGAAACACCAGCTCATGTAAGGTTTTATAAGAAACTAAAAAATAACATGTTTTTAATTTATTCTGTCATTTTTTTTTTTTTTTTTTGCTTAACAGCATCTTTCGAATTGTGCCTACACATTTCAATAAGTTTCGGTTAGAAATTTTAAGAACTGTAAAAAAGAAGTGTTTGGCAGGTAACTGTACACAAGGTGTCCAAAGACATTGACTACATTGCTTTATTAACATTGAATAGGGTGCAGGCCCTCCTGTTTTGGTGGTGCTGTAAATAACTCCCACAGGGCACCACAAGGCCAAAAATACAGCCCGGGGGAACACAGGTGGTGTCAGTCCTAGACCAAAGCTGCCTCATTGTAGTCTTCAGATTTTAGATACATTAGATCAAGAATATCAATTCGGTTGCCATTGAGGGATGCTTTAGGCAATAACACAAACACACTTTATTGATTAAAAAAGGTAAACTGTGTGCGTGTGTGTGGGCGGGAAGGATAACAGTGGCCAAAACTGAGTAATATTGTGGTATTTTGATGTAAGGTATTTTCCAAGGTAATACCCATATGTGCTATTTTTTTTTTAAGTATAATGTACAATAGGATAGTAGCCAAAGAATAAGATGGATAAAATGCATAAATGAAAATAAACTGAATCTTAATGTTTATCTTTATATTTTATAACTGAAAGTTTAAAGATCGTTTCTATATGAATAAAGCTTTATAGTAGAATTCGGAATTTTACAGATATACTGTGTAAAATATATTGCCATTTCAAATAAAAAAGGTTTATGTTACTGTTTAATGTGGTAACTACTAAATGAACCTTACATGAAAGTAATTTCTTAACTGTCAGTTTGGGTAAAAATTTTGCAATTAATGTTTTTTTTTTTTTTTTTTTTAAGTGAGTTAAACATAGAATCATCAAATCTTTGTAGAACTGAATCTAAACTTACTTCTCCCGTTGTCCTTTATAAATGTGATGATGTCTTTATAATTGAAAGTCGGCGGATCTTCGTAAGGGAAAGCCACCACGGTGATATTTTCCTTTTGCAGAATTATGTAAATGCCCTCGGAGAGAAAGTAATGAGGTCGATCGTCTTGTTTCAGGTCGTGGAAGATCATCAGCGCTCGACTGCTCCAGTTAAAATAGGAGTGCAGATAATTGACAAAGTCTCCGAGTTTCGTGGTGGTCGGGCCCGTCCTGACGATAGTTTTAAACTCTTCTGATTTATCAAAGCCATACGCCGGTCCTCCCGCGGTTATCAGGGGGAGCTTCCAGTGGGAGGCGAACCGTCCGACGGACGCGACCGAGTAGGTGCAGCCGGGTCCGATGAACGCGTCTGGTTTGTTGTAAAGTTTTGTGTCCACAGCGATCATCTGAGCCTCGATTTCCGAGCAAGAACCAGAGGAATCCTCTGTACTGTAGTTCAGGAGGTTGATGGTGTGTCCTCTTAAAAGTCCGCTCTCCTGGATCTGCTCTTGTGCCATCCGGATCGCGGGGAGGACGCGCGGTGATGCCCACGAATACTTCAGATTGTCAGGCAGCATCACCGCTACGGTAATATTCACGTTTTCTGTTCTGCATTCCAGTACGAGTACGTATATAAGTAGCGCAATGAAAAAACTACATTCCATCTTAAATCCCGATCCCATCTTAAGTTGACAAATAAATCCTAGTGTAAGAGCGCCAGGTAATAAGATTTATTCTTCTCAAATCAAACTTAAATGAGAAAAATCCTCTGTTAAATAAACAGTACGATCTATTCGTGCCGCCTTTCTCCCTTGTAGTCCAACTAAATAGCTTGACAGAGTCTCCTGGTGCTTTATTTTGATGGACTCCTCAGTGAGAGTCAGCGCGCGTGTGCTCCTGTGTGAATAGCCAGATGAGCACAACTTCACCGCGCGCGCGGCTCTCTCGCTGCCCCTACACGTCATGACAGATGCTAACCGATCCTTTAGTTAACGGCTCCCTCTGTCTGCAGGTCAAATGTATTCTCCTTCAGGAAAGTTATGGTGAATTTCAGGAGGTTTATCACTTTACGACAGTTTAACGATTCAAAATTTCCATAGCTGTGATTCTTTGATCGCCCAATTAGCCTAAACAAACATTTTTCGACTCATCAATAAGCCACAGAGGAAATGATTAAAGCATTTTTACCAATTAAAATGCTTAAAATTTAACTGAGGTGGGTTAGGGTGGTGATGACACCTATTCACTGGGACGAGTCAATTTGAATAGTCTACCACAATAAATTTATGCAGAAATTTTAAATGTATTAGGCCTACTATTGGCTACAGAACATCAACGGTTAGCCGATTTTAGAATTATTTGTATAACCCAAAACGAACGTTTTCAGAATTTTACGGGGTTTGATATATAATGGTAATGGATTTCTGAGATTTTCAGAAGATAAATATATGGAAATTATAAAGCCTGAGACACAAAATGTTGAAACAAAACACTTTTGTTTTGCTTTTTTTTTGTGCTTACAGTAGGATACAACACTACCCACCTTCACTAATATACTGAATTTAATGAAGTTATAGGCTGTATATTGGCACCCAGGTTTATACTCTGCATTTTATACAGTATACTACATTGTGTATGCGGCTCATGTCATTTATACACTACAGTTGTTGGGAACATGTTGGTACCATTATATTTGTGCATATGTGAATGTGACAATTTATCTTTTATTGTATCAAATGGTGATGGCGAAGAAGTAACAATTTGCAACAAAAATAGATGAAATCCATCTTGTAAAGTAAACTGTGGAATCGCAATATTATAAGCCGCTAAAAGAGGTCAGACAAGTTCATTTGTAACTAGGGAGGACAATTACCATCACACACACAAGCCAAAATCTCAAAAATAATAAACTACACTTTAAAAAAAATCACTAGTTACTAGTCACTAGTCAGAAGTCAACATTCATGGAGGGATTAGACACTTCACATAATTTTAATGTTTTTAAAGAATTAAAACAGCACCTCTGTGATCCAGAATCAACAAAAACTCCACTGAGCTCCAAAGAGATGGAAACTGCAGCATGTTTGCCATGAATCCACTTTCATCCAAGGTCAACCCAGATGCATAACCTGGTGTCAAGAGCGCAATCTTGGACATTAAGCAGTGGAAAAAGCAGTGTGGTCTGATGAGTCAGCTCTCATCCTATTTCATGCATTGGGAGAAAGTCAAAAGAGGCCTTTGGTTCACATGCTGATCGTCCACTGCTGCCCCTAGAATCACCAGATTAAAATATTTGAACCTTTGGGGCAACTTCTGGAGCACAGAGTGCAGAAAAGATCTTCCACAGAGACCTCAGGGTCCATTTAAAACAGTGGTTCTCAGCTGGATTTACACTGAACATCAAGTGGTGACCCAATGCAATACCAAACATTCATGCTGCTCTCATTACAGGGGTCATATGATGTGATTTAATTTTTTTCCTTTCTCTTTGGAGTGTTAAAAGCTCTTGGTGCATAAAGAAGATCTGTAAAGTTGCAAAGACTGAAGTCTCAAATCTAAAGAGATATTCTTTATCAAAGTTAACACTCTGCCATGACCCCTAAAACGGCTTGTTCAAACACACCCCCACATGTCTATGTCACTATGTGGAAATATTTGCATAATGCCACCCAAATGTTCACACAAAGATAGAAGGCGTGGTTCAAGTAACTGCAATTAGTGTGAATCAGCCATTCCAAGAAGATGATGTGTGTATGTAGGCAAAAGCTAAAGCACTTTATTTGGCCTTCCGGAAGTAGATGCATTTTTAGGAACCATTAAGAATACTTACAACAGAACAGCAACGCATTTTATGGAACTACATCTGAAAAAAACGTGGTTGTCTTAAATTCAGGGTCTATACTTTGACATGTCAGTAATACAACCACAACAATAGGTGGCGCCAAATATGCGTAAAACTAGTGTGCCATGAAATACCTAATGTAATGTGTGTTGTAAAGTTTGCGAGTGAAAACAAAAGAAAAAGAAAAGCTTACAGGGGCATGAATCAAGCTTCCTCTGTGATTTTTGTATTGATTTTTAAACGTAAGACAGTTCCCAGTTTTGAAGACTATAATAAGATTTCACTTCTAATGTCAAAATTTGTTTGTTAGGCTACTATGAGATGGATAGACAAAATTTGGTATATCTATAAGTGTACATTTTTAAATGTGATTGTTGGTACAACTTTACCAGTATTTATCATACTTTCAAAACAATTTTTTTCCTAAGTAAACAGGTATGAAGAAAAAAAAGGTATGAAGGTAATTTAATGCCAATTTCTTTATTGTTTGTTTATTTTTTGTCGAACATCTTTTTTCTTTATCATATAACCCCTAGATGTAAAATAAATATTTTGTTTAATTTAATTTTGGACTCTGATCCCTTTATTTTGTTACTTCCTTGAGCCGGAATTTAACAATTGGGGGCTCGTCCTCAAATGTTTAATAGAATTTGGAAGGTCCAGCTTCTATTGATAAGAACAAGGAAAAAACGTTTTACTTGTAAAAAATTTGCTAGCGCCTGTGTAGTCTATAGGCGGAGCGTATTTGACGGGTATTCGATTCACCTGCGTGTTTTTGGACGTGCTAGCGCTAACAAACAGTGGGTGTTTTGTTTGTTTCTGGGAAATGTGCGCGAGAGGTTTTTCGGTGTCTTTAAAAAGGTGGATTTTCTTCATTGTTGTCTTCAACTGCAGAGAAAATAAGTGGTAAGCGAAATAGACCATATGGTTAGTGTATTGATTTCTCTTAAGAGTTTCCCTTGTAAGAACGTATCTTTTTTCTCTAGGCTATACAGTGTAACGTTAGCTCTGGCAGGATTTTGTTGTGTATGTGTACTCGACTCGGTAAGCTAATATTGCTGAAAAGTAATTTGTCAGCGAACTCTGTATTTTGTTACACTAATGGTGATGTTCCACGTTAGGTTTAGCAATGCATTGCGTTGATTTTTTTATTTATTTTAGTTTGTTGTTTTTGTGCTGACACTGAGTTGAGAGCGCTGCCGCTATTGTATGTCTCACTTGTTTGTCCGTGAGCTTATACATCCGATGGTATTTGAGTGCTTAAAAATACTCCACTCTTGGTAGAGGCATGAAGACTAGGATTGAGTTATTTTAGGGGGGAGGAGAGAGAGTAGGGGGAATAATCATTTGTTGGTGCTTGTAAATTAAAGCACTCGATTACGAGTTCTGCTGAATAGAAAAATAGATAATGGCTACTGTTTTAGATGGATTTTTTGAGTCTCCTAGTGAGGGATTGTTTGATCAACTAACGAAAGAACAGTTGTTGGAGGTGGCTGCCAAGTCTGCCCAATCTGCCAGCGGACCTCACCACAGACCCCTCCCCCCAGCCTGCTGATACCGCTGCCCATCATTGAGGTGCCCTTCGAGCGGATCGGGATGGACTTAGTGGGGCCGCTGCCGAAGTCCGCCCGGGGGCACGAACACATCCTGGTCATCGTGGATTATGGCACCCGCTATCCTGAGGCCACCCCCCTCCGAAAAGCCACTACCAAAGCCATCGCTCAGGAACTCTTCCTGCTTTGTAGTCGGGTCGGCATCCCATCCCAGAAACTGACTGACCAGGGCACCCCGTTCATGTCCCGGATGATGGCAGACCGCTGCAAACTCCTGAAGGTCCAGCAGCTCCGTACCACGGTGTACCACCCCCAGACAGATGGGCTTGTCAATCGATTCAACCAGACCCTGAAACAGATGCTGCGCCGAGTGACGGCCAAAGATAAAAAAAACTGGGACAAGATGCTGCCATACCTCCTCTTCAATGTTCGGGAGGTCCCTCAGGCCTCCACCAGCTTCACACCGTTTGAGTTACTCTTCGACCGCCAGCCCCGTGGTCTGCTCGACGTTGCCCGAGAGGCCTGGGAACAACAACCAGCCGTACACCGTACCACCGTGGAACACATGCGTGAGATGCGGGAGCAGACCGACCGAGTGATGCCCATCATCCGGGAGCACCTGTCCATCAGTGACAGAATGGAGAAAAAAACCTTGGGAGAAACCAGGCTCAGTTGGGGGGCCAGTTCTCCTCTGACCAGACGAAACCAGTAGTTCAATTCCAGGCTGCAGCAAAGTCAGATTGTGCAGAAGAATCATCTGTTTCCTGTGGTCTTGTCCTGGTGGTCGTCTGAGACAAGGTCTTTACAGGGAATCTGTATCTGGGGCTCTAGTTGTCCTGGTCTCGGCTGTCTTTCAGGGCAGTAGAGGTCCTTTCTAGGTGCTGATCCACCATCTGGTCTGGATACGTACTGGATCCGGGTGACTGCAGTGACCCTCTGATCTGGATACAGACTGGATCTGGTGGCTACGGTGACCTCAGAATAAGAGAGAAACAGACAAATATTAGCGTAGATGCCATTCTTCTAATGATGTAGCAAGTACATAGGGTGTTATGGGAAGTGTTTCCGGTTCCGGTTTACCTAAATAATGCAGCCTAAAAATCCTTTAACGGATTTGGATATTAAAAGCATATTAGTATGTTATGTGTAAGCCAGGTTAAAGAGATGGGTCTTTAATCTAGATTTAAATTGCAAGAGTGTGTCTGCCTACCGAACAATCTTAGGTAGGTTATTCCAGAGTTTGGGCACCAAATAGGAAGATCTGCTGCCTGCAGTTGATTTTGATATTCTAGGTATTATCAAATTGCCTGAGTTTTGAGAACGTAGCGGAAGTAGAGGATTATAATGTAAAAGGAGAAAATACTGAGGTGCAAAACCATTCAGGGCTTTATAAGTAATAAGCAATATTTTAAAATCTATACAATGTTTGATAGGGAGCCAGTGCAGTGTTGACAGGACCGGGCTAATATGGTCATACTTCCTTGTTCTAGTAAGAACTCTTGCTGCTGCATTTTGGACTAGCTGTAGTTTGTTTACTAAGCATGCAGAACAACCACCCAATAAAGCATTACAATAATCTAACCTTGAGGTCATAAATGCATGGATTAACATTCCTGCATTTGACATTGAGAGCATAGGCCGTAATTTAGATATATTTTTGAGATGGAAAATGCAGTTTTACAAATGCTAGAAACGTGGCTTTCTAAGGAAAGATTGCGATCAAATAGCACACCTAGGTTCCTAACTGATGACGAAGAATTGACAGAGCAACCATCAAGTCTTAGACAGTGTTCTAGGTTATTACAAGCTGAGTTTTTAGGTCCTATAATTAACACCTCGGTTTTTCAGAATTTAGCAGTAAGAAATTACTCGTCATCCAGTTTATTATATCGACTATGCATTCCATTAGTTTTTCAAATTGGTGTGTCTCACCGGGCCGCGAAGAAATATAGAGCTGAGTATCATCAACATAACAATGAAAGCTAACACCATGTTTCCTGATGATATCTCCCAAGGGTAACATATAAAGCGTGAAGAGTAGCGGCCCTAATACTGAGCCTTGAGGTACTCCATACTGCACTTGTGATCGATATGATACATCTTCATTCACTGCTACGAACTGATGGCGGTCATATAAGTACGATTTAAACCATGCTAATGCACTTCCATTGATGCCAACAAAGTGTTCAAGTCTATGCAAAAGAATGTTGTGGTCAATTGTGTCAAACGCAGCACTAAGATCCAATAAAACTAATAGAGAGATACACCCACGATCAGATGATAAGAGCAGATCATTTGTAACTCTAAGGAGAACAGTCTCAGTACTATGATACGGTCTAAATCCTGACTGGAAATTCTCACATATACCATTTTTCTCTAAGAAGGAATTTAATTGTGAGGATACCACCTTTTCTAGTATCTTGGACAGAAAAGGGAGATTCGAGTTCTTTGGGGTCAAGTTGTGTTTTTTTTATGAGAGGCTTAATAACAGCCAGTTTGAAGGTTTTGGGGACATATCCTAATGACAATGAGGAATTAATAATAGTCAGAAGAGGATCTATGACTTCTGGAAGCACCTCTTTTAGGAGCTTAGATGGTATAGGGTCTAACATACATGTTGTTGGTTTAGATGATTTAACAAGTTTATACAATTCTTCCTCTCCTATAGTAGAGAATGAGTGGAACTGTTCCTCAGGGGGTCTATAGTGCAGTGTCTGATGTGATACTGTAGCTGAATGCTGAATGGTTGCAATTTTATTTCTAATAGTATCGATTTTAGAAGTAGTTCATAAAGTCATTACTGCTGTGGTGTTGGGAAATGTCAACACTTGTTGAGGCTTTATTTTTCGTTAATTTAGCCACTGTATTGAATAAATACCTGGGGTTATGTTTGTTTTCTTCTAAAAGAGAAGAAAAGTAATCGGATCTAGCAGTTTTTAATGCTTTTCTGTAGGATATGTACTTTCCCGCCAAGCAATACGAAATACCTCTAGTTTTGTTTTCCTCCAGCTGCGCTCCATTTTTCGGGCTGCTCTCTTTAGGGTGCGAGTATGCTCATTATACCATGGTGTCAAACTGTTTTCCTTAACCTTCCTTAAGCGTAAAGGAGCAACTGTATTTAAAGTGCTAGAAAAGAGAGAGTATATAGTTTCTGTTACATCATCAAGTTGTTCTGAGGTTTTGGATATGCTAAGGAATTTGGATACATCAGGAAGTTAACTTAAAAAGCAGTCTTTTGTGGTAGAAGTGATGGTTCTTCCATACTTGTAACAAAAAGTAGAATTTACAATTTTGGCTATGTGAAGTTTGCACAGAACTAAATAATGATCTGAGATATCATCACTTGGCTGAATAATTTCAACACTATCAACATCAATTCCATGTGACAGTATTAAATCTAGAGTATGATTTTGACAATGAGTAGGTCCTGAAACGTGTTGTCTAACCCCAATAGAGTTCAGAATGTCTATAAATGCTGATCCCAATGCATCTTTTTCATTATCAACATGGATATTAAAATCACCAACTATTAAAACTTTATCTGCAGCCAGAACTAACTCGGATGTAAAATCACCAAACTCTTTAATAAAGTCTGTATGGTGCCCTGGTGGCCTGTATACAGTAGCCAGTACAAACATAACAGGGGATTTATTATTAACATTTGTTTCTCTGGATAATGTTATATGAAGCACCATTACTTCAAACGAGTAATACTTGAAGCCTGCACTCTGAGAAATCCTGAAAACGTTGTTATAAATTGAAGGAACACCTCCCCCTTTGCCTTTTAGACGCGGCTCAGGTTTATAACAGTAATCTTGGGGGGTGGACTCATTTAAAATAATGTAATCATCAGGTTTTAGCCAGGTTTCTGTCAAACAGAGTACATCTATATTATGATCAGTGATCATATTGTTTACAAAAAGTGTTTTCGTAGAAAGGGATCTGATATTCAATAAGCCAAGCTTTATCATTTGTTTATCCATATTGCATCTGTTTTTTATTTGTTGAACCTCAATTAAATTGTTAATCTTAACTTGGTTTGGACATTTTTTGTATTTTCTAGTTCGGGGAACAGACACAGTCTCTATAGTAAGATATCTAGGTGAAAGAGTCGCTATGTGCTGAGAATTAACTGACCTCTGTGACGGGAGGCAGCTAGCAGACGTCGGTTTAGCCAGTCTGTCTGCTTACTGACCTGGGCCCCAGTTAGTCAAGTATAAACACTAAGACTATTTGCCATATTTCTAGAGAGAAGAGTGGCGCCACCCCAGGAGGGATGAAGACCATCTCTTTTCAACAGGTCAGGTCTGCCCCAAAAGCTTGTCGAATTGTCTATGAAACTCATGTTATTCTGTGGGCACCACTTAGACATCCAGCCATTGAGTGATGACAATCTGCTATGCATCTCATCACCACGGTAAGCAGGGACGGGACCAGAGCATATTACAGTGTCTGACATCGTGGTTGCAAGTTCACACACCTCTTTAATGTTATTTTAAGTGATCTCCGACTGGCGAAGTCGAACATCATTAGCGCAGGCATGAATAACAATCTTACTGTATTTACGTTTAGCATTAGCCAGCACTTTTAAATTTGCCAAGATGTCAGGCGCTCTGGCTCCCGGTAAACATTTGACTATGGTGGCTGGTGTCTCTATATTCACGTTCCGTACAATAGAATCACCAATAACTAGAGCACTTTCATCAGGTTTCTCAGTGGGTGCATCACTGAGTGGGGAGAACCTGTTTAATGTTTTGATCGGAACAGAAGAGCAGTGATTTGACCCGTGACTACGCTGCCTCACCGTCACCCAGTTGCCCTGCTGCAGGGGCTCTGTTGCCGGAATCGAACAATGTACAGGAATCCCTGAGCTAGACACATCCAAAGCCGTATCTAGAGCCCTAACATTCTTACTGTCCTCAATTAAAGTTTGGATGCGTGACTCTAATTCTGAAATCTTCTCTGTCAGCCTAACTATTTCCCTGCATTTATCACATGTGAATCCCTCATCTGCGACAGAGATAGATAAACTGTACATGTGGCAAGAGGTGCAAATAACAATAGCAGGAGAAGCCATTACTCACCGTGCTTGATGAAATATTCTTACTGCGGTTGTTTGATGAACTTGTGAAACACTGGAGCGAGTGAGAGGAGAGGAGAAAAGAAAACAGCGATAGGTTAGAATGAAAACGCTAATGACAAACGCGAGAGTGACGCAGTGGTTCCTGGCGCTCCAGGACTTCAACTTCACCGTGCAACACAGAGGGGGGACGGATTTGGGCAGCTTTCGCAGGTCTGTTAGGGTCCACTCCCCGCCCTCCCCCAGTTTCCCCGCTTCTCCATAGGACTAGGACGACGCTTAGGGGGCGGGGAGTTTGACACGTGTCCCGAGCTCTCATCAGCGTGGAAACCGAGCAGTCACACCTGCTCCTGCTCGTCACAGGCTGAGCGGCCACACCTGCGCCCCATCAAGAGCTGCCTTCTTAAGCACAGCAAATGAACACAGAGGTGAGAGATGTCTCCACGAGACTCGGCTATTCCCAACTATCTGTCTTGCTTACAGAGAGCAGTGTGTGACAGCCAGCCCCACCGCACACTGGAGAGCACAACGGACCCACACCGCCACAGCGCACAGACCGAAGAGGAAGCCGGGCACCCTGCACCAAACCACCTCACGCCACCGCCTTCGGGCCCACTCTTTGTCAATAAAATCCACCCTTCGGGGAACTCACCTGTACCTACTCGTCGTGCCTTCTTCACCCTGCCACAATATACAGATTGCAAATCACTGTTCACAGGCTTGCAGTGCTTTTGACCATCTTTCAGCGAAAACAACATGCCATAAGTGTAAGCACAGAAAAATGGAAGTCAGAAGAATGCAGATCATATTTATTTTACTTTAGCATGAAGCTGCAGTTTCACAAAACTTAATTACACTTATGAGTAACAGTAAAATGTTGCAAATAATTTTTTCTTATGCTTAAAATGCGATTTACACCTTTACAAAGCTTCTGTTGCCCATGCAAATGTAATTTACGCTTACAGTTTTATGTACATTTCAACAACTCTTACCCTGCGTATTAAATATTTTTGGCATTAAATTACCTTCATAAAGGGCTTTTTTCCAAAAGGTACATCTGAAGAAAGGGGAGTCATCTTATAATCAGGGTCGTCTTGTATTCGGGTCAATATGGTATTTGCTATTGAATGTTCAAATGCAGAGTTTTGCGCGCCTGTGTGTGTGTGTGTGTGTGTGTGTGTGTGAGAGAGAGAGAGAGAGAGAGAGAGAGAGAGAGAGAGAGAGAGATGGTTCACACAGTGGAGTCAGCTGTCTTAACCGTCCATGGCTTGTATACTGCAAACACATGAGCTTCATCACTGTGTCTGTCATGTGACTGTTCTCCTTTTGGGCTTGAACTGATGGTAAAACTAAGGACATTATTAACTGTCTTTACATTTATTTTGAAAGATGAAATCTCGCGATTATGGAAAGGGGCATTACATTTCTGACGTGTGCTTACAGTGTTCGGCCAATCAGGAGTCATAGATATGGCTAGGCCAATCACAATGCACTGGGTCAGTTGGACAATCAGAGCAGACTGCGCTTGTTGGAAGTGGGGACTTTGTAGAAAATTGCGGGTTTAAGAGTGGCGGGGCATAGAGAACCTACAATAATGTACAGTATTTGAAAAATAATGTGTTTTTTTAACATTAAAGTGTGTCAACATCTTCTGTTACACCAAATACACAAAATAATGAAATATTTCCTAACGATTTAAGTTTTTACTATAACTTTCTATAAATTTAGCACATCCTTGCTTAATAAAAGTAGTAATTTCTTAAAAAAAAGTTAAGATATTAGAGCCCGACCGATATATCGGCCGGCCGATATTATCGACCGATATAAGCTAATTGTATTTAAATCGGCATCGGCATTTATAACGGCCGATGAAACATGAGAAACAGAGTCTCATGCTTCACTCATGTTATGAGTGTTGCATAGTGTGCCCACCAGAGGGAGCTCTGCAGCTCCAGAGTTAACAACAGCGCCAGAAATTCACTACAGAAGAAAGCGGGCAGCCAAGCCACGGAGATGTAACTTACTGTTTTGACGGTGAGTCTGTCGGTCGTCATGTGAAATAATTGTAGATTTAGTTAATACCCTGTATATAAAAACTGTGTGGTAGTTCTAGCTAACGGTCCTACCATTATCACTTCTAAATATTCTGTAACATTACTTACAGCCGCTAATGCATTGCTATATTAGATTAGCCACAAAGCTAATACCATGTTTATCAGTGGAAGAGCGCGAACGTTAATAGGAGGTCAAACTATAACGTTAGCGTTTAACTTATTCTTATTCTATTGCGGTGTGTTTCCCACATAATGACCGCGAAATTGGGCCTTTCACACAGGACGCGGTATGCACGGCGCTTGCCGCTGGGTTCAGCGTTGCCCTTCAGATACAACGCGATTTGCGCTGCGCTATGGCGTAGGCGGGGTTTTAAAAACGTTTAGCGGGAGCTCTTTCATAGTCTGTTCCTCCTCCTTTCGGTCAGCAGCAAACATGTATCTGTCCCGTTGTAAGAAGCAAGCGATAGCGCTAGTCCTGCTGATGAGAATTAAGAGAGAAGCAAGGAAGAAGAGGCTACCCTCAGGTCCAGAGAACAATTTGGTGAATTCAGGCTGGTTACGTTACTCTAACGCTAATAGCTTCCTTTTTAGCAGGCCCCTTAAATGCTTGCTATTAACTTGTTTGAAGGTGGTTCTTCTCAAAATTGACAGCGGTGTGTTCATGACACTAACGTTAACCATTTAACTTCGAATTGATTCCGTAATCTTCCGGTAATAGTAGGCAAGACGATGTTCTGTGAGAGCAAATATAGTGTAGTTACAGTAACTACAGTAGGTGCGTCAGAAATGATTAAACCAGAGGGGACATGTAAATAAATGTGAGCTGAAAAAGCGCTTTTTTTTTTTTTTTTTTTTTTTACATATTGTTTCAAAGCAGCTTTACAGACATAACAGGAAAATGTTGAAATAATATTGTTAAATATAAGTAATATCTATTGCTTGACAAATAAAAAAATATATATATTTCTCATTTTTGCCTATGTAGGAGATCCCAGTTTATTATTATTATAATTCTATTGATGACATGAGTAATGATACATGGTGATATTATTAATACACATGCTTATTCTTTCTCTGTCTCTCTTTCTGCCTACAGATGGCTGAAAAAGGTGAATGCTGTAGCAGCAAAGTGTGGGACTACTTCTGCAAATACTTTAACTTTAGTATTATAATTTATTTACAGTACACACACAGACTGTTAAAACCAGCTTCAACTGGAAGAAAGTAAAAGTGTTAAATGTTTAAAACCAGACTGTTTTTTGATCATTAAAAAATATATACTTTTGATGTGCAATTGTTTAGTCATTGAGACTGTAATCTAAGGCTTTTTTTTTTTTTTAAATAGTCCATTCTGGAAAATGGTTTATACAGCCCACATACATGGAACAGGCAGATATTTTGCTATTGAATGTTGTGTAAGTGCAGTTTATAGGAAATGGGTCTAATATCCAGATTATTTTTAAAATCAAAATATCGGCTTATAAATCGGCTCTTTTCGAGTTAATATCGGCATCGGCCCCCAAAAATCCATATCGGTCGGGCTCTAAAAGATATATATATATTTTTATTATATATTATATACTGGCCCCAGACTTTTCGCTAGGGCTGGACGATTATGGCCTAAAATCAAAACCTCGATTAACTGAACATTTCGATTTCAATTAATGAAAGATTATTTTGTTTGTGTTTAGTTATTTCGGCCTCATAGTTCACTGACAAGGTTTGTACTGTAAATATGATTGAATAATTTTTTATCAAATTGAAATGTGAACGCTGGAATCGTTAAGCAGAATCAAAATGCATGCGTCTTATTGAATACCCGGTTCTTGGAAATTTGGAACCGGTCCTAAAATGTCTCGCTGTAAGAGATAAATAAAGATCAGATAAAAATAAATTAGCACAGTACCAGTACGAGTGATTGCGTGTGTGAATTAGTCATACTGTATATTATTGCGAAGCTGTGGGCTGTAAATAGCCTAGTTCCTTCAAAAGTAGAAAAATATGCTATAATAAGTTTTGAGATTCTAAGCTACTTTAGTGATAAATCACAGGACAGCGCTGACAACTAGTTTCTGCATTCCTCTGTGCGCACAATCTTCACAGCTGCCATTTATCAGAATCAGAATCAGAATCAGAATGAGCTTTATTGCCAAGTATGTTCACACATACGAGGAATTTGTTTTCGTGACAGAGCTCCGCAGTGCAACATAACAGCGACAGAACAAAAAACACAATAAGGAATAAAAAATACAAAAAAATACAAATAGGTGGGTAAGGATTGACAATATACAAATTGACAATGTATGGCAGGTATATTAAAAAGAGCATTTATGTATGTACATGTATATTATGTGGAAAAATTGTAACTGTACGCTAAGTATGTGTGTTTGGATAAATAAGTGTATGTGTATATAAATATAAGTAGTATAGTGTGTTCCATGTATGTACATGTATATTATGTGCAAAAGATTTACGTGTACGCTAAGTATGTGTGTTGGATAAAAAGTGTAGTGTATATAAATATAAATAGTGTAGTGTGTCCCACAGTTATTATCAGCTGTTCATAAGATGGATTGCCTGAGGGAAGAAACTGTTCCTATGTCTGGTCGTTCTGGTGCTCAGTGCTCTGTAGCGTCGACCAGATGGCAACAGTTCAAAGAGGGAGTGTGCTGGATGTGAGGGGTCCAGAGTGATTTTAACAGCCCTTTTGCTCACTCTGGATAAGTACAGTTCTTGAATAGATGGGAGGGTTGTAACGATAATTCGCTCAGCAGTCCGGACTACCCTCTGTATATATGCGTGTTATATGCGTGTTCGTGCCACAATGCAGCTGCTCGATATAATAATACACATCCGATCATCTAATCACTTGAATGTCCAAACCATAAAACAAATACAGCTGACAAAATTTAGTAAAGACGCAAGGCTCACGCTAGTGCTGGCCGGTTTGAACAAAAATTTATATCACTGTTTTTTTCTAAATTATGCCGGTTTCCTTTGCTTAAAAGTAAAACATTGTAAAGGGTCCATCTGAAACAGTGTCGCGCGGCACAGCATAACGTTCGTTCCGAACGTTGAGTAATTAAATAAATCGGTATGGCGGTATATAAAAAATTTATATCTTAACAAAAATATACACCGGTTTTCGGTATGAACCGGTATACCGCCCAGCACTAGCTAACGCTCGTGTGCCATCACTATGTGTTGAACCGGCGTTCACCTCTGTGTTCTGCTTTTATGCCACTGACTGGACGGGGCAGAGTCATGGGGCTACACACGCGGTAGTATGCTTTTAAGGGGGAAGTAAAAAAAAAAAACGCAATAACCGACATGGGAAAAATACGTCGGTTAGAGTTTCTGAATTTCATTTTCGATAACTTTTCGATTAATCATCCAGCCCTACTTTTCAGTAGTGTTAACTGTTACAAAAGATTACAAATTGTTACAAAATACGTTATTTTTACCTTTTTATTCATTAAAGAATCCTGAAAAAAAAGTGTTAAAGCAATACAAAAAAAATATTAAGCAATACAACGGTTTTCAACACATATTTTAGAATAATAGCTGATGAAAATTGCATCACAGGAAAAAAAAAATTGAAATTGAAATAACATTTCACAATATTATTATAATAATATCAATAATCACAATATCTCTAATTTTTTATAAAATGCCTTGATGGAGGACAACACATACAAAATTTTACCTTTAATTCAAATTATGTTGATAATTTTTAATCACAAATTATGTAGACATATAGTGCTGTGAATATGCATTTGCCAAATTCTGATTTCTTTTGTTTTTTCTGTATATCTCAAACTACATTGTTTCAGAAATGAGAACTAAATTAATATAAAGCAATGGCAACCTAAGCAAACAAAAAATACAATTTTAAATGACAATTTTAATTATTGAAGCAAAAATTATCTAATACCACCTGGGCCTGTGTGAAAATGTATTTGCTCCTGTATTTACAAATTCCATAGGAAGCTGCATTCATAATGGGGTTCATCTGGACTAGAAAAAATCAGGTCTGATTACTAACAACCTTGTTTAATTAAATCAGTGTTTAAATAGAAAATTTTCAACAGCGTGAAGTTGGTTAAAATGTCTTACCTTGTAACACACTATGCCAAAGGTGAAAGAAATTTCAGAAATGATGAGGAAGAAGCTGACTGAAATACATTTTGGAAAGGGTTCTCAAGCGCGGCTGGATTATGCAGCAGGACAATAATCCGAAGCGGAGAAGTAAGTCCTATGAATGGCTCCAAAAAAGCAAAAGTGAAGTTTTGGAGTAGCCTAGTCAAAGTCATGACTTGAACCCAACTGAAACACTGTGGCAGGATCTTAAGTTCATAAACCCTCCTATGTTTCCAAAGATTTGGTTACAAAATGTGTCTTTTTATTATTTTGCACAATAAACAAACCAGGATAATTTTGTGTTTTGGGACAGAAGTTATAAGATAGTTAATTGTTTTTCTGATCTCCACTCTATGGTTTCTGACTACTGGGTGGTCTTGGGCAGCCTGTAGACACCAGTGGACACAATAAGCTGGTGGGCCCTGACTTTCTTTTGTAGGAAAGCCTGCAGGTCATTCACATCCATCTCAGTGACCCCAGATCCGGCGGCTACAAACATTCGCAGCATGGAGTGGATCCTCTCCAAAGTCATGCTCTCCAGGTTAGTCAACATGGCCTGAATGTAGGCCCAGAACAGCTGAGAAATAAGGGAAAACAGTTTAGGATTGTTTTTAGCATTACATGGCAAATAAAGGTCATGAACAGTGTTACATTATTGCATTATGATAAAAGTATGTGTATAAATCACCTGCAGTTTCTCTTCTTTCTGCTCGGACTGTGTTGCGGTGTTGGAGTCTCCCTCCTCATCACTGTCTATGAGCATCACACTTCTGTCGGATCTCTCTCTGCAAGAGCTTGTTTCCTGCACAGTATATCGACCTCCGGCTTCCTCCCGCAGCACACCCTGCTGCTGCCACAGTGCCAACTTCCTGCGCACCATCTCTTGTGGCACACCTAGGACACTACTCAGGTCCTCCAATGTCCATGTGCCTAATGAAGGGAAAGCAGATAGTAATGGGACTTCAAGACAACAAATAATCAAGACTGTGGCATTCGCACACTAGGTAGTGCACATGCTCATAATGCATAAGACTGCTGCAGGTATATTTTTAGTTCAAAACCTGGAAAGTTAGTGTTACAAAGTTCTGTGGTTAATACAATATCAAAGTATTTTCATGTTTTATTGTACTACATAAAATACACCAGTAATAACGTTATTAACAAGTGAAACTAAATGGAACTCAAATAAGAAAAACAGTCTACCCAGTTTTTGTGTTTCTAATCAAAGTTTTGCAAACTTTTTTTTACCTAAAGTTTTCAGGGCAAATGTTTTTGAAACATGGTTGTAAGCATAGTGATGGTGATATTGAACCTGATTGTATTTAGGCTTCAAAACTTAGGTTATGTTCATTTGTGAAGATTATGACAATGAACAAAATGTGTAAAATTTGAATCATCATCAAATTTTTTTGGTCACAGAGGTATTTTACCAATGGAAAAACCCTATTAGGTTTTCTGTTGAGGGAACCAGGGATTGGCTTATTTTGGTGTCTGGTCTGTGCCTGATCCCATTCCCATTGATTTCATCCAAATAGTTCCATGTTGCATGAAGTATTAAAATCCTAGCAGTCTCATTAAGGCATCTAAAGTCAGAGTGTATTGACTGTATTGTTGTTAAACAACAATACAGTCAATAAAAAATATATTTTGGTGAATGAATTCTTAACACCTTTGTCCTGGAAGTGTAAAATGATTGCAGCATGAATGGGAGTCACTGTGAGGTTTGCGATGGTTCTGTCCTCCAGCTCCACATCCAGTGTAACAGAACCCAGATGAGGCCTCCACCTCAGAGTCCTCATGGCCTGCAAAATATTAAAAATAAAAGAGAAAAAAAAAAAGATACAGTATTTTGGTCACACTTTAGTGTAGGGACCCTATTAGCATGTGTATTATTAACATATTGGCTGTTAATTAGTTCTTATAAAGCACATATTCTGCATGACCATATTCTGCAGACTGCATCCCTAATCTTACCTGGTACCTAAACTTAACAACTACCTTACTAAATATTAACAAGCAGCAAATTAGGAATTTGAGGCAAAGGTCGTAGTTAATGATTTGTTAATAGTGAGAATTGGACTTTCAAATAAAGTGTAACCAGCATTTTCAGCAAAATACTGGAATAAAGAAAAATCATCAATGGCATGATTTGGAAATCATAAAGAACTGAAGAACCTAAACAAACTCTTGTCACTGCCTTGGGTAACTTGATGTTGAACATAGTATCTGGGTCTTACCACAAAACCAGTTGAGAACCAATGGACTGGGTGTACCTTGAGTTTTTCAAAGCGGTGTGTGTAGTCCTCCATGGCTTCAGAGACGGCCGCATGCAGTTCCATCTTCTCCTCCTTCAGCTGGGGCCAGAACTCAGATGAGATGATCATGGATGACAGCGGTAATGTAGACAGCTCCTCTATAGGAAGACGACTCTCTTCCTCACGAATATTAGCGTTGATCCGCCGAGAGTCTGCTACATCCTGCAGAGAAAGACAGACACGTTCAATAATATAAATAGCTCACGTTATGGAAGTAAATCCATTTGAGGTCACATATCATGATAACAGGATGACTGATAACTAAGAAGCATACCTTTAACATCACCTCACAGTAATGCATGTGGGACTCGCCAAACCTCAGTTTCAGCAGTTCTACATTGCGAATCTCTCTATAAAAACAAATACAGAGGGAATTAAATCACACAAGTACTTGACATATTAAAAACCTAGTAAACAAACAGAACATCTCATTCTCTTTTGCTTTAGAATGTCTTTAATCTTTTGATATAGATCATTAAAAAATAAAATAATAACATTTACAAACATTTCTTAATATTTAAAAAAGTAGTGTATAAAAAGAGAGCCTATCAACAGGCAACTGAATTTTCAAAAACTAAAAAATTAGTGGTCTTTACTCAATGATTTCAAAATATTATTTGAAATATATAATGTCATTATATTTTTTGAAAACATCCCATTTATTTTACTTTTATTTGTATTCATACTATTTATTTATTATATTTTCCCTATTTGTAGACTGCAACGTTGTAAATTCTAAATAAAATTTGATCGCAATCAATGTAAAGCAAAGATAAGAAGCTGCTACTGAAGGACGGAGCAGTTCAGACTATTTGGACTGCAACAACTAACCAGCAGGCAACGAGCAAGCATTTATATTATTTCAATCAATACAAAGGTTGTTCACAAGTCTTAAAGCTACAGCAGCAAAACGATGTGAGAGGATGATATGACTGCTTTAAACCAAACAAAAGTTAATTAGATGATTCAAGAGCATTAAGCGAAGGATTATAGTGGGGAAAAAGTATATATGTTCATGTGTGCAGGTGGATTACTTGGCTGTGCTGTAGTTGAGCTGATGCAGAAGTCGGTCAGCCAGTACAGTCTTATACTCATTAATGAAGATCTCTTTACTTCCATAAATGCTGACCAGCAGACTGATGATGTCAGAAGAGCGCCGTTTAGAGCCAGTTTTATCTACAGAGAGAGAGACAGTGAGAGAGCTGAAATGTTGATTACCTGTTAGGACTCAAATTTCTGCAGACTGCATTGACTTGTATGTATTATACACGTATGCGAATGGCTGGTAAATTTGACAGAAATATCCCACCAGAAATACCTTAAACTGCATTTAACATTATTTTCATTTAGCATTATTAATATTAATTATATTTTATAAATACCTTTATCCAGCAAAGAATCCTGAATAAATTTGTCAACAATTCCTCAAAATAATATAAAAAGTAAAAAAATAAAATAAAAAACTGCTGGCAGTTAACACTAACCTGTGAGAGCATCAGTGGGATCTGGGGTCCAGTCTTCTGGATCACTCCCCTCATCTTCACTATCCTGTGTTTCCAGGGTAACAGGGTCAGCTCGAGAGAGCTCATTGGCTAGATCAGTACAACCCTCTGCATCACCCGTCAGACTGCCCACTATTTGACGCACAGTGTCCTCACGCGTTCTGTCATTTCCGACATTACAACAACGAATTAAAGTGATAGTTCACCCCAAAATCTAAATTATGTCATTAATAACTCACCCTCATGTCGTTCCAAACCAGTAAGACCTCCATTTATCTTCGGAACACAGTTTAAGATATTTTAGATTTAGTCAGAGAGCTCTCAGTCCCTCCATTGAAGCTGTGTGAACGGTATACTGTCCATGTCCAGAAAGGTAAGAAAAACATAATCAAAGTAGTCCATGTGACATCAGAGGGTCAGTTAGAATATTTTTAAGCATCGAAAATTCATTTTGGTCCAAAAATAGCAAAAACTACGACTTTATTCAGCATTGTCTTCTCTTCCGTGTCTGTTGTGAGAGAGATCAAAACAAAACAGTTTGTCAAATCCGGTTCGCGAACGAATCATTCGATGTAACCGGATCTTTTTGAACCAGTTCACCAAATCGAACTGAATTGTTTGAAACGGTTCGCGTCTCCAATACGCATTAATCCACAAATGACTTAAGCTGTTAACTTTTTTAATGTGGCTGACACTCACTCGGAGTTAAAACAAACCAATATCCCGGAGTAATTCATTTACTCAAACAGTACACTGACTGAATTGCTGTTATGAGAGAAGTGAAGATGAACACCGAGCCGAGCCAGATAATGACTCGTTCACGAGTCAAGAACCGGTTGCATCGGTTTTCGGATCACCATTAGTTCTTTTCGGACAGTTCGATTCAATAAACCGGTTGATTTGTATTGAAATGTATTTTCGATGCTTCAAAATATTCTAACTGACCCTCTGATGTCACATGGACTATTTTGATGATGTTTTTCTTACCTTTCTGGATATGGACAGTATACCGTACACACAGTTTCAATGGAGGGGCTGAGAGCTCTCGGACTAAATCTAAAATATCTTAAACTGTGTTCCGAAGATAAATGGAGGTCTTACTGGTTTGGAACGACATGAGGGTGAGTTATTAATGACATATTTTAGATTTTTGGGTGAACTATCCCTTTAACTACTTCAGTAATGGAACTAGTTTACAAACAAGCACAACTATCTTGATACATGCAGCCCCACTGACCTGAGATATCTGCGAATGGGTTGGCAGGCCATTTGCAAGATCACCATAGAGGGGTCCAGCTCTCTTAGAGCTTTGATGGCAGAGATGTATACAGTGATAATGTCAGATGTGTGCACTCCTGAAGTGGGAAACAAAAACATGATGAAAGTCAAAACATTTTCACACGAGTATTTAGCAGTGTCCTGAATCACTGACCTGGATGCAGAAGTCGTGTTTCAAAGGCTGATTTAAGGGAGGCAAGAAGCTGCTGTCTCTGATTGGTCCGTTCAAGACAGAACTTAAGATCCTCAATGGCAGGAATAGACTCTGGAAAATCTGAAACAATTAAGCAGAAATTAATTTCCCATGAAACAACAAAGATAAGATTACATGTAGTATGCTACATTAATAAAGTTTTTTCTCACCTCGTATGATACTGAAGAGCTCCTCGATTCTCATGTTTACATAGATACGGCAGAAGAACTGCTGCATGTGACAGTGCCAGCGCTGGAGGAGAGCATTGGTTAGCTGACCCCCTGTGCCATCTGTAGGTGTGGCATCACTGCCTACCTCTTGCACCTTACTGGCAAACACCCTGCTCAGCCATCCCAAAACCTGCCCCAACCACTGGAAGCACAGTGATTTATTAGTGTTATTTTAGATGAGAGTCCATCAATAAGACTAACCACAATTTCTTAATTAACACTATTTTAAATGGACACTTCAGGCTTGAATATTAAAATGTAAA
Source organism: Carassius carassius (assembly GCF_963082965.1). NCBI lineage: Eukaryota > Metazoa > Chordata > Actinopteri > Cypriniformes > Cyprinidae > Carassius > Carassius carassius. Next base: position 13,367,709 of record NC_081759.1, on the reverse strand, counting down.
AACCAAATCCACCATATGCTTGAAGCTAATTAGCTCAAAATCTTGTTTATGCTCACCAATGAAAACCAACAACTAAGAATATTTTAATTGGGTTAGTTCACCCCAAAATCTAAATTATGTCATTAATAACTCACCCTCACGTCATTCCAAACCCGTGAGACCTCCGTTCATCTTCGGAACACAGTTTAAGATATTTTAGATTTAGTCCGAGAGCTCTCAGTCCCTCCATTGAAACTGTGTGTATGGTATAACTTACTGTCCATGTCCAGAAAGGTAAGAAAAACATCATCAAAGTAGTCCATGTGATATCAGAGGGTCAGTTAGAATTTTTTGAAGCATCGAAAATAGATTTTGGTCCAAAAATAGCAAAAACTACGACTTTATTCAGCATTGTCTTCTCTTCCGTGTCTGTTGTGAGAGAGTTCAAAACAAAGCAGTTTGTCATATCCGGTGTTGTGCCCAATTTCGACCCCCTGCCGAATTATTACCCCACTTGTTCAAATCACTATCTGATTGCCTAATCCTAACCCCACCCCTAATCCTAACCCCTCCCCCACACCTAACCCTTAACCTACCAATAATATGGGAGTAATAATCTGGCGGGGGTCAGAATTCGGCACTACACCTGTTCGCGAACGAATCATTCGATGTAACCGGATCTTCTTGAACCAGTTCACCAAATCGAACGGAATCGTTTGAAACGGTTCACGTCTCCAATAAGCATTAATCCACAAATGACTTAAGCTGTTAACTTTTTTAATGTGGCTGACACTCCCTCTGAGTTCAAATAAACCAATATCCCGGAGTAATTCATTTACTCAAACAGTACACTGACTGAATTGCTGTGAAGAGAGAACTGAAGATGAACACCGAGCCGAGCCAGATAACGAACAAAAGATTGACTCGTTCTCGAGTCAAGAACCGTTTCTGTCAGGTGCGTCCGATTCGAGAACGGAGGAGCGGATGATACTGCGCATGTGTTGTGTGATTCAGCGTGAAAGCAGAATGACACACAGAGCATCTGAACCGAACTGGGCCCGGTTCCCCGATAACGTTCACTCTTAGCGCGCTAAGAAGACATCGTAAGATATATCTTACCAAAGTTGTTGATGTTTTAAGTGTGTTCCCCGAAGTGTCCCTTAGGAAGCTTCTTAGCACGCTGCCTCTTACGTCCGACGTTACAAGAGCGCTGTCCAAAGTCAGGGTGCTGAATTAGTTGGCATCGATTGCTCATGAATCGATTTTCCACTTTACGCGAAGGTGCAATACAGCGTTAAGAAAGACAACACGTTCTATGCAAATGAAACATTCCTCAAATTATTACAGTAACATTTATTTTAACATAGTTTAAGTTATCAGTAAAATATAGACTATAAATTAAATTATCAAAGGGTCAGTAATGTTCACACGATATGTTGTGACGGTAAGACAAACTGGGTATCCCTCGCTAATCATCCATCCCGTTGTGCCACTTGTGCCGCTTCTTGACATGGGTTTAACGACTTATAAAAATTATATAATACACTTTTATATTAATGGCAAGGTACTTTACAATTAGAATTGATTGGCAAGCAGCTGCAGTTACTTCTGTTTAATGCGGTATTGATTGCAATTGGTTTATGTTTTTAATAAAAAGCAATCTATCTACAATGAACAGAGAGAGAGAGAGAGAGAGAGAGAGTTAGATACAAAATATGCTGGGGAAGCAACGTTAAAAAGGGCACCAAGCCTCTCGTCAGAGGAACTTGAAGTGTTGCTGGACCTTTGCCAGCAGGTCAGATATCACACCCCTATGGTCCACTTAACAAAAAAAAAAAAAAAAAAAAAAAAAAAAAAGGGGAAGTCGTGGCCTAATGGTTAGAGAGTCGTTAAAAAGGGCACCAAGGGCACCAAAACGTGTAAAAAAACGTTAAAAAGGGCACCAAGCCTCTCGTCAGAGGAACTTGAAGTGTTGCTGGACCTTTGCCAGCAGGTCAGATATCACACCCCTATGGTTCACTTAACAAAAAAAAAAAAAAAAAAAAAAAAAAAAAAAAAAAAAAAAGGGGAAGTCGTGGCCTAATGGTTAGAGAGTCGGACTCCCAATCGAAAGGTTGTGAGTTCGAGTCCCGGGCCGGCAGGAATTGTGGGTGGGGGGAGTGCATGTACAGTTCTCTCTCCACCTTCAATACCACGACTTAGGTGCCCTTGAGCAAGGCATCGAACCCCCAACTGCTCCCCGGGCGCCGCAGCATAAATGGCTGCCCACTGCTCCGGGTGTGTGCTCACAGTGTGTGTGTGTGTGTTCACTGCTCTGTGTGTGTGCATTTCGGATGGGTTAAATGCAGAGCACAAATTCTGAGTATGGGTCACCATACTTGGCTGAATGTCACTTCACTTCACTATAACCTGCACATTTATGGCCTACGCCTGATCATTCACTGATGGATTGGCGATAGGGATGAGTGCCATCCACCAGGATGCAATCCCCGGCATGGCGCAGAAGGGCGTTGGTGACAGTGTGGACGCACTTCCACACAGAGGTCTTGATTAGGCTGTAGCCCTCTCTCACGACCTCGATGAATCTCTCTGTAGCAAAAAAAAAAAAGAAAAGAAAAGAAGAAAAAAAAAAAAAAAAATTAACGCTGGGCTTCAGGGCCCAAGGTCCAGCTGCTCCACAATGAGTTGTCTTGGGAGGGGATTTTTTTTAATATAGCCACGTCAGGCAAAATGTCAAAAGGGCTTAAGTTTTGCCGAATAAAAAAACTGACATGGTCTAAACGGCTCCGAGTCCGGCTCCGTCTTTGATCCAATACAAGAACACGTTGGATCGCTGCCATAGTTGGTCGCTTACTGGACACCACCATGCTTACCCATTTAAAGATCTTAGCCATTTAGAGCCAAATTGTTTGCCAGATTTTAATTATCAAAAAAATGATTGCCAATTCGCTGTAATTACATTACGAAAAAGCCTAGGCTAATTACCACCTTATTAGTTCTGTAACCACATAAAGTCAACTTCATAAATAGGCCTGTATCCATTGCGAACATAATTTATTATGAGTCTTAAAAAATAACAGAAAATCATTGTTGAGCCACAAAATTGTCAACATACCATAGTTTGACTTGTACTTCGCTGCGCTGGTTTCTAAAGACTGCTGTACAGTAGCGTCATGAGCTCAAATAACGCTAAGAGAGAGCTACGAATGGTCCAGACCAACCTTACGAAAGTGTGACTTACAGAAGATATACTTAGCGTACGAACGTGTCGGGAACCGTGCCATAAGGTTAAGAGAGAGGTTAAGGAATAGGTTAAGAACTACTTAGCGATAAGAACGTTTTGGGGAACCGGGCCCTGGTTCTTTTGGTGAATGATTCTGAACTGATTCTGTGCTAATGTTATGAGCGCGGGTAAACCGAAGGCTTGAATCAAGGGCAATCATCGCAAATGACGTCCTTACGTCGAGCGCAAAAGAACCGGTGAACCGTTTTCTTCAACCGGTTTATTGAATCGAACGGTCCGAAAGAACTACTGGTGATCCAAAAAAAACGATGCAACCGGTTCTTGACTCGTGAACGACTCAATCTTTTGTTCGTTATCTGGCTTGGCTCTGTGTTCATCTTCAGTTCTCTCTTCACAGCAGTTCAGTCAGTGTACTGTTTGAGTACATGAATTACTCTGGGATATTGGTTTGTTTTAATTCAGAGGGAGTGTCAGCCACATTAAAAAAGTTAACAGCTTAAGTCATTTGTGGATTAATGCTTATTGGAGACGAGAACCATTTCAAACGATTCAGTTCGATTTGATGATGTTTTTATTACCTTTCTGGACATGGACAGTATACCGTACACACAGTTTCAATGGAGAGACTGAGAGCTCTCGGACTAAATCTAAAATATCTTAAACTGTGTTCCAAAGATGAACAGAGGTCTCACGGATTTGGAACGACATGAGGGTGAGTTATTAATGACATAATTTAGATTTTTGGGTGAACCCTTTAATCAATGTTATGATTTTTTCAGCTTTTTATTTTACAGTCCTGTTTTTTAGGCAAATATTATGTACTTGCAAAAGTTATTACAATGAGTAGATAATAGCAACGTAATAACACTGATCCTAAAGTCAATTTAAATTAGTTACCTTTGTATTTGTACTTGTTTTTGAATTTCTTGGTTAAGTACACTCATATGAGCATAGTTTAAAATGAAGTGCAGCTATTATTTTTAGGATTGACTGTTTCTTAACCAATCAACCATTTCAAATAGAAAAATTCTCACTAATTTGTGTAGTGTATTAAAAAAATATATATTATCATCTTCTTGATAATATATATTCTAGTTCTCGTGACCCCCTGATCTGCACATTTTGTATGTCTCTCTTATCGCTTCAGATGTTTGTTCTATTCGAATGTAAGTGCCCTGACGCCACAGGATATTCTGCCATGATTCCAGTTTGAAGCAAATGTATGTTCCATTCAAAAGTGCACTGAAGAGTTTAAAATATATTTATTTACCGAGCTATACGATGTCACACTTGTCTGTGTGTGAAGACACTGTGCAGTGCAAATCTGTGAATGAATGTTCCAAAGTAAAGTAAACTTCAACAGGTTTTAGAGCACTTCTAATGAGCTGATTATCTGAATTAGGTGTGTTAACAAAGAGAGACATGCAAAATGTACAGAGCTGGGGGGCGCGAGGACTGGAATTGAGAACCGCTGATCTACCCCATATTTATGGGGTCTTTTACATACGACTGCTGCTCAGACTTTGGGTTCAGGAACTGCTGAACATCCCCAAACCCATAATAAAAAACTTGAAGTGTTTTTACACGTGTAGAACTTTTCAAAAGATCAAAAGTTAATGTAATGATATAAATTATCATTATTTAAAGCTTCACACATCAGAATTTGCACACACTTCTAGTCGTTCTAGTTGGCAGAGGTTTTGTGCAGACAAATCAACCTAATTTAAAATCTACATGAATCAAGTTACACATTTCGGACTCTTAATGGAATTTTTACATAAATTTAAACCCTTGTGCATAATTTGAAGCATCAACATTCAAGATCATATCAAATTAAAGGCGCAAGATGTAATTTTTCTGCTTTAAAAATAGCAGATATCACTATATCTATGTTATATATATATTTTTTTGTTGTGTACTTACATTATCCCGACAGTTTCCACGAACTTTCAAATCCGGAGAAAATTATAGTTTAATTAGAAGACACGGCACGTTTCTTTATTTCCGTTTTGTCGCCCGTCTATGGCGTCATATAAACTTTGACCCCTCTAGTTTATCTGACTTCCTGCGGAACCGCCAAATACAAAGGTGAACAGAAGCAAAGACGAGACGAAGAAGAAAAAGTAGTAGCTAGCCTTGATCGAGACTATTATATTTTATATTTATATTGTTTATATTCGTATTTATACCTCAATCAATAACTTAGTTATGGATCATGATTATGCTTTGCCTGCATGTTCTGTGAAGCGCAAACGTACGGGTGAAATAAATGACCTGAGAAGGTTTTGGGACAAGAGAAGAAATGAGACACGGGTAAATATTGGAGTTGCATTTCCAAGATAGAGAGAGCTTCGTGACAAGCTGAAACTACAGAAAGATGCTTGCATTCTAATAAACAGGTATGCATCCATTCAGCTAACTATATCTATCCGTATATTTTGTGAAACGATGATGTCTTGTGTAAAACGCAGACGGACTAGCTCTCATGTAGAGTATAATGTAAATCTACATGTGTTCTAGATCTAACTTAGCTGGATAAAGTAGCTTCAAATGCAGTTCACTATCTTGTTCGATATCATAGTATAAACGTAGCCTAATTATAATTATTAACGAAAGGCAACCGTGTTTTTTTTAACATATATTACTACTAGCTAGATGGAATATTGATTTGATAGGGGTCTGATAATTCATATATCTCTCCGTTCGAAAATACGTGATTGTCAAAATACTAAGGCTGGTGACACACTGGCTGCGTGGCGTCTCTGCTGCGTGCCAGAAGCGTGGCACGGTGCTGCTGCTGTAGGTGACATAGAGGGAGACCGCCGACAGACCAGGCTCTTGTCTTCATGACAACAATATCTATACTTCATGTTGAACATAAATATAAAGCCTACTGATAAAGGACACCGTCAACAGTATTGACGGCAAAATTGACAGGTGCAATATTTGAAAATCGATAATTATTTATTTTTTTTAAGTTACATTTGTATCTGAATTTATGTCAACCTATAGACTTTCAAACATCAAAATGTCATGAATTAATATGTATTTGTGTACAAAATTACATATAAACATATTTTCCTATTATATTTTGCCTGGAAACGCTTCCAACACGCGTGCGTGTCGCGTGAAAAATAGGCGTCGGTTCTATTTCTAGCATGCACACGTTTTCTGCGCGGCTCGAGCTGGGCCTGAGACACGCGTTTCACACAGGCAGTCTGCAAGCTCTAACCTATTAACATGGGAGCCGAATTAAAAACTGACACGCCACGCAGCTGAGACGCTTGCGCCACGCATCCAGTGTGTCGCCGGCCTCAGTTAAAATGAGTGAGGAATGTGGGGAGCGACAGAGCGCGTGTTCCAATGAACAACAACTCCCATGAGCCTACGCTAAGCTCTAAGCTCTAAGCTCTAAGCCTAAGCTCTTTCCCGACGTCATCAAAGTACGTCTCATGTTATTATTTTGATTGAGTGACCCCTGGTGGCCAAAAATTCCATACTGCACGTTTAAACATCTTCTGCTTTGTAACTGTATGAAAAGTGTGTACATCATTGAAGTCTGTGAGAAAAGAGCTTTCGTATTCTCCCCTGCATCGCAGCTCCATCCTCTTCTCTATCAGCTGGTGCAAGATGCTGGTCACGGCCTCTGAGCTCACACGCTCCAACAGCTGTAGTGTGGAGCTGAAATGAACATTATAAGATATTAGATAAGAAATCTTCATCAGACATTTATGAAGACATTATATATCCTAGCAATCCACCTCTCCAAGAAAGTATTTGATGTATTTGATATTCTTTAAATGTTACTGTTATGCAGTGATAGCTATGGATGTCTATGAATGTTAGCACACATATTCATGTTTTATTCTATTGAGTATATAAGAATTTTGAAGTTAACTTTTTGAGTCCATTTCATTAGATAAAATATTGTAAATACTTAAAATACTCTATAAATAAAATCAATCCATATCACTATTATCTGTTGTGATACTGATTAAGATGCAAAACAAAAAGTTTTGCACTGAGCACATTGCATCTCCTGTTGTTGGACACAGAAAATGTATTTTAATGTGTAAAATGAAACATACTATATAAAATACTACTGGGAATACTGCATGCTTTTACAAAAAAAAATTGTAGTAAACTGTATGTACTGTATAATATGCTGCATGCTAGTATTCCATTTCAAAGACTTGCACAAATTAAATGATACAGACATACAGCTCTCTTACACCACAGCAACATTATGCAAGTAGTGATTAAACAACAAAGGAAAGGGCAGCATCTGTAGTATTATCAGAATGGTACAGTATTTCTCTTCAACTCACAGTATGTGGCTTAGCCCTTGAAGCTGCTCTAGAGCTTCCTGACACCAACACAGGTGAGGGAGGACGGCACAGCCTGGGCACAAACCACCTTCATCATGGCCCTCCTCAGCCTCCACAGCTTCCCCGGCCTGACTCATGTGCACGGAGAATGTGCGGCTGTAAAACTCTAACACACGCTCTTGCAGCACAGGTGGAGGAGAGAACAGAAGAATGGCACGAATGACAGAGAAAGCTCTCTCTGTCAGACCACGGGCCCCTGGACCAGACAGACCTCCACGACCCTCATCCTGCCATGAGCCCAGTCTCTCAAGACCATCTTGAGAAATAAAAGAGGCGCAATATTAACACAGTAGACTCAAGAAACACTGGACAGGATGAATCTCACAAAGAAAAATCTGGTCACAATTGCCCCTTAAATCCAAAATAAAAATTATAAATAATACATTAAGACATCAGAACTTTTAGATTTCACATTATGGAACTTAAACATTTAAGGAAAAATATATCGGTGTCTAGGAAAAAAGCTTCAAGGTTTCAAAATACAACTTACTACAGAACTCCATTGACTTTACAAAAACAATAGCTCAACACCCGAAGGGCCAACTAGGGGGATCTGAAAGCTTCTAAGGAGTCCACAGGATGACTTATTATTAATTCACATAAATATTATAAATTCATATATTGAAACAAGAGAGACAGAGAGATTTATGTTGGGCAGTTGAGAACAACTATGCTACAACGTCTCGATTTTAGAGTTTCAACCAGCAACAAAAAGTACACTTTATATAGTTTACTGTAGTTTTATAGCTTTTCTAATAAAATTAAGTCAGCTATGACACAACTTCAACAATAAACAAACTCTATACCTTTCTAACATCTGTTTTTCAAATACACATAGGCTGTTAATAAATGTAAAGATATTTTAATAAAAACAGTTGCCAAACGAGTAGGGTGTGACATACCAAGGAAAGGTTGCAGCTCTTGGAGAAGGTTTTGGAAGGCTTCTATTAAAGCCTTTGCCCTGTCCCTCTCCTGTGACTCCCCCTCTGGCTGCTTGAGCCCCGTCCAGAAGTCTGGTGCAACAGAAGTAGTCAAACGCACCTGGATAGTCTCCAGCAGCCAACCTTCCACATACTGACCTAGTCCATGTACACCCAGCAGGGCCAAGGCTTCAGAGAGAACCTTACCAGTAGAAGCATTTGGTGGCACAGGAGACACCTAAGAGAATCATGGTTGGGTTTCAACGTTTTCCACTCAAAGGTACTTGTTTTGTTAATGAAGCTACAATCAGAAGCTGGATTTAGACCAGAAGCGATTTCAGCAACCGTTTTTACCTAGTTACACTGTAGTATATCTAACACTCACCAGTGCAGATGTCACTGTGTCCCAGGTTGCAGAAAGTCCCCGCGGCATCAACTGGGGTTCGTTCATTCCTCTCTCAGGCTGTAGTATAAACAATAGTCATATATCCTGGGATACAAGAATAATGTTTTGTCACGTTTCCAAACGTGTATTTTCATTTTACTCCATGACTGTGTAGTCCAAGATCATATGATCAAAGCATTTAAAAGATCCTCTTTAGACATAACACCGACAAATTACAGCGCTATTCTTCAAACGCTTGTCGCGCGCAGATGACGACACGCTGACGTTGTTTGTAGTAGTAATAATAATGATAATAATAAATAGTAGTCTTATGACGTTGAATAAATAAAGCATTTATAACAAATAAATAAATAAAAGAAGTAGTATTGGTAATGACAACAACAACAGTAATAAAAAATAATAAATAATCATACGCACAGGTAGTGCGCAGGTATTTGGCTCTATTAGAGATTAATTTATAAATGTATCTGACTGTATTGTTTTTGCTAAGCTTTTTAATAATGAAAACTTTATCCTAAATTCTAAAATAAAAGCCTAACGGAAACCGACGTGTTGACGCTTATTGAACGTTCCTATGGAAACAGGAGGGAGACTTGACTTAATCGCTTCTGGGCTTCTGGAATGTTTTTTTTTAAAGTTACTCCCCTCGTAGATGTGTTCCATTTAACGCTCAGTAAAGTTAGTGGCTTGCTAATTCTGCAAGAATCTGACTCAGAAGGTACAACCAACAAACAGACTTCAATGCTAAGTTGCATGAAACGCTTTTAGTGATTAAACTAGTGCAGGCGGGCCTCTTCTTGTAGTTAGCGAGCTAGCCTGCTAATCAGAATGACCCAGCAAGGAGCTGCGCTGCAAACCTACAACAATGAGCTTGTCAAGTGTAAGTAGCCATCGACCAAAAAAAAATATTGTTTTATTTTTGATATTACTTTCTTTTAGTTGTATGTTACTTTGTCATGGGTATAAGAAACTTGTATTCAGCTAGTCTACGCTGCCATTATTAGTCATTATAGTAGCTTAGTAACGTTAGTGATTAACGTTAGAAGACTTTTGTGATGATACCTGTCATCCTGTGCCTTTTTTCTTTCCCAGAAAGAACAGCTTTTATAACTAACTGAGGGCAAAGAAGACGTGTGTTTTTGTAAGAGACGTAAATATGCATTCCTTTAAAGCTTCAGTGGTTTAAAAAAGTATTTGGACATGTGTAAAGTTTAGTGTCATTGCATTATCAGAGGTCAGTTCTCTTTTCAAAGTTAATACAGGTTACCAGCAGAGTAACCAGAGTTCATTACAAAAACTGTTTGTAACATGTTTCACCAACATTTGAGAAAGCAGAAAGTGTAACAAAACTTTTTCTATATTCACTTTTAACATTACAGCTTTTCTAGTTGTGTTTTCTTTTAATGATTAAAAAGTTAATACATTTTATTCCCAAAAATTGTTCTTATGCTATTTGTCTTTGTACAAACAAACGTATTTCATATTGAAAAGAAGTCTCTTATGCTCATGACGGCTATATTTATGTGATCACAAATACATTAAAAAACTGTAACATTGTGAAATATTACAATTTAAACTGTTTTCTTTTTAAATATACTTTAAAATATAATTTCTTGCTGTGGGGGCAAAGCTGAGCTTTTCATCCATTACTCAAGTTTTCAGTGTCACATAATCCTTTAGAAATTATTCTGATAAACAGATTTATTATCAGTGTTGGAAACTATTATGCCACTTATTGTTTTGGAACCTGTGATACTTTTTTAGTATTTGTTGATAAATTCAAGTTCAGAAGAACAGCATTTATTCAAAATAGAAAACTTTTGTAACAATATAAGGCTTTCCTATCATTTATTTATCAGTTTAACACATACTTGCTGAATAAAAGTATTAATTTCTTTAAAAATAAATAGATAAAATGTTCCTAAACCTTTAAACAGTAGTGTATATAGTTACAGAATATTTATATTTTGAATAAGTGCTATTTTTGGATGAAATAAAGAGAGAAGCTTAGAAAAAGATAGACTTTTACATAAAAAAAAAAAAAAAATTATAATCTTACTGATCACAGACCTTTTTAAAGCATGTGTATATGCACACACAAACTTTAGGGTCTAGAGCTGCAAGTTGTGGAAACAAGCTAAACAGACGGCCAGTCCATCAATACATTTTTTGTTTCACAATTATTGAACATTGTGATGCATTAATATTCACAGAGTGACCTGACAGCTTGAATCAGTGGTTGATAAAGTCCTGCACATTATTGCTTCAATTAGTAGGAGGAACTGCTGAGCAAGCCTTCGTCTGCAACTTATACATACTCCCTTACAGCAATCACAACATGAATGTAAAGAAACGCAAGGAAAACATTATTTTCGGCATGTGCCTGAAGCCGCCTTTTAATTTCTTCTTAAAAATTGCCCCTTTCATTCTCTTTGTCTTTCTCAGGTATAGAGGAACTGTGCTCTAAAAGAGAAGAGTTAAACCGGCTGATTCAGCAGGAGGAAGCAGAGAAAAGTCGTCTGCAGCATGATATCCGTGTGCTGACAGAAAAGCTGAGTCGTGTGAACGAGAGCCTGGCACGCCGCCTTGCTGCCCGCGCTGACTTTGACCGCACCATCGCGGAGACAGAGGCAGCATACATGAAGGTAAAGACACAGTCAACCTGTTTTTAATATTTCATGTTCTCTTCATTGGGAGGGGAACAAAAATATTGTGTAATATAACTTTGTTTGTTTGCTGGTTTTTATTGTTTTTGTAATACTTGTATTTGTAAAAAATGTTGTTTTTTTTTGCCATGAAACTAGCCTAAGATGCTGACATTTAAATAACAATATACTACTATTACTCATCGGGAAGGATCAGAAAAACCAACAACTACTGTAGCTTTATTAATGTTGCACATATGAAAACTTAAAGGGTTAGTTCACCCCAAATTTAAATTCTGTCATTACTCACCCTGATGTCGTTCCAAACCCATAAGACCTTTGTTCATCTTCAGAACACAAATTAAGATATTTTTGATGAAATCTGACAGCTCTCTGACCCTCCCATAGACAGCAACACAACTATAATGTTCCCAGGGGCAGAAACGTAGTAAGGACATCGGTAAAACAGTCCATGTGACATCAGTGGCTCAACTTCCGTTTTGCGAAACTACTTGCGAGACTACTTTTTGTGCACAAATAAAACAAAAATAATGACTTTATGCAACCATTCTTCTGCCCCAAGTTACGTCTTCCACCATTTTAGGTGTATATTAGCAAATTAATCATCCTGGTCGATATACTGGTTTGTCAGTACATTCAAACTTTATTAGATATAATATAGTCACTTCTACATCTTAAAAAGATCTAGCCTCTACTCTTCTTGTCATTCTGTAAAATTGAATTATATATGTTGTTGGTTAATAAAAAATAAGTATAAAAAAAAAGATCTACTATCCTCTTTAGTGTTTTTAAATAATGATGCCGGTGTTTGCACAACTGCAGAAAACGGTTACATAAAGCAATTTTTTTTTTTTTGGTTTGGTTTAAATTGAACTTTTCTAGCATTTGCCAAACTGATGAACTTCAGTCTCAGTGCAAGTGTCGTTCTTGTTTGACTAAACCTCTCCTCTCTATCTCTCAGATTCTAGAAAGCTCTCAGACACTTTTGAGTGTTTTAAAGAAGGAAACAGGGAATCTGAACAAAGCCACTGAACCAAGAAGCAGCAAAGATCATTGATTAATGCTGAATATTTATATTTGTGTGTGTGTGTGTGTGTGTGTGTGTATACATTCCATTGTTATCCTCTCTCACTTCTTCTCTTTTATCTTTACCAGCCTTCCCTCTTGTAATCAACATATAAATTCAGAATATAACTTCTCATTCCTATTTGGAAGTTTTGTATCTGATGTATAGGTTATAAATTGTTTTGATATAGATTGGTGTCTGGTGTAATGTTTTAATAAAGATATATTGTGAATTTTTGATGTTTTTAAAGGGAATTTCTTTATGTAAATATTAGCCTTCTAAGATAAACTGTGAACACTTCATAGCCTTCATTCGTTTATTGAACATTTCCTTGTTTTTTGACATTTTCTCCCCTCAAATTCATCAAAACAAAATTGTACATTTAATATTCTCTTGATGAATAAAACAAAAGGGATGAAGAAACGTTTTGACATACACTATATTAACCACCAGAGCAATGAGCAGCTTGACTAGAGTTACAGGAACTAATGAAGCACTTGAAGTGGCATTACATTTTGTAAGACACAAAAACAATAGTTCCCAACCCTCTGAACATCTAATATACATCCCTTAAGAATATTTAATGTTTGCAAAGAACATCTAGACTGGAATGTGCTAAAGTGACAAATTGAACTAGAATGTACAGTAAGACTTGGTTGAATTCTAACACTTGGTGAAATATCCTTATTTTAACATTCTCTTAAATAAAATTTGCCCTTAATTATGTGACATGAAAAACCATGGGTTCAAAGGCTTTGTTCAGACAGGCTGCAAGTTTCAAATGCACTACCATTCAAAAAATAATAAAGCAACATGTCTCCAAGGCTGCATTTAGCATTTTTTTTACAAGAACAATCAAAACCTGACATACACAAGCTGTTGTCACTGGTTAAGTCTACATTATACCAGATATTGACTACACTGTTTGAAGAAATGGATCCAAATTCACCACCTTCAAAATAACAGCACAGACAGTCGGCCCTAAAAATTTAATTAGGAGACCAAATCAGAATTGTGTGCAGTGTGAACAAAGCCAGTCTTAAAAAAATAATTGTGCAGGAATATTGATCAGCAGTTTTGAGCTGATAAGGGCAATAGCTGGTGCTTCAAGTAAATGTTATGCTCCCAATGGATACACATACTATTTTTGTTAACTAAATTATAAGAAATGTGATATTTGATCCCTAATGGGCATTATTCCAACCAAGAGCTGCGTAAGGTGCAAAATAAAGCAAAAACAGAACAGTGCAAATGAATGAATATAGAAGCACAGGACTAAGATGTAAACTATGTTTGCCCTATGACTACAAATTTGAAAAAGTGATAAAAGATGCATGAAATAAATTATGAAAACTTCATCCTGGAGCGTACAAACTACATCAATACTGGTCGGAGAGGCTGAGGAAACATGTCAGCAGATACGCCAAAGTCATTTAACAGATAAGACGCACTCAAATCACTAGGCATTGTGTGTATGTAGTCTTCGTGTTTTGCACACACACGTGGCCCATGCATACAGCGTGCCCATTCACAAACTAATATTTCCATCATAACTAAAATTGATCACTCCCCATTTGTACTGCAAGAATGTACAGTTCAAAACTAAAGCAGGAATATTGACAAATTAATTCATTTTTGCACAGCATAAATCTAACAAAGCCTGTCAAGAACACTTCCAGGTCAGATTAAAATAAAAAAGTGAGGTAATAAATGTATATGTTAAATTTTTCTTAAACAGGATTATTAGAATGTGAATAAGGTACAACCCATCCCACTGATATTATCATTACCATAATGTAAAAATTTATTTAATAATACAATGAAATTGGTATTGCAGTATTTTTTTTACTAGATTATGATAATGGAAACCGTTGAGAATATTGGGGGGGGGGGGGGGCATGCATTATGAAAATGAGAAGGAAGGAAATGTGTAAATTACAGAGGTAGTAAAAACCTAAAAACAGACTTTGTTGTATTTATGCTATGGGGTGAAATTGAACCTTGGCATTTCTTCACAAGATTGACTTGCATTTATGATTGAATTTGTGATCCGAATTATGACTAAAATTTTAAGTGATTAATAAATTCTATTACCATAAAAAGAAAAGCAAAATTGAATGTTTTGACCAATTACAAGCTGCTCGTTAAAACAGATCTAGGATCACTAATGTGTTATTAGTATTTTAGCTGTATAGTATATCAGTGTGTGCATTAGAAATGCTTACCTTGACTGAAACGCAGACATACAAAAGGAAACAAATTAAACTAAAGTGGAGGGCTTCTATAGTTTGGGAGTCATGTCAATACAGACCTACACATGCACATACAAAAACATCACAATGAACACAGATTGTGGCACCCTTTTACCAGTCATACTGTACATAAGTCACTTATTTATTTTTTGTTGCTTCACCCTAATATTGTATCTTTCTGGAGTCCCATTACACACCTTCCAAGATTCCTTCTCTACTTTAAGAGAAGTCTCACATCTTTCTCTCTTTTAGAAATTTTGTCACTTTCATGAGGTGAGGATTACATACGTAGAGCAAGTATGTGATGGAAGAGTGAAATTCAAGAGTGGAATGACTGTTTGAGCCATTTTCCATGTCTATCACAATCACAATCGGTGGCAACAGGAGGTTAAATGTGAGTGACACATCCACTGTGTGGATCAGCAATGAGGACAGTCCTGCTGTTGACGATGATGGTGTATGGGCATTGAATAGGGAATGTATGTTTCCGTGCTGGTTTGCTACTGGTCCCACTGTTCTGGAAGTTGTTTCTTTGCGTCCAGGCTGGTGCTGGCAGGCAATGGTTGGTCCCGTATTTTCCAGACATCTGGAAGGTTTAGAAGTAGAGGGCTGGTTCACTGCTGAAGTCTGACAGAGAGGAGCTATCAGCAGGTGTCAGCTGGTGAACAAAAAAAAAAAAGAGATCATTTTGTCAGGATTTGGTTCTTTACAGGACAATATTAATACTGTTACTCAGGGTTCTGCTGCTGAACCTAAGTATTAAACTTTGTTGTGAAACCTGTTTTGTAGCATTTGTGCAACGGAAATACAGTAATCAATGCCTCAAACCATCTGGCTTGTTCAAGAGAGATGTGCTAAAATGACTGGAAATACATCTGTGGTCACTAATATTAGTTTGGTCAAAAATAACTGACAATAACACAACCCCTAAAATGTTTATAAGAATACTTAATATTGTAGATACTACAATTGTATGTTTGATAAGATTTTTTCATTTTTATTTTTTTGCATTAATAAATTACATTTGCATTAATTTAATCAAACGGTAAAAATAGTAATCTTGGGAATACTATTGCAATTTATAATAGCTGCTTCCTATTTTAATATATTTAAAAAGTACTTTTCTGTAACTTTTCAAAGGATTCTAATATGTTGATTTTAAACTCAACAATTTATTTTTATTATTATGACAGGTTACTATTATAAGTTGCTTAAAATGCTCAATATTTGTTTGTGGAAACTGTGATGCTTTTTTTAGGATTGTTTTATAAATAAATACAAAATCAGCATTTATGTGAAATAGAAATCTTTTGTGACATTATAAATGTCTTTACTGCCAACTTTTAATGGTAGTTTCCAAAAGTGCTAAATGTTTGCTTAAATATTTGTATGGTTATCTTTGTAACCCATTGTAACTCCTGCATTCTGTAGATGCACAAAACAATAATAATAATTGATAGGATTTTAATTTTAGTGTCATTCCCAAAGAGTTCACATAATGCCCTTATTTTACATGGACAGGTACTAATATCATGTTCTTCTCAATTTACACCAGAATTTTGGACATATTCTTATTTCTTACCATGACCTCTTCTGTACTCTGTGAAGTATCTTCCCCCTGGTGAGCAGACTTATCAAGCTTGTGTTCTTGCCATGCGTTAAACTCCACGGAGTGTTTAGGTGTGTAACTGGAAAGATCTGAGGACAAGTGAAGAAAGGCATTTATGTCACTCTAGACTATAGAACTATCAAAGAAACTGTACTCCATTTACTGTACACTTTAAATATTAAGACAATAATATACAATATATTAAAATGATAATGATATTTACTTAACGTTATATGTTACAAATTATATATATATATATATATACATACAAACATACATATATATATATATATATATATATACACACACACACACACAATTATAAACATTTTAATATTATAACATATCTCTAATATACACTTTCCCCAGTACATGTATATATACATTTTAAACTTAAAAAAGCTCATGCCCATGTTATTTGTCAACTACCCAAATGCAATGGATGTAACATCATGACTGACCAGCAGGTGTCAATATTGCTCAAATCTAGAGCCGTAAAGAAAGGATGAACCTGGCGATCATCTCAACAATCACCATCATCAATTCAATCATTATAACAAGCATAGAATAACTCCTCTGTATATATAGTTTTGTTTTTGTTTTGTTTTTCATAAAACTGACCTCACTTCTTGCAAATCACATGAAACAGATTCCAATTTTCATAGTAAACTACACTGTGCTTCTTAAAGTTGTGTTGCAAAAAAAAAAAAAAAATAGGACAAAAAGTCCATATATTTAGTGCGTAAAATAATGTGTGAACTGGATCCAATTCCTGTTCACCTCGTCCATGGTTTATGTGCCTTCCTCTCATTTTATCCATTTCCTGTCATTCTTCTCATATACTCACCCGTGGTGTTGTTGGAGTGAGTGGGTGAGCTGCTGTAGCTGGCACGAGGAATGCTTATCCTCCCTGCAATGATCCCTCCATCATCTTCTCCTCCTTTTCCTTCTCCTTCCTCCTCGTCCTCTCCGCTGTCCCACACACTGCTCTCAGATGGGTATTCGAAAGTGCTCTGCAGGCTGGACTCGTTGAAGGATATTTTCAGCTGTGGTGGAAGCAGAGGACAGTTTGTTAGGTTTCACACCAATCATAAATAGACATGCGTGGAATCTGCTAATGCTCTGCAAATTTCCAAAGAACTGGAACGGATAGTGAAGGATGTGTCTAGCTTACATATGAACTCTTTTGACACTATTTAAAATGTAAATTATAAAGTTGTTTAAGAGAAGCAGAGGTTAAGCGAGCAATGAGAGCAGTGATCTGGGAAAAGTGTGGTGACTTTGAAGGAGATAAGACATAAAATTGTTTTGATTTGTTTAACATTTTAAATTTTTTAAAGGGAATGGTTCCCCAAAAATGGAGACTGTGTCATTAATTACTCACATGTCGTTCCAAACCTGTAAGACCTTCGTTCATCTTCAGAACACAAATTAAGATATTTTTGATGAATTCTGAGAGCTCTCTGACCCTTCCTATAGTAAAGTTACTACTACGATCAAAGGCTCAGAAACGTAGTAAGGACGTTGTAAAAATAATTCATATGACATCAGGGGCTCAATCGTAATTTTTTTAAGCTATGAGAATACATTTTTGTGCAAAAAACACAAAAATAATTATTTTATTCACCAATTCATCTCCTCCGCATCACCCTGGCGCCATTTTACAGTGTATCCACTGAACGTAAACAACATATGCTGTTCTGTGTCAGCAGCACAACGTGGATACATTGTTTACGCTTTAATCTGAACAACGTATCCGTGAGTTGCTGCTGACACAGAACAGCGTACATCGTGATGCTCTCAAAAGTGGTGCCAGGGTGACATGGAGGAGACAAATTGTTGAACAAAGTCGTTATTTTTGTTTTCTTTGCACACAAAAAGTATTCTCATAACTTCGAAAAATTACGGTTGAGCCCCTGATGTCTTATGGATAATTTTAAAGATGCCCTTACTACGATTCTGGACCTTGATCGTGGTAGGAATCTGTTGTTTATGGGATGGTCAAAGAGCTCTCAAAATTCATCAAAAATATCTTAATTTGTGTTCTGAAGATCAATGAAGGTCTTACGGGTTTGAAATAACAGGAGGGTGAATAATTAATGACAACATTTTCATTTTTGTGTGAACATTTAACTTTGACTTTAAACTTTGACTTTGAAATTAATTTGAAATGTGTAAATTAGTAATAACGAAGTATGACTTGTTTATGGCACTATAGCAGAACAACAGGTCCTGACCAAAACAAACATTTGTTTAGCAAAACTTCACCAGGCCTGTGCACTTGATCTTTATGTACAGTACAACAGGGATCCATAGTAACAAATGGAGATTTTGTTTTGCCTATTCGCATAATGCAAATGAAAGGAAAATGGTGGAACAAAAATTAAGCATTAACAGACAACATAGTTTCCATATTGCTTTATTTGTTTCTCACTCTTTACTATGGTTTATTTAAGCTTTTCCAGTGTTGTTGATGCCTAATAATCTAGTCAGTCATGGTCATAAATGCTGACACATATCAATGCTGGGAAACTCAAATGAACTTAAATCACCCTTACGGAAGTAGCGTGACAGTGGTGAAGCATCATGATATTTTCAAATATAACATGGCACTGAATGATTACCATATGCATACTATGCACTAACATTTAAATTAATCATCTGATAAAATGCACATATTGTGTACTTACAAGATAATACATTATACTTGTACAAAAAAAATGAACCTACATGAAATTACATCTGTAAGTACATAGCTGTTACACTCATTTTAATCTGATATAAATATGACATTTTTAATCTTTTTTATTAATACAGAAGTGGGGAAATAAACAAAATGATTATTATAAAGGGGGGGAATATAACAAAAAATATTTCTCAATTTTAGCCTTTTTTATCATTTTAATAAAACTACATTATTAGAATACATTATTGACATTATTATTTATATTAGTTTTATTGATAAAAGAACCAGTTGAACCATTTTAAAGCACCCATGCCCTTCCTAAGGCCCCTTAGTGGGTCCCAGCTCCTGTCATATACTGTCGATTTAAAAGTGGGACTCTTGAAAAAAACTATCAATTAGAAACCACCAAGAACAGTCTAGCATTCACATATCAACATACTATAAAGCACTCAGAACTCCACAGCTATGCTCTATAAACTATCTACAACACCTTAACATTAAGTTATTCTTATTAAGGATGTATCAGACAAACACTGTGTTGTATGATTCAAACTTAATGTGAAAGGCAACTAAACAATATTATACCCTGGTGTTCTAAATCACCTGGGTCAATGTCCATGCCCTGTGTGTCAGCTCTTTCCTAAATCTACTCTAATCTCAGTCACATGTCCTTATTCAACAACATATATGCATGCTTCATTTACGAAGGCTGGGAACGTGGTTCTATATAGCTCTACATGTCACACCCATTAAAATGACTGGACAAAGGTCACATGTAATTGGATGATGTTTATTTGGTGTAATAAACATTACATTACATACCATCTAACTGTTAAACATCATGTGTTTTTTTATTTAGCCTCTCAGTTTGTTTTCATGTTTCTCTGGCCTATTTTTAAAATATATTCTACCATTCAAAAATTATTAACAAAAAATATTTATTAAAAAAGGACATTTCAAATTGATCAAGAACAGTAAAGACATTAAAAATACAGATACAAATAAAAATCGGTAACACTCTAGAATAAGGAACACATTCACAATTAACTACGACTTTTCCCTCAATAAATTCCTAATTTGATGCTTATTAATAGTTAGTAAGTTAGTTGTTAAGTTTAGGTATTGGGTAGGATTAGGAATGTAGAATAAGGTCATGTAGAATAAGGCATTTATATGTGCTTAAATAGTACTAATAAATGGCTAATATTCTAGTAATATGCGTGCTAAGCAACTAGTTATAGAGTTAAACGCCAACCTCATACGTCATCCGCCCAGAACTGCTTCTGTGTACAACAGTGAATGCAAGCTAGATCAAATTGATTATTACATTTTAAATATGGTTATTTTTCTTACAAAAAACACATCGATTCACTACATGAGGACTTTGTTCAACCCCCGGAGCTGTGTGAGACACTTCTTTTATGGATGGGTGCTTTTTATTTCACTTCTTTTGGACTGATGCACTGCAACTCCAACTGAGTGTCATTAAACAGCTTGAAAGATCAAAAAATATTTTTAATATAACTCCGACTGCATTCATCTGAAAGAAGAAAGTCATGTACACCTTGGATGATTTGAGGGTGAGTAATTTATGGGCTAATTTTAATTTTTGGGCGAACTAACCCTTTAAGAGGCCCTAAAATAAAGTGTTACCTAAAAATCAAATACATTAAAAATACAGTTTTTTTAAACCATTTATCAATGAATGAAAATAATTATATATGTATAAAAAATGTAAATGTCAACACAAAATATGAAGCTCTACCACTATTTTCAAATCAACATATTACTTTCAATTTCTACTCTCATGTAATTATGGTTGAATGCAGTAAATAGGATTCCCACTGACTTGTTTTAAGCATCATTTTGTACAAGCGTTACTCCCTTTTAGAAACATAATGTAAAAAATGTATTGTGGTTACATAACTCAATGTTCATAGACTGGGTGTGTAGTCAATTCTGTCTCTCTCTTTTTTTATAAAGTTTTCGCAAGAACGAACATGATTCCTAAAGGATTAATTCTCTGCATTATATGTTGTGCTTCCTGAAATATATACTCTGTAGTCTGTAATTATGTTCATTGTCCTTCAGCAGCAATTACAACCTTTTGCTTGCACATTGTTTTGCACATTGAAAGTTTTGCCTAATCCTACAGGCAAATGCAAATATGTTCGAGCTCGTAAGTTAACAATGAGTATCTGTGGACTACGATTTTCAATTAGATTTCATTTCAGGCTTTTCATTATAATCACTTTTCTTCATCCATTCCTTCAGAGCCTTTTGCTGTGTACTCTTGGTCATTACCCTACTAGAAAATGAATCTCCACCCAAAGTTAATATCTCTGGCTGACTGAATCAGGGTTTCTTTAAAGATTTGCCTGTATTTTGGCTGTGTCCAAGTTACCCATGATAACAACAGCCTTTTCAGTTTCCTTTACTTGAAAGCAACTCTAAAGCATGATTCTGCCAGTAGCTAATGTAGTTGATGTGTAATCTGATTTTTTAGATGTATCTGTTTTGCGCCAAACCTATGCAAGTCTCATATTAATATGAGCCTCATCAGGTCACAAAACTTTTTCAGTTTTTATTTGCCACATTCTCTCTCAAGGTGTTAAATGCTGGTCTTTCAAACAATGCTTTCTTAGCTACACCCAAATATGAAATGCTTTAAATCAGGCTGTCAAAACTTCACAAACTTGTATATGTTAGCTGAGATTTTTAATGACGGTTGTTAAGACAGATTGTAACAATAAAAACTCCATGATCACGGGAAGAAGGAGGCGGGAGCCGGCGGACAAACAAAATCAAAACACAAACTAAAATCCAGGCCTGGTCCTCTCTCGTCCTTCACTGTCGTCGCTCCTGTTTTATATCCTTCCATATCCTCCGTGGGACTCGAGACCGGTGGGTCGAGCAGGTGTCGCTCATCTCCAATCACTCCACCATGCATATTTTTGTGTGTAAATCAAGATAAAATTAACAAATCTAAAACTTTGAGCAAATTCCTGTAGTAACAGCAAAACTAAAATAGGAAAAATTCCTTTTAAACATTAGACTTTGCAGCGCAATAAATCATCTGACACTAGATTTATTTCTTCACTGAGTCTCAAGGCATTCTGTGATTGTCTTCTTTGCAAAGGATGTGATGCTGCCTCAGAATTAGTCAAGGCAAGGGATCTTAAAAGACATAATTAGGATGTCTAGCTTTTGAAACTCATTGTGTCTGAAGCATTTATTGTGTCATAAATGAAATGGGCAGCTCACTAGGTTTTGGAGCAGCAATTACATTTACATAAATATTTAAATTTAGCACTAGTCTTAGCATTAAACACATGAGACCGTAATCATTTTCCCATTCAACTACTGTGGTTTCTGAGGCACAATTTACCCAAACTCTGGATAAGTCACTGGCAATAGCAAGCGAAGTTTCCAGTATGGAGTTATTTGGTCATTCTTGGCTCATACTGACATATTTCCTGACTATTCAGCCAGTGTGAGAAATTTAAGCACGGCATGATATGCTGGCAGTTTCAACCATTTCCCAACACAATTCAGAAACACTATTTATAAATATTCCTGGAAAAAAAAAAAATATATATATATATATATATAATTATATATATATATATATATATATATATATATATATATATATATATATATATATATATATATATATATATATATATTATTATTATTTTTTTTTTTTTTTTCAGGTATATTTATAAATAGTGTTTCTGAATTGTGTTGGGAAATGGTTGAAACTGCCAGCATATCATGCCGTGAGTGAGAAAAAGTCAAATTCCATTCAAGCAGATCAGTCATTATATGGAAATATTTTGAGAGAAGAATAAGCACCACTGAAAAGGATGCTCCATATCCACTCCATATTTTGCTCTCTATTCATATTAAGAAAAAATAAAAGCTTGAATTACCAAGAAAGAGTTTACAGTGGTGGATTTCAGACTCTCTTTGTTTTAACTTTAACTTTTATAGTTGTAGATATACAACTGTATTAAGAGTCATGATAGCAGCTAATTTCATCCTTGATGTTCAGATTATCATTGAGGTTTATATGTGTGACCCTGGACCACAAAACAAGTCTTAAGTCACTAAGGTATATTTTTAGCAATAACTAAAAAAAAGAAATTTATGCAAAAAATCACTAGGATATTAAGTAAAGATCATGTTCCATGAAGATATTTTGTCAATGTCCTACTGGAAATATATCAAAATTAAATTTTTGATAATTAATATGCATTGCTAAGAATTCATTTAGACAAATTCAAAGGCAATTTTCTCAGTATTTAAATTTTTTTTGCACCGTCAGATTCCAGATTTTCAAATAGTTTTATCTTGGCCAAAAAAGCTTATTTATTCAGCTTTCAGTTTTTCAGATGTTGTAAATTAACACTTAAGACTGGTTTTGTGGTCCAGGGTCACGTATATAAATATGGATGAGTACTTAAATATAATGTTTTTCAACAACTAGAGATATTCAATTTCATAAATTTCCTTAATTGCAATATGAACATATGAACATTTAATTCATAATATTACTTCATTATTATTATTTAATAAATAACAATAATAAATTATAGTAGTTTAATATTTAATAAATTACGATCATGTACAATATATACAATATGTACCTTTTGTTTAATGCTTTATATTAATCATTTTAAAACAGCCAAAAAAGGGAGAGACACAAATCTATTAGAGCCTAATAGATAAATCTATTTACCAGAGACGCTGTCCTGATTTGAACTAGGTTGAGACTGCAAAACTACACACACACAAACAAACACACAGTACAAACTGGGGGTTTCTCCCTGAATTACAACCTTTGGTTGGCGGCAGACTGTAAATGCAGAGGCTGTTTGTCTGTGTGTTTGTGTGTGTGGCGGGGGGTAGGGGGAAATGTTGCAGCCTCTCATTGAAGTGTTGAGCAGGCTGAGCAGATGTCTGATTAAAGCTAATCTGCTGTTTCATTTTAAAAATCCCTCAGCACAGTACATCTGGTAAAACCTAGGAAACATAAACACGCACACACACACGTTGTCATGGTGTGGTGCAGGAGAGAAGCTCATAAACGAGGCTGATGATTATACAAAGTCTTTAATAATCCATATAGGGGTAATACATAAGGTGAAGGCAGAAACACACAGACACATCGATGAAACTGGAAAAACAAACACTGAACAGAATGCAATTTATAAGGGGAATGTAAAGAGGGTAATTGACAAGACACACCTGGACATAATGACACAGTTAACATGAGACAGATACTAGGTCACATAGAGAACATGAGGGATGAAAACACAACATAATGAGTCCGGGGTGTGACACACATATGATTTTAATGTGTAAGTGTGTAATGTGGGCAATCCAGTGTTATAAATGTGTGTAAATGTATGTATAATCTGATATAGGAGATTAGAATATTTCATTCATGTCTGAAACATTTCATTTGCACTATAGAGTATGAAGAACTGTGCAAGAAATCCAATGCACACATACAGTCGTGGCCAAGTTTTGAGAATTACATAAATATTAGTTTTCAAAAAGTTTGCTGCTAAACTGCTTTTAGATCTTTGTTTCAGTTGTTTCTGTGATGTACTGAAATATAATTACAAGCACTTCATACGTTTCAAAGGCTTTTATCGACAATTACATGACATTTATGCAAAGAGTCAGTATTTGCAGTGTTGGCCCTTCTTTTTCAGGACCTCTGCAATTCGACTGGGCATGCTCTCAATCAACTTCTGGGCCAAATCCTGACTGATAGCAACCTATTCTTTCATAATCACTTCTTGGAGTTTGTCGGAATTAGTGGGTTTTTGTTTGTCCACCCGCCTCTTGAGGATTGACCACAAGTTCTCAATGGGATTAAGATCTGGGCAGTTTCCAGGCCATGGACCCAAAATTTCTACATTCTGGTCCCCGAGCCACTTAGTTATCACTTTTGTCTTATGGCACGGTGCTCCATCGTGCTGGAAAATGCATTGTTCTTCACCAAACTGTTGTTGGATTGTTGGAGGAAGTTGCTGTTGGAGGGTGTTTTGGTACCATTCTTTATTCATGGCTGTGTTTTGGGGCAGAATTGTGAGTGAGCCCACTCCCTTGGATGAGAAGCAACCCCACACATGAATGGTGTCAGGATGCTTTACTGTTGGCATGACACAGGACTGATGGTAGTGCTCACCTTTTCTTCTCCGGACAAGCCTTTTTCCAGGGCTTCATCGGAGAATATGACTTTGCCCCAGTCCTCAGCAGTCCATTTACTATACTTTCTGCAGAAGATCAATCTGTCCCTGATGTTTTTTTTTGGAGAGAAGTGGCTTCTTTGCTGTCCTTCTTGACACCAGGCCATCTTCCAAAAGTCTTGGCCTCACTGTGCGTGCAGATGCGCTCACACCTGCCTGCTGCCATTCCTGAGCAAGCTCTGCACTGGTGGCACTCCGATCCCGCAGCTGAATCCTCTTTAGGAGACGATCCTGGCGCTTGCTGGACTTTCTTGGACACCCTGAAGCCTTCTTTACAAGAATTGAACCTCTTTCCTTGAAGTTCTTGATGATCTTATAAATTGTTGATTTAGGTGCAATCTTAGTAGCCACAATATCCTTGCCTGTGAAGCCATTTTTATGCAACGCAATGATGGCTGCACGCGTTTCTTTGCAGGTCACCATGGTTAACAATGGAAGAACAATGATTTCAAGCATCACCCTCCTTTTAACATGTCAAGTCTGCCATTCTAACCCAATCAGCCTGACATAATGATCTCCAGCCTTGTGCTCGTCAACATTCTCACCTGAGTTAACAAGACGATTACTGAAATGAAGTCAGCAGATCCTTTAATGACAGCAATGAAATGCAGTGGAAAGTTTTTTTGGGATTAAGTTAATTTTCATGGCAAAGAAGGATTATGCAATTCATCTGACAACTCTTCATAACATTCTGGAGTATATGCAAATTGCTATTATAAAAACTTAAGCAGCAACTTTTCCAATTTCCAATATTTATGTAACTCTCAAAACTTTTGGCCACGACTGTACAGTCAGAAAACAGTTCCTTCATTTCATACAATATGTTGATCATAACTCCCATGATCTTGCATTTATATGCATATGGGTCAAAGACGTTAAGATGTCCGCATCAAGAAAAATGTACAAAAGTGATTTTGTGTCCATAGAAAGCACATTAAATGTAAGTAAAATGTCTACTTTTAAGGTTTTAAATACGTTTTTGGAGAATAAAATGTCAAAATTTGGTTGAAATAATGTTACATTGTCATTCAGTGTAACACAATATTTATGCAAAAATTCAAACAACATGCTTATTCTGACGTGTACATATTAAAATATCTAAATGAATAATGGAGCATACTAAATTTGATTGTGTTTTAAATTAGTACAAAATTCTTACTGACAAATGCGCAAAACCTAGGAGAGTGGCAAATGTAAAAAATGTAAAATTACAACTCATTAGTATTTGGGGTGAAAGTAATTAGTCTTTTAATATGTCATAAATTGATTTTTGTGTTAAATATGCCTGACAAGATTGTTACACCGAATGACATTTTACTGGGTGTCTTCTGTAAATCAGGGCAAAATGTATGATATTTATTTTTTGCTCAGAAAAACAAAAACAAAATTGCAATTAAATAAAACAGAAAACTTTTAGCATTTTTTTGGGGGGGAAACTAGTTTAACAGTTTAAAGCAGTATTACACTTTTTTTAAGCTTAAACACTTTTTCGTCTTTGATCCATATATGTATAGTATAATATTATCCACCTTTTCCTCAACATGGAAGTAAGCCTATGGATGAGACTTCCGTTTCATTAGCTGCTATAGGTAAATAACAAATAGAATGACAACCTGCAGTAAACGGTAAAACTGTTTGCAGTACAAACCAGTGTGTTATTAATTAAGATGATAGATTAAAGCTAGAAAAAAAAATTTGTTGAGACAAACTTTAAGTTGGCTTGAGAAAGCCTAACCAGAAAGTTTGAAGAAGTTTAAGGAAGTTAGAAGTTTAAAGTAGTTCGAAGTTTAAAGTAAAGTTAGATTGAAAGATTAGTTGAATGAAAGATATATTAGTTAGAAAGAATGATAGATTCTTTAGAAAGAATGATAGATGAGTTCAAAACAATGATAGATTAGTTTGAAAGAAAGAATGATAGATTAGTTAGAAAGAAAGATTACTTTGAAAGAGATAGAGAGAAGTTAGAAATACATGTTAACATGTTTCTAGCATGATTAACTTTTTTGCTAGCATGTTGCTAACATGTTTCTAGCATGATTAGCATGCGACTAGCATGTTGCTTACATGTTTCTAGCATGATTAGCATGTCATTAGTATGTTTCTAGAAAGATTAACATGCTGCTAGCATGTCATTAGCATGTTGCTAACATGTTTCTAGCATGATTAGCATGCTTTAGCATGTTACTAGCATAATAAGCATGTGACTAACAATTTGTTAGCATTATGAGCAGGCGACTAGCATGTTGTTAGCATGATTAGCATGTTGCTAACATGTTTACAGCATGATTAGCATGTTGTTAACATGTTTCTAGCATGATTAGCATGCTGTTAGCATGTTGCTAGCATGATTAACATTTTGCTAGCATGTTTCTAGCATGATAAACATGTGACTAGCATGTTGTTAGCATTATGAGCAGGCGACTAGCATGTTATTAGCATGTTTCTTGCATGATTAGCATGTTTCTAGCATTATTACCATGTCGCTAGCATGTTGTTAACATGATTAACATGTTGTTAAAATTTTTTCGCTAGCATAATTACCATGCTACTAGCATGTTGATAACATGATTAGCGTGCGACTAACATGTTGCTAGCATGTTTCTAGCATGATTTGCATGTCATTAGTATGTTTCTAGAATGATTAGCATGCTGCTAGCATGTCGCTAGCATGATTAATATGTCATTAGCATGTTGCTAGCATGATTAACATGTTGCTGACATGTTTCTAGCATGATTAGCATGTTGCTAACATGTTTCTAGCATGATTAGCATGCTGCTAGCATGTTACTAGCATAATAAGCATGTGACTAACATGTTGCTAGTATTATGAGCAGGCGACATGTTCACAGCATGATTAGCATGTTGTTAACATGTTTCTAGCATGATTAGCATGCTGTTAGCATGTTGCTAGCATGATTTACATTTTGCTAGCATGTTTCTAGCATGATAAGCATGTGACTAGCATGTTGCTAGCATTATGAGCAGGCGACTAGCATGTTGTTAGCATGTTTCTTGCATGATTAGCATGTTTCTAGCATTATTACCATGTCGCTAGCATGTTGCTAACATGATAAACATGTTGTCAACATTTCGCTGGCATAATTACCATGCTACTAGCATGTTGATGGCATGATTAGCGTGCGACTAGAATGTTGCTAGCATGTTTATAGCATGATTAGCATGTTTCTAGCATGATTAGCATGTCGTTAGCATGTTGCTAGCATGATTAACATGTTGGTAGCCTTTTTCCATTTTTTGTTGCTAGCATTTGTCTCTAGCATGACTAGCAAGTTGTTAACATGATGCTAGCATGTTTATAGCATGATAAGCATGTTGTTAACATGTCTTTAGCATGATTAACATGTTGTTAGCATGTCGGTAGCATGCTTCTAGCATGATTGGCATGTTGGTAGCATGTTTATAGCATGATTAACATGTTGCTAACATGTTTCTATCATGATTAGCATGCGACTAGCATGTTTGCTAGCATGATTAGTATGCGACTAGCATGTTGCCAAAAAATGTTCTACCATGATTAGCATGTTTCTAACATGATTACCAGGTCGTTAACATGTTGCTAGCATGATAAACATGTTGTTAACATGTCGCTAGCATGATTATCATACTGCTAGCATTTGTTGCTAGCATGATTAGCATGCGACTAGCATGTTGCTTGCATGTTTCTAGCATGATTAGCATCTTGCTAGCATGTTGCTAGTATATTTCTAGCATGATTAACATGTTTCTAGCATGACAAGCATGTGACTAGCATGTTTCTAGCATGATTAGCATGTTGCTAACATGTTTCTAGCATGACTTGCATACGACTAGCATGTATTTAACATGTTTCTAGCATGATTAGCATTCGACTAGCATGTTTCTAACATTATTAGATGTTGCTAGGATAGATAGATAGATAGATAGATAGATAGATAGATAGATAGATAGATAGATAGATAGATAGATAGATAGATAGATAGATAGATAGATAGATAGATAGATAGAATGGTAGTTTAATTGAGTCTAGGTGTTTCAGGGAGTTTAGATTTGAATTTTGGGCTTGTGCACCGTAGTCTTGGCTCAATTTGAGCACACTGCAATGTAAGTCTATGGGTTGTTTTTTTTTTTTTATTAATTTATAAGAAAACTGAAAAGTCAAATCAGTCTGAGAAGATATGGCACACCAAGTCAGAACAGTCTGAAAGTCTGACCCGGGTTTGGAGTTTGTAGAGTTAAAACTCTAGGAGTTAGAGTTGAAAATTTTGGTTCAGAAGAAGAAGAAGAAGAAGAAATTTAAATAGGATTTCAGTAAGTTGGCTTTCTCAAGCCAACTTAATAATATGATAGGACACATCAATTGTCAATATCAAGCAGCATAACGAACTGTTTTGTACAGCTAAAAATAGCTAGATGCAAACGAGTCCAGAAACTAGACCCATAGAATTTACAAATGGTGGCGCCCATTTTTACGTCAGGAAAAAGGTGGATAGTATACTACAACATCCCCTATCCAAATGGTGTGGCAGCAGGTAATGTGAAGGAATGCATGAGGAATGTTGTAGTCACAGTGAAGCTCATGCTTTCATTGATGGAATGCCTCTAAAATCTTTATCAAATTGAACACCACCTCTCAAAAGCAACAGTGCTGTAAAGGCATGTATCTAACTTCGGTCAATGTCAATGAATTATATATTGAGAGACGCTAACTGTAATTTCACATACTATATAAGACAAATGTGATAGCCAGTGTGTTGTTGTGGTCACAGCTTAAAAGATGAAAAATGGAAATGGAAGAGATTTTATCACTTTATCTTGTCATTTTTTCTACATATTAGTCACAGTATAAATGAATTTGATATGAGTAGGTCTGATGGAATCGCGTGAGGCCCGACCTTGGTGATAGACTTCTCCACTAAGCTGAAACCTCACCTATTCTCTCTATTGCATTCCAGAAAGCAGAGTATGACCGATCAGCACTGCCACGAGCAGCGCACGGACTCACTGCACCTGGATACCTGCACAGAGAGCACCTTCCCAAAGAAGCACCACCTTTCCCCTGTGACTAAAACCCTTTAGTTGAATAAATCCATCCTCCGGGCATTTATTTGAGCTATCCTTGTCGTGTGACGTTTCCCCGGAGGGTGGTCCAGGAGCAACGTGTGCCGGAGGGCATCTCGCAACCATTAAGCAGGCCAGCGGCTCCCAGTCCGCGGGATGAACCGATGCCAACAGAGGTCCCCTCATCCCTCACTTAGATGTGGCTGGAAAGCTGTATTGTACACTGAGACCTGCCCCTGAAGCGGTAGTGAAGGTTAACGGCTGGCCATATCAGGCACTACTGGACTCGGGCAGTGCAGTCAGCATGCTAATGAAAAAATGGCTGTCCTCCCTATACTGAGTAACAATCTCTGCCTCCCCAGGTGCATGGCTGGTCGAAGTTGTTATAGTGAGGGACCTACCCATCTCCGTTCTGCTTGAAAGAGACTGGCCGGGATTTGACCACCTGCTGGCTGCCGTTATGCAGCCTGCCAGCTCAAAATGGAGCCGCCGACCACAGGGATCGGCGAAAGGACCTCGCAGATGCCCCATCCTACTAGCCCTCGGACAGTGGGAGAGATGGTGAGTTCCCTTTCCCAGAACCCTAACTTGTTTTATGATGTCTTCAAAACAGCTTTGAGTGCATCGGAATGGACCTAGTGGTGTCGTTGCCCAAGTCTGCCTGGGGACATGAACACATCCTAGTGACTGTCGATTATGCCACCCAGTCTCCAGAAGCTGTACCCCTCCAGAAAGCCACCACCAAAGCCATCGCCCCCAAGCTTTTCATGCTCTGCAGCCGAGTTGGCATCCCAGCAGAGATCCTGACTGACCAGGGAACTCCCTACATGTCCCGGCTAATGGCGGACCTTTGCTGGATGCTCCAGAGTAAAGCAGCAGAGGACCACAGTGTACCATCATCAAACTGATGGACTCGTCGAACGTTTCAACTAAATGCTAAAACACATGCTGCGAACATGGCGCCGATCTATGGCGACGCGGTGTGGCTCTGTGTTTATGTTTGTCTTGTTTTGCTTTGTTTTGTTGACAATTCTGTCAGTCTGATTACATATGACAGACATGAACTATTATGTATTCGGGACACTTTGCAAAACTTCCCGGCCTCCGATTACTGGAAGAATGTTGCCGGAAATATTGGCAGTCAAGATAATGCTTACAGACACAAGCGACCTCCAAGGAAGAGAGGCAAACGAGCGGGCGTTTTGGTTCGACTAAGACAGAGGGTTCACCGCTCTCCGCTTCCTAGCATGATCCTGTCAAATGTCCGCTCCCTGACTAACAAACAGGATGAGCTGGCTATCCTGATTCGATCTAAGCGGGACGCTGCTGACTGTTCTGTTATATGTCTGACCGAGACGTGGCTGGATGGCAGCACGCCGGATGAGGGTCTTTTCCTGCCGGGTTTCACTCTACTACGAGCTGATTGATCGCAGCAGGATTCACAGAAGTCAGGTAGGGGTGTCTGTTTTTACATAAACCAAAGCTGGTCTACCAACTCTGTCGTCCTTTCGCGACATTGTTCACCGGAGTTGGAATGCTTAATTGTTAAATGCAGACCCTTTTATCTCCCGCGGGAGTTCTCCTCCATCATTTTCGCCGCTGTTTACATTCCACCTAAAGCGGGAGCCAAGGAGGCTTGCAGGCAGCTGGCGGCTCTCATAACAGAGGTGGAGAATTCTAGCCCGGACTCTGTGGTTTTAATTTTAGGTGATTTTAATCACGTGGAGTTAAAGAAATCACTACCCAAGTTCAAGCAGCAGATTCATACTGCTACCAGGGGTGAAAAGACACTAGATCAATGCTATTGTGTAATTTCTAATGCATCTTCCTCATCCCTCGATATCGTCAGAAACTGAAATCTCCTAAGCCGACAAAAAAAGTGATCAAACAATGGTCCATACAAGCACAAAACAAATTAAAAGAATGCCTTCATACTACTGACTGGTCTGTCTTCAGGGATGAGTTTACTACCCTGGATGAATACTGTGGTGCTGTTACTTCATATATTCACTTAGCTGAAAATGTATGTTTTCCCTCTAAAACTGTGACTGTTTATAGCAATAACAAGCCATGGTTTAGTAAGGATATTAGAATGTTGTATCTGGAGAGAAAAAGTGCTTTTCAGAGTGGAGATATCTGTCAGTATTCTCTGGCTAAATATGCATTTGAAAGAGCTGTTAGAAAGGCTAAAGCTGACTATAGGGCCAAGCTTGAAGCTAAGCTTGGTGCCCATGATAACAGGGGTGTTTGGCAAAGCCTTCAACAGATTACTAATTATAAAAACAATCACACAGTTTCTGATGATGACCCTTCACTACCTAATAAACTAAATGAAATTTATTTTAGATTTGAATGCAACTCTGAATGTTCAGTCAGTTCTAATTTTCTCAATGATATAGGTCCTCTCGAACCACCTTTTCTGATAGAAGAAACGGAGGTCAGATCTCTGTTGAGGAAACAGAATTGTAGGAAGGCATCAGGCCCCGACAAGGTTTCTGCTGCCACTATTAAATGGTGTGCCAATGAGTTGTCATATGTCTTCACTGACATTTTTAATTGGTCCCTTAGATTATGTAAAGTCCCAGCATGTTTTAAATCTGCTGTAATTATTCCTGTGCCCAAGAAGTCGAATGTGAGTTGTTTGAATGACTACAGACCAGTGGCCCTAACCTCTGTTATCATGAAAGTTTTTGAGCGATTAGTGGCTAATTACCTCTAATTAGCTTTATTACTAATTATTAGCAGTAATTTAAGTATTTGTTTTCTGTTTAGATTTCATGTTTTTATTGTATAATATGTTATGTTGTACTGTCTTGTGTGAGCCAATTCACTAAAATGAATTCCAGGCGATGTGGGTCGTTCTGGCAAAATAAAGACTTGACTTGACTTGATGTGTGGTGGCGGTAGACTAGCAGGATCGGGACCTTATGCTGCCATATGTCCTTTTCGGTGTACGGGAGGTTCCTCACCACACCGGTCGGTGATCGAGCACATCACAGAGATGAGGGAAAGGATAGACTGGGTCATGCCGTTGGTCCGGGAACATATCGCTAAAGCTCAGAAAGCCCTACAATTCCACTAAACCGGACAGCTCAGCCACGGGAGTTCCAAACCCAACTCCACCTGTAAATTCCTGGCCACCTGGCAGGGACCATATATGGTACTGGAGAAAATCATCCCAGGGACTTAATGGGTGCGGCAATCAGGAGGGCGAAGACCGGAACAGCTATACCACATGAACCTGTTTAAAAAATGGATAGGGACCAGGGACCAACGTGCCACATTTTCCAACACGAAACTGTGGTTGTGGACTTCAACCCCCACCTGTCGGCCACCCATTCTCTGTCCAGTTGGTCTCTGGTAAATACGTGCTGAAAGTGGCGCTTGGTTTTGCGTTTGCCTATCGCAGGACTGCCCAGTTTTGGTCGGCTAAATAGTGAGGCACGGCCAAAGCCAGTGAAAGTACTTAATTAGCTGTTTTGGAAGCCCTTGTCAGAAGAAACAGCCGATCAACAGATAAGGACAACTGTTTGTAAGTTTTTGGCCTCGTTTTCTCATTAGACTACTGTGTGATCGTCATTGCTAGGAAAGTTTGGTTTAATTACTGTGTGTCTTACCCTGGTAAATACGTGCTGAAACTGGAGCTTGGTTTTGCATTTGCCCATCGCAGGACTGCCTAGTTTTGGTCTGCTTAAATAATGAGGCGTGGCCAGCTGACTTCAATCACATGTAATCAGGCAAATATAAAAGCGGTAGGTTTCACTGTGGCAGCGGTCGCGGCAGCCCTCATGTGGGCTAAGGTTACTAAGACAGAACTCCTGGTGATTCCAGCTAACCCATTGTTTCATCACAACTTCTCTATACAGCTGGGCTCGTCAACCATAACTCCTTCCAGGACAGCCAGAAACCTAGGAGTTGTGATGGATCATCAGTTAAGCTTCACGACCACATTGCTACAACGACCCGGTCCTGCAGATTTGCCTTATACAACATTAGGAAGATTAGACACTTCCTATTAGAGCAAGCCACTCAACGTCTTGTCCAAGCTCTTGTTCTCTCCAGACTGGACTATTGTAATGCTCTCCTGGCGGGCCTTCCTGCATGTACTATCAAGCCTCTGCAATTGATCCAGAATGCCGCAGCGAGGGTTGTCTTCAATGAGCCAAAAAAGTCATGCGAGTCATCAACTCTGAGGCCAACTTTGGTGAGAGTATATATATATATATTTGCGGTATATATATATATATGTATATATCATAAATATATCATATATTTTTAGTGACAAGTACACATTTCCATTGCCAACACTTAGTGTCAGATACCTTAAAGGGATAGTTCACCCAAAAATGAAAATTCTATCATCGTTTACTCACCCTCAAGTTGTTCCAAACCTGTATGAGTTTCTTTGTTCTGTTGAACACAAAGGAAGATATTTGGAAGAATGACAGAATCAAACAGATCTCGGTCCCCATTGACTTCCATAGTAGGAAAAAATATATACTATGGTAGTCAATGGAGACCGAGATCTGTTTGGTTACAAACATTCTTCCAAATATCTTCCTTTGTGTTCAGCAGAACAAAGAAACTCATACAGGTTTGGAACAACTTGAGGGTGAGTAAACGATGATAGAATTTTCATTTTTGGGTGAACTATCCCTTTAAAGACATTGCTATTGCTACATTGCTATGCCATTGCTACACTTTCTATGCTTTGACTGCTCCACAGACTTCTTGTTGCAAATTTTACTCACACACACACACAAACCTGGACCTGGAGATGGACACACACACACACACACACACACACACACTCAAACTCACAAACTTACTGACACACTCAAACACAGGCTCACACACTCAAACATTCAAAAAGACTCACACACACACTCACACACACACACAGACTCAGACACACACACCTAACTGGACCAGGAGGTGGACACACACAGACTCTGACACACACACACACACACACAAACCTGGAGATTGAGGTGGACAAAAACCAACACACACCAACCTGAACCTGGAGATAATAATAATATAATGTCTAGTCTGGTGGCTGTGATATATATAAACCTACCAACGTCCGTTGCCATGATTTTTGGAATGACTGATCGTGAGAGGAAAAAAATGACGTTTTAGTCGCATAACATCGGTTAATGGAAACGCCATCATTTCGCAATAGTTGTTTATCGATATTTAGATAAAAAACACAAAAGTTTTGAGTGAATCTGTAATGGAAACGCGACAGCGCTTAACATAGACTAACTTCTCAGAGTTATGTTGAGCAACAGTGTTCATTACTAACCATTCAACTCCGGACTGATTCTGGAATCTTTGCTGAGGGAATAAGCATTAAGCACCGGCAACAATCCATCCTCTAACTAACGCATGCTCATGTTTTGATTCAAATAATGTTCGAAGAGGAGGGGCTAGTCGTGCGTGCCTCCGTTGTCAGTTTGTGAGAGGGAGGGAGCAAGCAGCGCACAGCTCTACAATAAAATACAATTGTACCCATATTAAATAGTTTAAAAATCTGAATCAATCCGTGGCGGTCAGCGTTGATATTGTGGCAGGCCGCCACAAATTAATGAATGTATGGCAAACCCTGAGATTTCTCCACTAAGGGGGCTTTCACACTGGCAGTTTAGTGCGGAACGGGGCACGGTTCGCATGAAAAATCGCTAATGTGAACACTGTCATCGGACCCTGGTGTGCACTGGGGTACCGAACCCGAGACTACCTGGAGAAGGTGGTCTGAATTTGGTTGCTCCCGAGCTGTGGCGTGGTTCACGTGAATGTGCAAGCAACACGGACTCGGTGCGCACTTGTTCAGGAAGTAAAGTATCCCGAACATGCGTAACACTGTCGATATCATTGTTTCCTCAACCCACAAGAGAGCCGAGGTTGATTCCACACACTCCTAAAAGTCAAGATTAAATTATTTAAAAATTAAATAATTAAAGTAAATTATTATATTATAAATTATTATTATGTTTTCCATGTGCGTTTGTGATGACGTAAGGTGACTGCAAACGCACCTGGGTTCGATACAACTATTGAGTGTGAAAGCAGACCAACGCTGCGGGCGGCGCCGGGACCATTCGCGCTCAGGCTTGGACCGCAGCAAACGAGCCCAGTGTAAAAGCCCTCTAAGTTGAGACCTAACCTATTCTCTCTATTGCATTCCAGAAAGCAGCGTATGACCGATCAGCACTGCCACAAGCACCGCACAGACTTACTGCACCTGGACACCTGCACAGAGAGCACCTTCCCAACGAAGCACTGCCTTTCCCCTGTGACTAAACCCCTTTTGTTGAATACACCATGTTCCAAATTATTATGCAAGTGACATATCAATAGGATTTCGGTACAATAAAGAGTCAGATTTTTGTTTGTGTTGTTTTTCACATCATTTCAGGTAACTATCAATCTCAGACTGGTTTGGTCAATAGTTTGCCAAGTCTTCTTAGGTAACTGGAAACCCTAATTAAAGATTTTGTTCCGTATTATTAAGCAAGTCACAGTTCTCATGAAATATGGTGAGGAAGAAAGATCTTTCTGAAGAAGTATGAAACAATGCAATGTCTTGCAAAAGGCATCAAAACAAACAATATTTTGCTAAAAGCCCAGACTGGCAGTTGTGTGTAAAGCTGCGTTTCAGTCACTGCTAACCAAACCTCACAAAGAAAAACCTGCACAGTGGCTGTAGAAACACAAATCTTTTGACAGTTCAATAAACTCTATTTGATTTTTGCAATATATTGTTTATACTTTATACTTATTTACAATTGTGTTTAAAGTTTTTCTACAAGTTATATAATTATGAAAAACAGTAAACAAGTTTCACCCAAATTTAATTTGTCTTTTAATTTATGAAATTTAAACACATTTTATTTTTGGTAAATAAAGGGGATTTGCTATTAAAATTAAAACATGGAAGAAATATTGTGATTTATTTCTTTAAAAAATAAAGTTTTATAAAAAAAATTTAACAGTACTAGCAGTATCACATACATTTTACTAAATAATAGTAATATTTCTAGCACAATGCCTTTATGTAAAAATTAACTTTTAGGCCTAATGAATGCATATTTGTCATTTTAACTGAACTTAAGACTGGTGGTGATGCTTAAGATATTTTTGGTCATTGAGGGTTTCTGTAAAAAAAATAGTAATAGATCATATTAATTACTATTAAAAGATAATACTGCTACTAATTCTACTATCAAACTAATGTATATACAATGCACTATAAATTGATGAGCGGTCAAACTGATTTGCTGAAATAGATCAGCGCCAGCCAATGAAATTGCCATTTGCGCATTAGCTCCGCCCACTACCAGAGAAACTGGTATGTCTTCTGCTTGTTCGAAAATTAATATGAATAATTCTAATTGAACTCCATTATTTTGACAGAAGACAACAAAGAATAGTTTACATATAGCGTGTCGATTCATTCATCCATTCATAAATTCACACAGAGACGCGCAGAACACGGATTCATATTTCAAACAACTTTTGCGGCTTAACATTTACAGATACTGGTCCATATGGAGATTTGATTTGATAAATTTATGCTAACTTCCATGACAAATTCCATGACTGTCCATATTAAAATGTAAGTTTAATTTTCATGACTGGATTTTGAGATTCCGTCCTCGTTTTCTGCTTCACGGCAATCATAGCGCTGAACCGGGTTTGAACGGGACCTCGGTACTACCGGTACTTAAAGAAACCTGGTACCGTCACATTTACATTTTTTTAGTACCGACTTGGTACCGAAGTACCGGGTCTTTTGACAACACTACACCTGACTATAAGTCGCAGGACCAGCCAAACTATGAAAAAAAGTGCGACTTATAGTCCGGAAAATACGGTATTTATTGTACCAAAATCCTATTGATATGTCACTTGCATAATAATTTGGTGTAATTCACGGTGTAAATCCACCCTCCGGGTGTATATATATATATATATACACACACACACACACACACCGTATTTCTGGCAATGACATCAGCTTGATTGCACTAGGAAGAAAGCTGAGCTGGATGATGACATCACTGTATCAACAACGAACTGACTTCCACTGAATTATCTGTATAATTATTTGTATACAATTTTAATTGTATATACTAAGCAGCACAACTGTTTTCGACAATAAATCAGCATATCAGAAGGATCATGTGACACTGAAGACTGGCGTTATGGCTGATGAAAATTTGTGTTGCATCCTACATTATACATTTTATAAATTATATTTTAAAGTATTTTAAAATAGAAATGAAAATCGTTATTTTAAATTGTAATAATATTTCACAATAATGTTTTTACTGTATTTTGATCAAATAAATACAGCCTTCGTGAGCATAAGATATGACATTACAAAACATAAAAAATCGTTCTGATCCCAAACTTTTGAATGGTAGTGTATATTTCCAGGTTGATTAAATAAGAAATGTGACCCCACTGTGCACACTAAATTAAAATGTATCTTTAGATTACAAAAATGTGCACAAGACACAAACACATATTCTACCAATCATTTTTGTGAGATTTTCCCTCACAATCAGCATAGAAAATGTGAAAAAGTGTGCAGAATATAAGTGGGCCTAGATTTGAGGCATGTTCTCATTTATGTTAAGGCTTAAAATATTAATCAGGCACTCATGAACAACACTGTTTTTATGGTGTGTAACGCTGCCTGATATGGGTGGTTTGATAAATCATTGGCAAGTAAAACACGGAGGGAGGGAAGGAAGTTTTTTGGAAACAAAAAGGCACAGATACCTAATTTGGGATTTCTAATGACACGATAGAAAGGCTGTGGTCTCTGTTGCTCAGTGACAGGAACCACAGCTATTTTTAAAGGAGAGAGCAGAGGAGGAACTCTAGCAACAGCGAGAGAGTATGCAAAGAGCAAAAATACAAGTGCAGAGAATGAAGATTCCTATCAACAGGCTTATCACAGAAAAACGGGCAGGAAAACATGGCTGCCTATATCAATACATAAATCCACTGTCATATAATTCTTTCTGGGATGAACCTTCAGTTGTCAACTGGTATTTTTTAGCAGCTTGAGCTTATGGTCAAGGTTTATTTGAATAAGATTTGCATTGACTATTTCAAGCCTGACTCTCAAACAATAAATTAGCATACAGTATGTGAAAACATCCATGTAAGTCAGCACAAGCACAAATATTTCACACAAATGCCTGTCTTTCAATTTGTGTCATTTAAGAATATTTAAAGAATATATTAAATATATTTAAGAAACAGGTAACCCATGAATGAATCTGGCATTAGGACTCCCATTATAATTAAGGCTAAAGTGTATTTAGGCATCACAATATTATAATTTATTTTAAAAAAATTATATTAATTTGAGGTAAGATTTGTGCTATTAAAAGTATAACATTTTAGAAATAATTAATGTTTTTAACGATTAACTTTTGAGTTAAGATGACATGTAAATGTAATGTGAAATAAGTATGCAAAATAAAAGTTTTCATATATATTCAATATCTAATGTA
Source organism: Carassius carassius (assembly GCF_963082965.1). Classification (NCBI taxonomy): domain Eukaryota; kingdom Metazoa; phylum Chordata; class Actinopteri; order Cypriniformes; family Cyprinidae; genus Carassius; species Carassius carassius. The sequence goes on along the minus strand of NC_081759.1, from coordinate 13,327,633 downwards.
TATACACTAGTATTCAAAAGTTTGAGGTAGGTAGTATTTTTTATTTATTTAATTTAACCAAAAATACAATAATATTGTGAAACAGTTATACAATTTAAAGTTATTGTTTGCCATTTTAATCTGTTTTAAAATTGTATTTATTCCAGTGATGGCAAAGCTGAATTTACAGCAGGCATAACTTTAGGCTGCAAAGTCAAATGAACCTTCAGAATTTTTTTTTATATGGAGATCAAGAAACATTTCTTATAATTTTTATTAGTGTTGAATACAGTTGTGCTGCTTAATATTTTTGTGGACACTGGATTCATTTTTTTCTTTGATAAGTTCAAAAGAACAGCAATTATGTAAAATTGAAAAAGCTTTTGTAACATAATAATATAAATGTCTTTATACTGTCACTTTTTAATATGTCCTTGATAAATAAAACTCTTAATTACCAAAAAAAAAAAAAAAAAATTGGTAACACTTTACTTAAAGCCATTATTTATGATGCATTATAAAGGGTTATTAAAGGGTATAATTCATATTGTGCGTTGTAATACATAATATCATCTTATAAATAATTATAACTTAATTTAAAATGCGTAGTGTAACGATGAATGAATGTATTAACTCTGATTATAATTATTCGTGAGATTGTACAATGCATTATAGGTGCATTACAAGGCATAATTATTGCATCAAATCTACTTTTATAATGCATTATACATAAAGGCTTTAAGTGAAGTGTTACCAAAAAATCTTTGTGACCCCAAACTTTTAACTGGCATTGAATTGTACATCCCTATAAATCATAGAATTATATATATATATATATATATATATATATATATATATATATATATATATATATATATATATATATACAGTACATATATATATATATATATATATATATATATATATATATATATATATATATATATATATATATATATATATTTATTTATTTATTTATTTATTTATTATTTTTTAAGCTTAAAATTGTTGGTCCCCACTCACTGCTACTACATAGAAAAAAGCACACAATACATTATTCAAAACGTGTTCCAGAGAAAAACTAACAGCATATGGGTTTAGACTGTTTCTTTAAGGATACAATTAACTTAAAAAAGCAACAATGACACTGCTGTAACACTTTCACATTCACACAGACTACAACTTTCTCTCTCTCTCTTAAATTCTCTCTGCTCCTCTCTCTCTCTTACACACACATGCTGGAGTGACTCTTGAATTAAACATGACAGTGACAGTGGTGCTTTGCAGTCTGAATTCTAATTACATCGACTCTATTGTAGACACTGCAGGCACGTGACAGGCACGCGCACACACTCTCTAACACACACAGAAGTGGTCCATATGGGATTACACAATGGCGTCAAGACTGTAGGACACATCACTAAATTATCAGAACTTCAAAGTCCACGACACAATGGTGCATACTAAGGCAAATGTAAAAAACACACAGCTGGTGAAGATCCTGTGTCTGTCTGAAAGGAGAACTTCCTGGAGGACACAAGTAAGGTTGAGAGAGGGGAGGTGGGGGGAGGGGGAGGAAAGGAGGAAGTGAGGATAAGGAGAGAGAGAGAGAGGTGTGGTGCATGATGGAGACGGCATTCTGACTGGTCAATAATTAAACATGGTGGACCTTCACACTCATAGCAGGACGTACAGGGGAAAAGCAGGGTTTGCATCCACCTCCTTGTGTGTTTGTAAGACACACATCATAAAAAGTACATTTTACAGACTGAAATAAATCTTGTAAGCTAAAAGAATATGCAGTGAGAGGTGTAAATTCAATCGTATCATATATAAAAAACTTTACTGTACACTTCATAATAAAAGTTGAACAAATAAAACAGTTCTTAATGGGTCCATGACAAATACTAGTGCCTTATTTATAAATAATAATAATAATAATTATTATAAATCCAAAGTCAAAAGTATTTTTACAAGTATCATAAATTGTAACTGTATAAATATTATTACATTCTTGGAGAGTTACACCACATGACATTTAACAGCCTGAACTAACCTTTCCTTAACATAAAAAGATCAAATTATATATGTATATTTTAATATGCAGGTGCATCTAATATCATGGAAAATGTCTTTATTTTTCGTAATTTATTTTAAAAAAGCAAACTTTCTTATATTCTAGATTCATTGCACACAAACTGAAACATTTCAAGATTTTTTTTTTCTCAAAATAAAAAGAAATATTCCATTTTGAGCTTGATTAGTTTGATTAATTTTGAGTATAAATGCTGGGTACCTCTTGGGCTAGTTTAGAACATGCAACCACAATTATGGGAAAGACTACTGACTTGACAGTTGTCCATAAGACAATCATCAACACTCTCCACACGAAGGGTAAGCCAAAGAAGGTCAATGCCGAAAGGGCTGGCTGTTCACGGAGTGGACAGGACTGGACAGTGACTGGAAGGAAATAATGTGGTAAGAAAAGGTGCACAATCAACAGGGTTGACCACAGCCTTGGGAAGATTGTCAGGAAAGGCCAATTCAAGAACTTGGGAGAGCTTTACAAGGAGTGGACTGAAGCCAGAGTCAGCGCATCAAGAGTCACCACACTCAGACGTCTTCAGGAAAAGGGCAACAGCCTAGAACATTCCTAGAATCAAGCCACTCCTGAACCAGAAAAAACGTCAGAAGCATTTTACCTGGGGTAAGGAGAAAAAGAACTGGGCCCGGTTCCCCGATAACGTTCACTCTTAGCGCGCTAAGAAGACATCGAAAGATAGATCTTACCAAAGTTGTTGATGTTTCTAAGTGTGTTCCCCGAAGTGTCCCTTAGGAAGCTTCGTTCTTAGCACGCTGCCTCTTACGTCCGACGTTACAAGAGCGCTGTCCAAAGTCAGGGTGCTGAATTAGTTGGCATCGATTGCTCATGAATCGATTTTCCACTTTACGCGAAGGTGCAATACAGCGTTAAGAAAGACAACACGTTCTATGCAAATGAAACATTCCTCAAATTATTACAGTAACATTTATTTTAACATAGTTTAAGTTATCAGTAAAATATAGACTATAAATTAAATTATCAAAGGGTCAGTAATGTTCACACTATATGTTGTGACGGTAAGACAAACCGGGTATCCCTCGCTAAACATCCATCCCGTTGTGCCACTTGTGCCGCTTCTTGACATGAGTTTAACGACTTATAAAAATTATATAATACACTTTTATATTAATGGCAAGGTACTTTACAATTAGAATTGATTGGCAAGCAGCTGCAGTTACTTCTGTTTAATGCGGTATTGATTGCAATTGGTTTATGTTTTTAATAAAAAGCAACCTATCTACAATGAACAGAGAGAGAGAGAGTTAGATACAGAATATGATGAGGAATCAACGTAAAAAAGGGCACCAAGCCTCTCGTCAGAGGAACTTGAAGTGTTGCTGGACCTTGCCACCAGGTCAGATATCACACCCCTATGGTCCACTATAACCTGCACATTTATGGCCGCGTCTTCCTTTCGCGATAAGTAGCCTACGCCTGATCATTCACTGATGGATTGGCGATAGGGATGAGTGTGCTATCCACCAGGATGCAATCCCCGGCATGGCGCAGAAGGGCGTTGGTGACAGTGTGGACACACTTCCACACAGAGGTCTTGATTAGGCTGTAGCCCTCTCCCACGACCTCGATGAATCTCTCTGTAGCAAAAAAAAAAAAAAAAAAAAAAAAAAATTAACGCTGGCCTTCAGGGCTTAAAGCAGGATTCCGCCGCGTTAGCCTGGCCAGCGCAGGTCTGGGAAGGTCCAGCTGCTCCACAATGAGTTGTCTTGGGAGGGGATTTTTTTTAATATAGCCACGTCAGGCAAAATGTCAAAAGGGCTTAAGTTTTGCCGAATAAAAAAACTGACATGGACTAAACGGCTCCGCGTCCGGCTCCGTCTTTGATTCAATTAAGGACACGTTGGATCGCTGCTATAGTTGGTCGCTTACTGGACACCACCATGCTTACCCATTTAAAGATCTTAGCCATTTAGAGCCAAATTGTTTGCCAGATTTTGATTTTAATTATCAAAAAAATGATTGCCAATTCGCTTTAATTACATTACGAAAAAGCCTAGGCTAATTACCACCTTATTAGTTCTGTAACCACATAAAGTCAACTTCATAAATAGGCCTGTATCCATTGCGAACATAATTTATTATGAGTCTTAAAAAATAACAGAAAATCATTGTTGAGCCACAACATTGTCAACATACCATAGTTTGACTTGTACTTCGCTGCGCTGGTTTCTAAAGACTGCTGTACAGTAGCGTCATGAGCTCAAATAACGCTAAGAGAGAGCTACGAATGGTCCAGACCAACCTTACGAAAGTGTGACTTACAGAAGATATACTTAGCGTACGAACGTGTCGGGAACCGTACCATAAGGTTAAGAGAGAGGTTAAGGAATAGGTTAAGAACTACTTAGCAATAAGAACGTTTTGGGGAACCGGGCCCCAGACTGTTACTCAATGGTCCAAAGTTCTCTTTTCAGATGAAAGTAAATATAGCATTTCATTTGGAAATCAAGGTCTGGAGTTTGGAGGAAGACTGGAGAGGCACAGAATCCAAAGTCCAGTGTGTTTCCAAAGTCAGTGATGATTTGGGGTGACGTGACCCAGACAGCAAGCAGTTTCGGCCCAGATCCGGCCCACATCTGGCCCGCATGGATTTCACGCTTGCTGTCTGGGGACAGTATTGTATAAAGTAACTTTTAAAAGTAATGCATTACAATATTGCGTTACTCCCTAAAAAAGTAACTAATTACGTTACTTAGTTACTTTATATGGAAAGTAATGTTAATTATATATAATTAAAGAGTATATTCATGCAAAAGGAGCTCGAACCAAGTATTGAGTTCATAATTCAACCTGCTTTGGAGATTTTGAACATTTCTGTTTTGTAAATTTTTTGAGATACTGAATTTTTTTTTTTTTCTAAGCTGTAAGTCATAGCCATCAGAATTAAAACAAAACTCTTAAAATATTTCAGTTTGTGTGCAATGATTCTAGAATATAAGAAAGTTTACTTTTTTTTTAATTAAATTATGAAAAATAAAGAACTTTTCCATTATATTAAAATCTTTTGTCCTTGACAAACAGGAAGGGTCTACAAAGGTCCTCTTTATGACTTAATTTTTAGTGTTTTATTAAATTAAGTAAATTATTCCAACCTACTTTATATGGTTTCTTTTTGAGAATTACTCTGCAAACTGAAAAATTTCTTCCTTATTGTAATATCAGGAGATATGCTGAAATTATGCATCACAAAACAAGTAATTTTGCTTGCAAGAACAAGCCTCATGGATTAAACTTCTCAATATGAATAAATATTAACTTTTTAAACTTTCTGAAGCTTGAACATATTGGGGAAAGTTATTTTTAGTTATTAAAAATAACTTCCTTTTTCTTTCAAAGATGAACAAAACTGTTTAGTGGTGAGTAAATAATGGCTAAATAACGGCTAAATAAAGTTTCATTTTAGGGTGAACTATCCTATAAGTTTGATTTATCAGAAAAGTGAATCCACACCTCTCCTCAAACAGCCACACGATTTGTGCCATTCATGCTGATGGCCACAATTATTGTGGTAAGTGTACCTATACAAGTAAGATTTTAAGTACCTTGTTCAGAAAGGCTGTGGCTACAAGTGAATAATACACTAATAAAACCACTCTCTACAGCCTTAAAGACAAACAGAGAGATGGGTAGTTACAAGCTTAGAGTGTACTAATGGCCAACCAATACATACAGGTGCATCTCAATAAATTAGAATGTCATGGAAAAGTTCATTTATTTCAGTAATTCAACTCAAATTGTGAAACTTGTGTTTTAAATCAATTCAGTGCACACAGACTGAATTGGTTTAAGTCTTTGGTTCTTTTAATTGTGATGATTTTGGCTCACATTTAACAAAAACCCACCAATTCACAACAAATTAAAATACTTCATAATACCAATAATATATATATATAAAATGGTTAAATGGGTGCAGTGACTTTGGTTCAGAACAGTCCAGTTCTTCTTCTCCTTAGCCCAAGTAAGTCGCCTATGACATTGTCTGTCTTTCAGGAGTGGCTTAACAAGAGGAATACGACAATTGTAGCCAAATTCCTTAACACGTCTGTATGCCCAGTCTCAGTCTATTCCCTTGTCTTCTGGACAACTGTCAGATCAGCAGTCTTCCCCATGATTGTGTAGCCTAGTGAAACAAACTGAGAGACCATTTTGAAGGCTCAGGAAACCTTTGCAGGTGTTTTGAGTTGATTAGCTGATGTCACCATATTCTAATTTGTTGAGATGTTTTTTTGTTAAATGTGAGCCAAAATCATCACAATTAAAAGAACCAAAGACTTAAACTACTTCAGTCTGTGTGAACTGAATTTATTTAATACATGAGTTTCACAATTTGAGTTGAATTACTGAAATAAATGAATCGTACTGAAAGAAGCATTTATTTTAGCCGCGAAATCAATGATGCGACGCGTCTGGTCTAGTATTCCGCATCGCGCTTTATCACGTCTATTTCCAGCCTCTCGTGTACGCGCTTTCACTACACACGTTCATTTTCGCAAAAACATCGCAGAGCAGCGAGGACACAGACAGCGAGCTGACAGACACGACACAGCAGGAAACTAAGTCTCAGCATTCAAAATCTTCATTCAAGTTGTTTTAAGAATTTCAAACGATAAATATAGTTTTGGAGCTTTTTATCATGCGCGCTCCCGCTTTGCCTCAGGTTCAAGCAAAGCAGGAGTGCATTTTTATTAGCACGAAGTAAACAATGAAAGAATGTCCGATCCATGTTGTAAGATACAATACAACTTACTGAATGTGTTTCATGTAATCACTCAACAAGTGTTTCAACCGCGGAAAGACAGCAGCTAGAAGATATTAACAGCAGAAAATCCACTCACTAGTGTCCATAACTAGTGAGAAAAATGTAATGCAAAAATTACATTTATATTTTTTCTCATAATTGCTTTTTTATTACAATTAATAAAAATGTGTATATATAATGTTTTTATAAAAGTGGTCTAACATAATCTTTATACAAAACAATTGTTAGGGTTCCCTGTATAGTTTAGTTTAGAACAATTTAGAAAAAATAGTGTAAGTTACCAGTCAAAAACTTTTTAATGTTTTTATTTTTTATTTTAAGAATTCTCTTCTGCTCACCAAGCCTTTATTTATTTGATCCAAAATACAGCAAAAGTAGTAATATTTTTTCTATTTAAAATAACTGCTTTCTATATGAATATATTTTAAAATGTAATTTATTCCTGCGATTTCAAAACTGATTTTTTAGTATCATTACTCCAACCACACAATCTTTCAGAAATCATGCTAATATTCAGATTTGCTGCTCAAAAAAAGTAATTATTATTATCATGTTAAAACCACAGAGTAGAATTGTTTCAGGTTCCTTTGATGAATAGGAAGTTCAGAAGAGCAGCATTTATCTAAAATAGAAATATTTTGTAACATTATAAATGTCTTTATCATCCTTTAACAATTTAAAACATCTTTGTTAAATAAAAGTATTAATTGATATAATTCCCTTTTTTTATACCAGGTTGAAGTTATACAATGATTTTCTGTCATGGACCTCCTGAATTTGTCACAGTCTTCTGTCTTTCTGTCACTGTCTTCTGTGAGTGTTGTGTTTGTTTGGTGCCATGTGCTCTCTCCTGTCTTTTTCTGACCCCGCCCACCTTGTCACCTCATTATTGTTTAGTTGCTCCACCTGTGTTTCTCCCTTGCTCCCGGACTCATTACCTTCACTCCGCACACCTGTTTCACCCACACACACCTGGTGCCCATTGCCCTTGGCTATATAATCGCCTCTCACACCACTCTGTCTGGCTGGATTAATGTTGATTGTGATTTGTTGGTTGTTGCTTGTCCTTCGTGTTTTACATTCTGGTTGCTTCTGCTCATATCCCTGTTGTTTGGTTCTGTTTTTGTTTTTGCCATGTTGGCCTTTTTGTTCTCTTTTATTAAAAAGTTATAATTTCCCTGCATTTGGACCCAGACCCAGTTTCTTCCTCTGCGCATCCTACTGCGCCGTGACAGAATCCAGCCAGCAAACATGGGTCCAGCAGGCCACCCCATGTATAAAACTCTAGCTCTGCCACTGCACCTGCGTAAAACCCCCGCACATTTTCTAAAGCTGGGCCATGTCAAATTAAACTTTCAAAGGTTCATTAAAACACTCCTTCTTCAAGGGCTTCAAGAATGAGCAGAGAGACATAAAAGCTAGTATTAAACCATGACGAAAATCCTCTGACATATTCTGCCTCAGGCTTTTAATAATATTAACTTCCTGTGAACACACTATAAATAGTGAACACACTATCTTTAGATTAAAGATCTAGTTATAAATGCTCTCTGTATGCTTACTGGATTCCTGTATACTCTACTACTGCAATGTTTGATGGGCACAGAGGAGTATTTCATGTAGTAGACATTTATTGTCAGACAAATTGCTATTTATAATTTCCAGTCAACAATCCACACATTTTTAAGCCTATCATCTCCTATTCTGTCACATACATGTGGCATCTGATTCAGCAAATATCACGTGAGCTTTCCCATGAAATCAGACCTACACACATACATCTGCTGCAAAAGACATGTGAACTCAATCTTCTTTCAAGTCTGAAACTCAATCATTTTAATAATATTTGTTATCACATGTTTACCATTGGTTTTGCACAGACTTGGGTCTATAGATAGGTTCTTGAACAAATTCACTCTCATTGCTTAAAGCAAGTTTAACCTCGAAGCACAAGCAAAATTAAAGGAGAGACAATATGCTAAGAGCATTAGTGAGATTTTGGCCCAACCCCCTCAGTCCCTCTCACACAAGACCCCAAAAGAAAAGACAAGCCCCTGACAGACACCATCCAGGCTTCTCAGGATGATTTAGATCATGTGACTGCTAACAGTGCAAGATAAATCACTGTACTATAACTATGTAATAACATAAAATATATTTCATCGTTAGGGCTGTACAATATCAGAAAAATCTATGATATTATATTACATCACATAAACATCACAATATTTTGTTCACAGTATAAAAAACATTCTTGAATAGTTATATTTGAAAGGAATTAATTATTCTATGATGATTTTGTTGGGGATTGCATCTTTTCATTCTGAAATTTTTGGGGGAAATATAATGCTTTATTTTAAGGACAAATTCTCACTATTAACTAGTTGCTTTTTAGCATGTATATTCTTATTCATTCTTTAGTACTTACTGTATAAAGCACAGATTAACACCTAATTTTGTATGATTTAGATCCCTTCCCCATACCTAAACTTAACAACTAGGAAATTTAAAAAAAAAAAAAAAAAAAAACACAGCCCTGGGACTGTGAACCAACAGAGACCAACACAGAGAGAGAAAGAAGCCAAGATGTACATGGACACAGTGAGTGAATTCCAAACAAATGATATGGCCTTGAAGTTGCCATAATTGCTGCTGCCCTGTCTAAGCTCCAGACCAGGAAGAACTTCAATGTAACCTCTAAAACCCAACAAAACAAAGGTGTGGCATGAGCCAATCCTCAAACACGTAACAATCAACTACATATACAACAGAGAGCGAGAACAAAAGCAGCATATAACCTAACCCAAACTGGGCCTGACCGGCTGGATATTTCACAGAGGAGAGGCCCATGACTTTCAGCCAATTATCAATTTGGCATAATTTCATTATTCCAACGTACACAAAAAGACTGAAGATTTTCAAGAGTGTAACCTCACAAATGCATTTCAAATTGAGGTAACTGAAGAAAATGTGAGTGATGCGCACTTTAGCTCTTCAAGGCCCATTCACACCAGCCACGATGACTACAACAAAAACTATATTAGCAGCCACACTAACTGATGATAACTTTCTGTTTCTGCACACAGCAGTTATGTCATCTGCAACTATAAATGCTCAAGCTGTTTAAAGTCGGTATGCTGTGATTCTCCATGCTTTCAACATTCATCAACTGGTATCAGTTTTGTTATAGCTATGGTTGGGACTTCCCTGTTCTCATGAAATTAGAATGATTATTAACACTTACAGTATAAAAAGTCTTTTTACACTTACAGTATAAAAAGTAGGGTGATGTTCACCACACTGTAATGAGACAATTATGGTTGAAGGCACAGGATGCGTGCTTGTACAGAAAAGGACAATTAAACTACTTTTAACTTGACATGGTGTCTTAAAAACAACAAGGGTGCAAGACTTTAGCATAATAAATCATCAGAGTACACAATAAACAAAAATCTATATGGATAATGCTAAATGAATGAAAACAATAACAGGAAAGTAAGATATTCATATTCTTGACAACTAGCTGTTTCTAATTTCATCCCATTAACATTAGAGCTAAAATACTAAAGCTAACATAAAAATTAATAGAAAAAAAGGTGAAACTCGAACTGACAAACTCGAACATCCGGAATCATACACCTTTTAATACATGCTATGAATCTAAACCTAGTTTGATATTTTAGCAGTTTGAGAGAACCACTATGCGGAGGAAGTGAAACGAATCGTTGCTGCGAATTTGGTTTCCTGTTTTGAGATAGTTTTTGACTGTGAATGGCAGCATGTTATGTAACAAGTCAAATCTCAAATACGGCCTTGCAAAGACCTTTATTAGACCTCAGTATCTCCTAGACTTGACTCTGAACATAACACATGACTCATTTTCCTACATAAATCACCTGACCTTCTCTGGCAAGATCCTTACTGCTGTTTACAGTAGTCTACATTTGGTTATAAACTAAAGTTGCAATGTGAGCATATACTGCATGCTGTGTCCATAACTACACATTCCCAAACTTTATTTTCTATATTATTGGCATATAGGAATGTTCTATAGTTTTGTACTTTTAAGTTGCCCTTTTAAATTTGTGAATGTCATGTCATTAGACACAAAATATCAAACCAAACTATTCTAAACTCTTTTCTTTTTTAGATGATTTCTATTTAGCTGGTGTTTTGGTGATTTTGTATATATGAAGTCAGCTCTCATCAAGTTCACACAGGTGTCCTAGCAGAGTAACTTTTGTCTTGATTTTTAATGGTACATCTTTTTTTTTTTTATCAAACATTTTGCTCTAGAAGTGTGCTTATAGTGTTTTTATCTAAAATGAATGCTGCTTGTTTTGATATTTTGATATCTAATTCTATCTAATTCTAATTTCACAATTTTTTATGTGGTTTAAGTATACAAATTAGTTTCACTGTATCCGCCTGATTTAAGAGAAACCTCAGCCATTTGTAACTTGAAAGTTATCCTGCGTGATATAGCAAATTAGCATTTATTATGATAATATTTATTATCACAATCATAAACAGACTTTTTGTACCTCAGATAGTTTTACAGTTTAATGCATTTTGTTATTATTCTTTAATGCACTTTGTTATTCAGCTATTGCAGCTAATAAATCAGAAGTCTTGCACATTCACAGAAAATAGCTTACTTCCATGTTGCAAAGTAAGATTGGTAGCATAGAATCAAACAAGAAAAGTTATTACTTGTTTGGATTGATGTCTTGCAGGAGGTAAGCAGCAGGTATCTCAATGTAACCTGCATGTGTCATACAAAATCCATGTTTTATGAGACGTATATATGGAACATGTTGACACATTGAATGATGCAGTGGTTAAGAATACAGTGAACCTTTGAACAGGTCATAAACACCCAACAAACATGTCTGATTTCTAACCTAAAAACAAACAGGTACAGGGACCAATTCTCACTATTAACTAGTTGTTATTACAATGCTTTTTTTTTTTTTTTTGCTTTTTATGCATTTTTAATAGATAGTACATTAGAAAAATGACAGGAAAGCACTGGGAGGAGAGAGGGGAGTGGGACTGGCAAAGGACCTTGAGACGGGAATCGAACTCGGGTCCCCATGAGCGATGTTGCGCAGAGTGACTATTTTTAAAATATATTGGCTCTTTATTAGTACTTATAAAGCACATTCTGCATGACCATATTCTAAATCTCTAATCCTTCCCAGTACCTAAACTTAACAACTACCTTACTATTAATAAGGAGCTATAATTAAGTTATAGAGGTAAAAGTCATCGTTAATGGTTTGTTAATGGCAAGAATTGAACCGTAACATAAAATTGTATTTAATCAAGACACTTGCCAGGACAGAAAGGTGCATTCTTCTTAAAAGTATAGGTAACCCAAAATGTACGCTTCTTTTATTATTTACTTACCCTTATGTGGTGCCACAACTCATCTGACTTTGTTTCTTTAGTGGAACACAAAATTAGATTTAAGGCAGAATGCAAATGAAAAGTGACTGGGAGTGCCTAATGTTGCCTTTTGTGCCCCACAAAAGAAAAAAGTTATACAGGTTTTGAATGACATCAGGATGAGTAAATGATGACAGAATGTTTGTTTTGGGGTAAACTATACCTTCTAAGCCACTTCATAAATACATCCTATTTCTTTAATACATGTGTAGTAAGTAAATGACCAATGTAGTTATTATGCTAAATATCATACTATATTTACCTTTTTTCCTGTTGAGCCAGTCTTCGAGAGACAGGATCGTCCAAGGGAGAGGTAGCCCCCAATGACCTCAATCTGCTCTGCAGCAGGGTAACGCTTTTTAATCAGGGTTCCCAGATGGGCATAAGGGGCCTGTGGTGTGCTCTGAGATTCACTGACGACTTCTGGGGTCTCATCAGGGCCAGACGGGGCCTCGGGCCTCCGTTTCGGAACAACTGTAAACGTATTTCCTTTGCGCCTCTGCACTGCAGGGCTCAGGAAGGGTGGCGTGGGCTCCACGACTATGTCATCAATGTTTGTGATAGGCAGCTCATCAACCGGAGGTTCATTTGGAGATGAGACTGATTTGACGGGAGAGCCAATTGAGGGTGGAGAAGCTGGGGCTGGAGAGGTGAGTGTGGCAGGTGGGGTATGTTGTGGAGACCCTGTTTTGGCTTCTATGGTCACCTTTTCTGTAAGCTTTGGTGTGGAAGGTATGAAGGAAGCGGGCAAGGGGGTTGGCACTGTGGGCTCTGAAGCTGCCACACCCACCAGGGGTCGTGGGGATGGGGGGGAAAGGACAGGGCTGGATGGGGCTGTGCTGCCAGGTGACGAAATGGCTGCACGACTCTTGGGAATGACGGTGAAGGAATTGCGAGACTGGAGTCGTAAGTTGGCGAGTGCACGAGCCTGTAGATCCCCAGGCGGAAGGAGAGAAAGATCTGGGCGAGGGGACGGGCGGATCTCAAAGCTGGGTGATAAGGGGGGTGATGTGGGGCTAGGAGTACAGTCGGCACGAGCACGGTGGCTCTCCGGAGAGCATGGCACCTTGGCTTTAGAGGCCCCATCTGTGCTGTCCCAGTCCCGTTCTCTAACAGGCTTGGACAAAGACCTCTCAGTGTCCTCCTTTGGATACACAATGACACTTCTTCCTCCGCTCCCCTCGAAACGTCTACATGAAGACACTAACTGAGGGGATCCAGAAACGGGTGTACTACTCCCTGAGTCACTAGGAGAGGTGTGATGGTTGCCAATGGAAGACGGGACATTTTGGAAGACCTTGCTGTGTGGAGAGCTGGCTTGAGGAAACACTGGGCATTTTGGCACCACATCTGGCGTGGGTCTGGAGCTTGGCCTGACAGGACTAGAGTCTAAGTCCAGGAGGTTTTCCGTGCTTCGTGACTTGGCCTGCAACTTGCAATAATTCATGTCAAATTTCTGTAACATACGACTCACCCTTCCTTGCCCCTCCAGCGGGGCGGACGCGGGTCTTCCCAGCGTGCTGAGGTTCTCCTCGCTTTTACTAAGCGCAGTATCGTAAATGACCACTTCCTTCGCGCATATCTCCGTAACCGGACTACCTCTCCGGTCTAACAGGTCATTGAGAGAGCTGTATCCGCTCACCATGCCGTTCTGCTGCAGTTTCGATGCATGCTTCGAACCACATCCTTCCGAGAAGTACTCCGGGTCGGATTCAATAATGATGATATTCTCAGCGCGTATAGTCCGTATCCCGGGAACGCCGCCGTATAACTCGAGGATGTGCTGAACCGGTCGCGCGGCGTTCTCTTGGCTCTGACGCTTCTTGCGTTCTTTTTCTAATTTAATGAATGGGTTTTCCTGCAGCGGACCCAAGCTCTCTTGTGATACCAGGCTCTCCAGAGCTCTGTTGTCTCTCGCAGTTCTCTCCTTCGTGCGGCTCGGGTCAGCGGATGGCCAGTGCTCTTTTGTTTTCACCGGTGACAGATCCGGGCTTTTGGTCGCGCGCTTGGCAGCGGTAATGGTATAGTTCCTGCTATAATGTGCGCTGCTAATATCATCCTTGCTTTTGCTGGCCGTTACCTCGCCGTTAAGTTGAGATGCGACGGACTCGGCACCTGCTCCGGTCCCACCGCCCTTCGCCTTTCTCCGCTCAAGGATCTCGCGTTTCCAGGCCGGCATCCTCGGGCTCTCCTGCCCTGGCTCTTGGCGAAGAACGCGAAGATCCCCGCCCGACATTATGGGAGAAATTGGTTTTATAGGGGTACGTGTGAAACCAAATAATCTCTCGCCGTACCTGCAGCGACTCTTCTTATTCGTACTCGTACATCATTGCAGCCGCAACAATGTATCCTGCATGATGATTATGTGCCGGTCTATCCTACCGACAGGACCCCGCCCTCGGAGTCTGACGTCAGCTTTTCGTCTCAGGGTGGACACCTCATTTGGTCATTTTGACTCGAGGCACACCTTTTGTTTTAACATATGCCCCACCCCCTACTTTCTACTATTGTGAAGCTTGAAGCGAGCCCTGTCAGTCAAACACAGCGAGACCCACCCATTTTATATCCTTAACCCTTTCATTATTTCGAAATGGTTTATATTATGAAAGGGCAAAACTGCAGGCTGTTTGGAGCAATATACAATACGCGAGATAACATTAAGTGGAAAATAAATAAAAAATATTTCCTGTGTGAGTGTGTGTGTGTGTGTGTGCGTGTGCGCGCACTTGGTGATTAAAACGCATTCTGATTTTTATAAATTATATGTTTTAAATGTTATGTAAAAATAATAGACGTAATATCAATTGTAATAAATTATGCATAAGGTTTTTTATATATATATATAAGAAACAAAGCAACCAAAGGTAAGACATTTTAAACATTTTTTTTTCTACATTTCAAAATCGCAGGTTGTATTTTGAGAGTTGTAATGTTCCATTGACCATGGCGTGGTGCAACTATTTGTCGCTGTATTAATCTAGTTTTAATTCGGAGGGGAAATAATGAAATGAAAATGAAATATAACAAAATAAATAAATATGTGTGTAAATACATGATTACAGTAGACTTATTTTTTTCGAATGCAACAAATACGAAGGTGACTAGCATGATGAAAACGGATTGTTTGATTAAAGAAATCTGATCAAAAGTAGAATATGCCATATAATGACGTGGTAAGGCTAATGTCCTCGTCACTCTAATAATCCGGGTTTAATCAGATTCATTTAAAGGCACAGACATAAATATTATAGCAAGGGATCATAAGTAAAACGCGTCAAGTTAATTATAGGCTAGTCTATTATGCACATGAGTAAATTTAGATAACCTCATAATCAGGAAGGGACGACAGGAAAAAAAAAAGTTCATTTAAGATTAGCATGTACGACCTTTAGTACAGCTGTTGGCATTTACAGCCACAATGGGTTGTAGTAGGTACTGCACGTCCAGTTAATTATTTCAAAGATGCCTTAACATATGTTCAATGCAATTATTTTATGCTATCACGAACCGAGTGCAAAGTCCAAAAATAACTTGGTTTATTATTTACAGTAATACAGCCTTACTAACAGGTAATACATATAAATGCTTTCTGTGCATCTATCTAATATAAAGTAACAGGAAGGCTGTTTATTAAATGTCCTTTATCCTTTTGCTTTAATACATACTGCAGCAGGAGTGTTGTTTCCATTAGATATAATTTAATCCATTTAGTTTCCGATAAAATATTTCTTTCATTTTAATTAGAGCTCATTTTTCTATTTCTCTTTAGAAATTATACATTTAAGAAAACGTTTCACTACATCAGTAAGGATATGTATGTGATGAATTTTAAACTAGCTGCTCTTTAATGATATAACTCTCATAAAACATTTTGTAAATGATAACTTAATGAAACTGCATGGTTTGTCCTGTTTGGAGCTCCTATAACGCATACTATAACGAGACAAATTAGAAGGAATGCAGGATTAATTACATCTATAGTGCCATCTAGTGATTATTATTGGACGTACTTTTTTTTTTTACACAATGGCTTATTTTGAATTTTCCTCTCAAAAACATCAAACATCATACTAGCTTTTCTTAATAAAGAAATACATTTAGGTCACTTCAAGGCATGGTCAATAACAAACCAAGGAAGATCAAGAGTGTTGAATATTGATGGTTTATTTACAACTGTACAAACAACAATACAATGTATTAACACAGATAAAGCAACATTTACAGTATTCAGAATTCTAGACCAAATCTCTCTTAGCACTTAAGGACAATAATAATAATATTCAAAATTGCACATTATTTTAAGCATTATTTTTGATGCCATGTTTGCATGTTTGAACCTGTGAAAATACAAAATAAAAAAAAAATAGAGAGTTCACAATGATTATGCAGTTCACAATGATTCACTCCTCCTGGTTTGAATGATACCTGCAGGAGTCCTTTTAATTCGCATAAGTCCATTGACATGTCTGCATACAGTTTGTCCTTTAATTGACACGACAAGCACGAATCATGAGCAGCTGCAGAAGGATGAAAAGTGGGGAAACAATAAGCCCGAACCACAAATCACTTTGTGCCTGGTTCTGTTCGGCCAATTTCTGGCATAGCAGCACCTCACACACCAGCTTGAGGCTAAGCACAGTCAGCACCCACAGCAATCGCAGCACAGCCAGCCGCTTCTCTCCTTCTTGATAGAGGCGGATGGACACAATGGCTGTGAAGTAAGTGCTGAGGCCATCAGCAGCAAACAAAGGTGAGAAGACAAGCCACCAGCTCATCTCAAGAGTCTGCTTGTCCACATCCATGTGTAGGGCCACCAGCACGCTGAAGACCAGCAGCGCACTCAAGTGGAGGAACAGCTCGAATGTGGCAAAGCCCAACCATTGCACCAGCTCTCGCAGAGAGAACAGCATTATTACTTGTACCACTGAGTTTTGTTTACTAGGGGACTAAGGTCAAAACACTAGCCTAGGAAACTGGAAGTGAAGAGAAACATTTAATGGAACATTCAAGTCTATGAAAAATACTCCACTGATAATCAATTCACTATTTTGGCAGCATCATGTTGTTTTGGAGATGTACTGTACCAGGTCCACCTAATGACTTCTAAAGGATTTGACTCTCTGTAAAAACCTGAAAAAGGAAGAAAAAGACTTCATTATTAAGACCAAAAACAATGCAACTACAATTCAAATTTGGAAAATAATGCATGTAAAACACTTGGTACGATTGTAGACTGATGAAATCACATTGTAACGTACATGTCCCAAAAACATGGTTGACTGTATTCTATGACTATATGATTAACATTAACATCAATACAGAAGCCAGTATGGTTTATTTCACTATCCTCAACATTATTGCTATTGTATCTTTAATAAACATTATAATCCAGGTAAACACTATGCAGATAAACATGTTATTAGACAATAAACGTCCATCATTTTGCGGAATTGAATGTGCAAGTATAAACAAGCGAGCTGTCGGTTAGCATATGATGACGAGTATTAAATGTGCTAATAATATACTTGGAAAAAAACTTTTACCTCACAGATATCGTTCAAAGTGATGGTGAAAGACAAATATATAACCGTAAACTACATTTTCAAAGACTCGGTAATGAACTGGTGGGTTGACAGCGGTAGATAAGCAGCTGTTAAAACACAAGCTAGCTGAGATGACTATTTACCATCCAATAGGAGCCCGGGGAAATATCGCGACATTCGCGAGATCTCATATGCAAGTCGTAAGAAATATCGCGAGATCTTTAAAGCAGAGGCTTTTTCTACGGAAGCCGAGAAAACAGAAAGAAGTAATGAAAGATAGAAAAGGGAGGATTCCTCATATTTAGATTATTAGTGCCCAATTACTTTACTTAATTCTAATTATAAATTATTAGCTTCCCTTTATGCAAATAGACTGAAACCATGTTTAGAAGAAATTGTCTCAGTTTTCCAATCTGGCTTTATGAAAGGTAGGCATATATATAGCAAATAACATTCGGCTTGTTTTAAAAAAACAAACAAAAAAGCTGCTAAAACTTCTTTGTTGCTCAAAGAAATTATGGTTTCATTATAAGTTACTTCCTGAATTTCTGAAGATTTATTATTTATTTGTGTATTCCCAATGTTATTTATTTCCATTTACTTTTATTCATCTTTTGCATTTGTAATGTCTATGAATCTTTTGTGAATTGTTTTTTTAAGTAGACTATCCCTTATCTACTGCCTTGCTTTACTCTGAGTGTATTGTATTATTTTTTATTTATTTATTTATTTATTTATTTTTTCATTTTTTGTGTTTGATGCTGTATCCCCTGTGCATTTTGTTAAAAAAAAGATAGAAAAGGGACAAGGGAAAGAATACTAGCATGAAACTGAATAATGATACGACGGGCGTGGATTATCTGTTCCAGCCTTTTTTAATTAGACACTCACTAAAAACACTGTATTTTCTTTTCTATGATGCAGCACTCAAGTTCATCGCCGAAATAAAACGTAGACATCGATATTACGTTGTATGAGGTCTTTTTCTTCGCGCTATGTAGGACTTTTGATTTAATGATAAAAAAATGAACATTATATAAGCTTGCAGGAGGATACTTTATTTATATCTCAGATACAAGAGCATCACATTTAAATATTTACAAGATATATAAATATATTTATAGTACAAAAACCTACTCAAAGCTAAACGAAGAATTTGGCTCTCTGAGCCATCCAGCGCCACATGGTGGGATACAAGTTTCGTCGAACAGGAAACAGTTGACAGCTTTTTTTTTTATTAAATGAAAATAATTACAAACATACAAGGCATTAAACAGTTAAGCATATTCTCGTATACTACAGTAAATATTGAGCAGAATCAGCAATAACAATACAATACAAAACATACCTGAGATTATAGATACAGCTACAAAACAAAACAAAAGCAGTAAAAAAAAAAACACACACACAACAAATGAACAAAACTTACCGGGGCCATTTCAAATTAACTTAAATGTTTCAAGTAAAGAAAATAATTTAAGGGCTTTCCTTTCCTCCACAAGTTTGAGAGATTTACTTAGAAGCTTCAGCTAATTCCTCCAATGAGTCAAAGTAGGTTTGGTTTTATAATACCTGCATTTATGAATGAAAAACTTACCAAATAACAAAAGAGAATTAAGTACAAAGTCCACATTCTTATTTTCATCAAAAACACCAAAAATAATTGTCTTCACAGATAAAGACAGTACAATTTCCCTGGACATTAGCCAGCTCTGCATTTCTCTCCAAAAAAATTGGACTGGGTCAAACAGTTGACAGCTAGCTAGCAACATTCTATACTATTCTCAGAATGAAATGTACACATTCGTTCGAGGTTCGAGGAGCAATACTTTAGTTAACGTTAGCAAGATCTCGGTCATTTACGGGATCCCATTAGCAGTGACTAAACACAAAGTAAGTTCATCTCAATTGTATAATGTAAGTCATTTATGAAATGCTTGAATTATTTTGCATTTTACACGCTTTATGCTTCTGTAAGAGTTACATTACACAGTATTTTGCAGAGTTGAAGACGAGCACAATTAGCAAAGATAAACTTGTTAGCGATATTAGACCAAGGGTGTAGAGTAAGTACTGCTTTTTAAAGGTTTTGAAACGATTGTTTAACCGTTTCATGATTATTCACATTTCAGTGTTTTACTATGAAAAACAATTCATGAGTTGAACTTATGCAATAGGCATGCTTGCATGATTAAGGTCTCCTGCTTAACATATATATATATATATAAGTTTATATTAATAATAAGTTTAATTTATATAAATTAATTATTAGTGTACCAAAAAAAGTCTGATCGGTGTTACATGGGTTACAACAAAATTCCAAAACACATAAAAATTTTGGTAACTGATTAATCATATATATATATATATATATATATATATATATATATATATATATATATATATATATATATATATATATATATATAATGTGTAAAATGTGATTTTCTTTAAATGTGGTTTCTTAAACAGGTGAATGACTGTTTCTTGTCTGCAAAGTGAGAATTTCCGCACGCTTGCGTCTGTTGAATGGCTACAATGTGTCAGAGTCACTCTTTGCTCATTCATTCATTCATTCATTCATTCATTCATTCATTCATTCATTCATTCATCCATCCATTCAGATTTCTTTTCATAAAATCAGTAGACAGAATAATTTAATTACTCCCAACCACTCTGAATGTGTCTTAATTAGTCATTTTCTTTACAGTTATTTAATGTTTTCCCCAAATCAACAGTTTATTGTCATTATCAGTATTTTTAGTAATGTGTAAGTCAAGAAATGATTTAATAATGTTAGGCTTTTAATCATTTTCATAATTATTTTAAGATTTTACTCCTAGAATGTAGTGAGGGTTAATGTTTAAATGAGAAAAATCTACTCAGTTTCACATGTTACCTGAAAACAAGCCTTAACATGCTTTCTATTGCAGTTTTTGTTTTCAGGTGGATTTTTTTTATTATCATTTCTTTTCTTCTGGGAAACGAGACCGCATCTGATTAACAATAATTATGAATATGTAACTATGATTCATAATTCTGCAGTTATGTAGATTGTGTCAGTAAGTGTTTGTCTTCTGTTTGAATCTATAGGACGATGACACAGCTGGCAGACTCTATTCTACACAGCGGTTACTTTCACCCCACTCTGTGATACTGGCAGACCTCTGCTTCAGACCTTATACCAGATAACCTCATATATCCTATCTTCATTACGTAATGTCTTCTCTCTCTCTCTCTCTCTCTCTATATATATATATATATGTATATATATGTATTTGTATTATAGGCACAGGAGTTATGTTATTATTGAACGTTTCTATTTGTTAATTTGTTGTAAATGAATAGTAATAGTTATTATGTCTCCCTCTGTATAATTTTAACAGTGACAGTCCTGATGCAGTGGAACCAATTGCAAGTCTACCTGGTCAAGCGAGGTATCATTCTTCACTGCTAAGTAGTAACAAGTATCATTGAATCCGCTATTGGATGAAAGATTCTTAGTGAATTATTAATTGAGGTTTTTTTTAAGTATCAAGAGGATTTTAACCTTCAGAACGTGTTGTTGGTCTGGCTCAGGACATATATGAATACTGTTTAAAATCCTGTATTGTGAAATTTCATTACTTTACTTTCTATCAGTGTGCATTAAATAAACATACACTCACCTAAAGGATTATTAGGAACACCATACTTATACTGTGTTTGACCCGGTTTCACCTTCAGAACTGCCTTAATTTTACGTGGCATTAATTCAACAAGGTGCTGAAAGCATTCTTTAGAAATGTTGGCCCATATTGATAGGATAGCATCTTGCAGTTGATGGAGATTTGTGGGATGCACATCCAGGGCACAAAGCTCCCGTTCCACCACATCCCAAATATGCTCTATTGGGTTGAGATCTGGTGACTGTGGGGGCCATTTTAGTACAGTGAACTCATTGTCATGTTCAAGAAACCAATTTGAAATGATTCAAGCTTTGTGGCATGGTGCATTATCCTGCTGGAGTAGCCATCAGAGGATGGGTACATGGTGGTCATTAAGGGATGGACATGGTCAGAAACATTGCTCAGGTAGGTCGTGGCATTTAAACGATGCCTAATTGGCACTAAGGGGCCTAAAATGTGCCAAGAAAACATCCCCCACACCATTACACCACCACCACCAGCCTGCACAGTGGTAACAAGGCATGATGGATCCATGTTCTCATTCTGTTTATGCCAAATTCTGACACTACCATCTGAATGTCTCAACAGAAATCGAGACTCATCAGACCAGGCAACATTTTTCCAGTCTTCAACTGTCAAATTTTGTTGAGCTCGTGCAAATTGTAGCCTCTTTTTCCTATTTGTAGTGGAGATGAGTGGTACCCGGTGGGGTCTTCTGCTGTTGTAGCCCATCCGCCTCAAGGTTGTGCGTGTTGTGGCTTCACAAATGCTTTGCTGCATACCTCGGCCCGTCTGGCACCAACAACCATGCCATGCTCAAAACTACTTAAATCACCTTTCTTTCCCGTTCTGACATTCAGTTTGGAGTTCAGGAGATTGTCTTGACCAGGACCACACCCCTAAATGCATTGAAGCAACTGCCATGTGATCAGTTGATTAGATAATTGCATTAATGAGAAATTGAACAGGTGTTCCTAATAATCCTTTAGGTGAGTGTAGAGATTAAATAAATATTTAATTTAGGTTAAACGGTCTAATAAAATGACAATGTGCCAGAATGCCAGAATATTTTAGCCTAAATTAAGCTGTCAGGTTAATTTGTAGTTTTTGATAAACTTGTGTGTGTGTGTGTGTGTGTGTGTGTGTGTGTGTAATTTAAATGTAAATTGATTCATATATTAAGGATTTTTCTTTCAGTTATCTTAATTTTGAATTCTAAATATTTTCTTAAAAGACACTATAAGGAAGATTATAGACAATAAGTAAACTTTTGTTTTAAAAATATACAAGATGTGTTTGATGTAACAAAGATGGATGTATTTAAAGTTTGGGCTGCTGTTCTGAGATAAGCTTCAGGCAGGGTGGAGCTGGAGGTAGCCAAAAAAGCACAAAGATAAACCAAGGATCCTTTTATTCTCTGTGGTTATGTCCCCTATGGATAGCACAAGTAATCATTGTCAAAGAGGTCTGGTTAGATTGTCTTCAGAATGGAGCGCTGTCATTCCGTTTACTGAATACTTTTTAAAACTACTATGTGAACCAATGCCCACTGTGCAGCTGTAAACATTTAGTATTAAACATAATTTTGTCATTGCAGCTGCTGTTAAAAGAACATGGGTAATATCCTGAAACTTGTGCGTAGAACTGCACTTAACCCTAGTGTATTGTTGGGAACTCAGAAACGAAGACCAGGAGACTCTTGGGTAATCTTCAGCAGGATTCTTTATTGAGAACGGTCTGCGTGGCGCTGCAGTCATCAAAAGTCTAACTTGTCCCTAAGACATTGTAGTTTATGTACATTTTAAGGGGGCGGGATACACAGAGGTGGAGACAAACCTAAACAAAGCATGCAAATGCAATCAGGAAGGTGCCAGACACTGGCATCTTCCCAGCCTTGATCTCATCAGCATAACAGTGTCATTTAAATACAGAGGTGCCTGACAGTATCACTGATACCTTCACATTATCATAGAGACAAAAGGCACAGCTGTGTCTTGAGCTTAAAAAGCCAAATGGCAAGGAAGAGACAAAAGGACATTATCTCAGACACCTGATTTTCTTGATTTACCTCAAAATGTATATCAAAACGTTTTCAGTTCATATGCTATTACATTGGAACCTAGATTTAACATTTTAGAAATTTGTAATCCCACAGTATCATACGTATATAAAAACAAAAACAAATGCCATAGTATTGTTTAGACACCTTAGTCAAGATATGACATGATGTTTTTGTGTATTTTTCAGTTATGGTGTAAATAAGATAGAGGGTTTACTTCGTCTCCTTGTAGACAAAGGTCTGAAGTGTGTGCTGATTTTTGGAGTTCCTGCTAAAGTTGCGAAGGTCGGTGAAATGTTTTAGTTATATTAAAGTTTCAGTATTAATGTTGTCAATAATGTAAGTCATAGTATATCATGAAGAAATTAGGGCAGTAAAACTATTAAGAATTTTGAATCAAATTAATTAAACAATTTTTTGATTAATTTAATTAACTGCACATCAAATTTGACTGACACTTTACCCTCAAAAGTGTATAAATGTCACAAAAGAATAATGTCATTATTCTGTTAAATGAGAGAGGCATCAAATAGACATAAAAATTAGCTACAATGCCCAAAAAGGTAATCCTCTGCGATTTCAGTCACTCAGATGTTGGGAGTAAATGACTACTGCTATGTTCATTATTACATCCAACAACAAAACACCTCAATCACTAAGGAGTCATGCTTGTCTGCATCTTGGACTGATGACGGCTCACTCAGGGTGGGTCTAAGGTAAAGCACAAGTCCAGTCTGTGCTGAAGCACTGCTGTCAATCAAACAAACGTGGGAGGGGCCTCCTACTGTGTGACGTCACACGGTCAGACAGCTCAATTTGAGAAAGGTGAAAACATTTAATGTGATAACAAAAAAAATACTTGGTGGATTTTTATCATTATAGGATGGTTGTGTACACACACTGCCAACACATGTTTCAGTTCAAACAACTTGTAAAAGTGCATGTAGCATTATATGACCCCTTTAGGCGCTAAGATCAATCGTTATCGGGAAACCCGGCCCGATTGATCATAAACCCAGCTAAAAGGCTTCCCAACCACTGAGTACCTTTGCACTTAAACATTTTGCTTCTCAAGACGGAGTCACATGGTCACATGGATTACAGTCATGAGTGTCTCTGCACTTTATAACACAATATCAAATCTGTGTTTAACAAAATATAGCACAAAACTTTCTAAATGCAAAATGTATTTGTATATTTAGCAGGCCTATGGGGATGGCAAACTATTGGAGACTTTTGCTCTTGGATGGCCACTTTCCTGCAAGTTTAGCTTCAGATGAAATGCACATAAAACAGCTCAACAAAAGCTCAAAGATAAATATTTAAATTTACTCACCCTTAGGCCATCCAATATGTAGATAAGTTTGTTTCTTAATAATAACAGATTTTGAGAAATTTAGCATTATATCACTTACTCACCATATGATCCTCTAAAGTGAATAAATGCCATCAGAATGACGGACACAATTCAAATAGCTGATATAATCCATAATATTGCTATCTGCAAGTCATCTCATCTGAATCAGGATAGCAGTATGCACTGATCAAGCACACATTATAAGCAAAAACAGTTCTAAACAAATATGTGCAATTGACGTGAAAGGCAAAAAGGAAATGCCGTTTTCAATTGAGAAAGTGTTATTACAGATTATGGTATGGTACTTTGGCCAGAAGTGACAGTTTACAGTTTATACGCCTTAATGATTATTTGTTTGTCACAAACATGCAGCTTTTCACTTTAAAAGACATTAAGGAGTCGTGACGATTACTTGTGGATTATTGTGAAAGTTTCATCATCTATTTGGGTTCCACTTTCTCAAAGACTTTTCTGATGAAGAAACAAACATATCTAAATCTTTAATGGTCTGAGGGGAGTACATTTTCAGCATTTTTGGGTGCACTGTTTCTTTAAGTTTGCTTTAACATGCCACACGTGAAGGTGTGTTGGAACTGAATTAATCTGGACAATGGCCCTCTAAAAGCAAAGTGTCTCAAAGCACTTCAAAGTTTGCCGCTTTTTATCAATTATCAATAATTTATCAATTGGGTCCAATTTTTTTTTGTTTTTGGTTTCCCAACAGCTCCCTACTCATCCACTGGCAGTATATAATGTATCAGGTGAGTTTGCCATGTTGTGGCATGGAGCTGAAGCTGGAGCTTTTGACCTGCACACTGCTGTTATGGAGGCCATGACTGCTTTCCGTCGTGCAGGTGAGAAGGGCGTCAGGGATAAAGTACAATTTTTGAATCTATTGAGGCCAGGTTCTCCTAAAATGCATAAATATAACAATTTCAGTGCTTTTTGGGCAGGACTTTGGTGTCTTTTACTTTTTTTTTTTACTTTAATGCGTCAAAAATGGATGGTTTACAGGTCATTCTTAATACTCTTTTAAGTATTTTCACCCTATTTTCTTTGTTTCAGGAGCCGACATCATCACCTACTACTGTCCACAATTACTCACATGGTTAACAGAGTAATATGTTGGTTCTCCAATATGAATGAACTTGGATAATACCAAATCTACTACTATCTCACCCTGAGACTGAAAATTATGACTTGTAGTAAATCTGATATGCAAATATTACTACACAAATCAATAACTTTTTTTCCACATTTTCTAATTAGATTTATGTATCTAGATATAAACATATTCAATCAGCTTTGGTTTTTATAATTTTCTGTCATTTTGGCAAGTGCAGATGTTAAATTGGTCATTGTTTTCCAAAATATGATTGATTACATCACAGATTTGTTGTAATTTTAATGTGTTTCTGTAACACTAGCAATAGACTTCAGGTTTGTAATTACAGAATTTTTTTTTCAAATCAGTGTACTAATAATCACATTAACATAGGAAGTCCTGTTGGCATTTCCATTTTAAGTTTTACATTGTTTCATGTAGTGCATTTTCTAAATGTATGTAACTAAAAAGATATGAATAAAGCAAGAGATAAACATGGTAAACATAATTTGTTTATTATAGTTAATAAACATTATTTACATGTCTCTTGACCACTCAGTTTTGTATTATGCTTTATTTACTGAGCAGGTTATCAAAAATGCCCATCCCCTTCATAGAGTTTACAGGCAATTCATCATCGCTGTTAGTATATGAAAAATATTGGAAATATGGATTTATCTTAAGTGTTTTAATTCCCAACAGAGTTTCAAAAAGCGCTGCTTATATAGGAACCACGTTGAACGGGGAAGGGTGACTTGGTAGAGGTGCCCTTGAGACTGACCAAACTTGGTGTCCTGCAGAACAAAGAATAATTTAGAAGTACCTAAACTTTTATCCAAATACCTTTGAATGATTTCTAAAGTAATGTCCATATATTACTTAATGATAACATGTCACCCTGTGTTTGTGGCTCTTTTTGAGGATGTAAGACATGAATCCAACCAACCCTGAGCGAACATAAATTATATTTCACATTACTAAGCAACTGTGTGCTCATACTAGCACCACTAAACCCACATTAAAGGAACACAAATTGAACTGCTGGGTAAGAACATATAACTGTTGCATATACTGTAAGAGTTGTAGTTGTTTAAATCCTGATAAATTAATTATCACGTTGTGTACTGGATTCCTATTAGAATATTTTGTATGCAGTCTTAAAGGGAAAATATGCAATAAATTATAGTGTGGTTATGATAAATATGACTCATCTACTAAGACTATACAGGGCTTATAGGGCTTTTTTTCCACTACCTTCTTTACAGATCTGCTCATGTAAAGCGATATGACCAGTGTCAGTGTTATCATCCATGCATGTTCTTAATGAGCCATTAAGTTAGCTGTTGCAATCAAAAGAAATAAAAAACTTAGTAGTGTGTTTGCATGTTCATTATATGTACACCTTAATTAGTGCTGCGTACATAATATAACCTAATTCAAAAAAGTGTACAGTTATGTTTTTAATAATTAAACAAAGATAATTGCACTGTTAGCTAATTTTAGGGTTAACATAGCTGATTTTGTCTTACCCAAATGGGTGCTCTAATTATCTATTGTACCTGAGACAGACATCCTACAATACATCTAACATAATGTTTCTTCTTCTGTGGGTTTATTGGCAGGTCACATACCAGCTTTTTAGGTGCATACCACCACTTACTGTGCTGGAGTGTGAAGTGATTTCAGTCTAGGTATATATTATGAATTCTATATTTTATTCTTCAGTCCACTATTCTTAATGAATTTTAAAATTGTCTTTATTTTTTGACCACATCCTTGTTTTGTGTTTAATATGTTGCAGACTAAAAATTTATTGCATCTTAAGTTCTGTAATTCTCTTTGTAGTTCATTCCTTTCCTGTTCATACATAGGACAGATTAACAACACATGATCTGTTTCCTTTACTTGGCATGTTTCGTATAATCCAGTACTGTGTTTTCAAATTATATGAAGTTTAGAATTAAGTTTTGTCTGACCCATCCTTAGTCTTGTTAAAATTACCCGATTTTCTCTACTTAAGTTCAGTATCATTTTGCTTTGATTTACCGTTTTGTATATTATAAAAATGTCTTCCTGTTTTACAGTCATTCCAATTCCCTTGCCATTTCCAATTGCAAGCTTCTTTAATGATACTTTTCCCCTCCATCCTGCTGAGTGAAACTGAAATAGCATGAGTATTCAGATTAAGTTATTCTTTAGCTGTTTTATCAGCTTTTTCGTTTCCTGGTATATCAACGTGCTGGAACCCAAACAAAATTAACTATTATTCCAGCATGTCTTAATCTATACGATAAATTCATTATTTCTATCAGGATATCATATCTAACAGTTTGAAAAGTTTGAAGACTGGTAAGTGATGCCATTGAATCTGAACAGAGCATCACCTTATTTGACATCACTTCTTCTACCCAAGTGCCATTTGAATTGCAATCTGTCTTTTTGAATACATTCATGAATTTGAAAATCAACTTCAGGTTGACTAAAAAACCAAGGAGGTATTGGGGAAATTGTAACTGTTGATGAAAATGTAGTATTATTTAGTGACATATTTGCAGTCCAATCCTTTACTTCCCATGTAAACCCTGTTAAATCCTGTTAAGTTCATTGTCTCCCAACTCTCCTCTAATATTTATTTTGTATGATGATCTGAATTGTGCCCTTGTAAATTGATCCAGTAAGCAAAATATATGTTTTTATGTCTTATATCTAATGGGAACTCTCCTGTTTCAACTTGCATTGCTGAGATTGGAGCTGTTTTAATTGCACCTTTAATACATCGCAAAGCTCGTGCTTGAATAAGATCTAAATTTTTAAGCATACTGACTGAAAAAGGACTATATAAATAGATCGTAGAAGTGCACAGTTATAAGGTGATCATTTATTGTTTACCCCCCCCCGCCCAATCTTGGCCTACTATCTCATTAGATTTAGTACTTTACTACATGTGATGTTCCCAGGGGCTGGTGTACTTTATTATTTTGTCCAGTAGGTGTCTCTGGGTAACACTTTTTGGGTCTCCAGGTTAATTGCTGTGTCACAGGTGTGGAGAATTGGTTGATTAACCATGCTGCTGATAAGATGCTGGTTTTCTCCCCATCGAGAGGAACAATTGGGCTTGGTCTCCGCTGGTCTCGCTGCTGGCTTTTTACTCTCTCCAGTCCATGGCTTGATGTCGTTTTTGTGTTTGTATGATTCTTTTTTCTTTACCTTAAATATGGTTATGTCTGTTTTTCTTGATTAAATATTAAAAGTTTCAAATTTGATTGTGTTTGGCCTCCCCATTCATGTTGCTGCTCCTTGAGCCAAGGGGTTGTAACATATGGGGGCTCGTCCGGGATTAACTAAATTGGCTTAGGGTTTGAATAATTCTTTAATTAGAATTATGATTTGGACAATTCTTTAGAGTTGTGATTTGGATGATCCTTTAATTAGAATTGTGATTTGGGTAATTCTTTAGAATTACAGTTGGTTTATTCTTTAGGTACAATTATTGGGGGAGTGCCATATTAAAGTATTTTTGTTTTGATTAGTGGTTTTGGACTGGAGAGAGAAAGTTGTCTACTTTATTGAACTATTGTCCAATAGTTACACTAAATTGCTCAGATGTTGCGGTTTAGACTGCATAAGCCAAAAATAACCCTGTGTTAGGCTGAAGAGCACTTAACGCTTTTTGTTATTTTAGTTTGTTATTTTAGTTTGTTGTTTTTGGTGCGTCGGATGCGGGTAAACTGGTTAGCAGTTGAGCACTTTGTTCCTCTTTTAGGAACAAAGTAAAATTAGAATGGATTTGTTACAGGATTTTATTGTTGCTCCTACGATGGGTTTAGTGTGTCTTTCAAAAGAGCAATTTTTAAAGTAGCGGAACATTTAGAGTTTGAATTGGCTTTAACAAAAAGTATTAAGGTAAAACCTCTGCGAGGGGCTGTAGAGGACAAAATTAAGAGAGATGTTAGTTTTGACTGTAGAGACACAGTCTGATGAAGAGGTGATACCTGAAGGTACTTCGACACCTCATGTGTTGTTAGATCCTAAAAGGTTAACCTATGAGCAACAGTTAGAAATCCTTAAGATACAAAATAAAAGAACGTGAATTGGACAGAGAACTTGAGTTACAGAAATTGAAAAGCCAAGAGCGAGAACAAGAACGCAAATTTGAAACTTTTAGAATGCAACAAAGAATGGAAGAGATGAAATTAGCTCAGGACGCAGAACGGTTAAAATTGATCGGACAAGGAAAATTTTCTGTTGGTGATGTTGATTCCTCAAATGATCAGGAAATTGCAGGGGCGAGTGGAAATTGAATGACCAGTTTAGTACAGATGATTAAACTCTTACCTAAATTCAATGATCGAGACCCAGATGTGTTTTTTTTTTCTCTATTTGAAAGCTTGGCTGAGGATAGGGGATGGAACGATGCTGAACGTACACTCTTACTACAAAGTGTTTTGGAAGGAAAAGCTCAGGAATCCTTAATTTCACTTTCTTCTGAAAATCGAAAGAAATATAAGGTAGTAAAAGAGGCAGTTTTAAAAGCATATGAACTTGTCCCTGAAGCGTATCGTCGACGTTTTAGAGGTTGGAAAAAAGATGAGCGTAAAACGCATGTTGAAGTGGCAAGAGAATTGACAAGTCTCTTTAATCGTTCACGTACATCGTTGTGTGTTAGTACTTTTGAAGAGCTTTTTAATCTAATAGTTTTTGAGCAGTTTAAGAATATTATTCCAGAGCGTGTCGCGATGTATGTGAATGAACAAAAGGTGACAACAGTTGCTGAGGCTGCCATTCTTGCAGACGAATATGTACTAATTCACAAAAACACCAGTGATCATTTCTATAAAAAGCCAAGTAACAGCAGAAATGCAGTGAGAATGAGTCCAAACAGATCAGAGCATGTTAGGAAACTGGATCCAGATTCGAGTTGCAGGTATTGTTTGGAAAAGGGTCATTGGAAAAAGGAGTGCTCTATATTAAGAAATAAGTATAAGTCTGTGGTTCCAAAAGCTGTGGGTCTCGTGTCTACTACTGGTTTGATTTTGAAATCAGAGGTAGGAGACGCAAAGACTTACGGGGGAAATAAGGGTCTTTTGCAAGCAGGATATGAACCGTTTATAACTATGGGGACTGTGTCGTTGAAAGATTTTACGAGAGTGCCTGTTACGATATTACGTGACACAGGATCATCTGAATCTTTCTTATTGGATTCGAAACTACTGTTTTCTTCAAAATCAGATACGGGGAAAAGCGTTCTAATTCAAGGTATTGGATTAGACGTGTTTTCGGCTCCTCTGCACCGAGTTTAGTTGGAATCTGATGTCGTGAAAGGTGAGGTGGAAATTGCATTAAGATCAGTTTTGCCTATTGAGGGGGTGGATTTGATTTTGGGAAATAATTTGGCGGGGAGTAAAATATGGGGTACAGAAGTGTTTCCTGTTGTTAAATCTACTCCGGTTTGCTTGGTCGAGTCAGACAAATGTGTGCAAGAACTGTCTGAAGTTTTCTGTTCCTGTGCCGTAACACGAGCGATGAGTAAGAACAAAGGTATGGATGAGTATGAAGACCAGGAGGGATTTCCCTATGATCTTTCTAGGAATTTGTCTTGGTTTGTTCCATCGATTTCTCGGCAGGATTTGATTGTAGAGCAAAAAAATGATGGGCAGCTGAACGCATTGTTTGAATCTGTTAAAACAGAATATGAGATGAAAGTTTGGCTAGCGGGTATTTTACACAGAACGGATTGTTACTTCGTAAATGGACGCCGTGTTATGATAAAATTCTGGGTGACCCGGTGGTTCAGATAGTGGTACCAAAGGGATTGCGGGAGTTCATTTTAAAAACCGCTCACGGAGACATTGCTGGTCACTTTGGAGTAAAGAAAACCTATCACAGTGTAATGCGTTATTTCTTTTGGCCTCGATTTAAAGCGAGACGTGGCTGCTTTTATAAAGACTTGCCATGTCTGTCAATTGGTCGGAAAACCGAATGAAGTGTTATCTCCTGCTCCATTGTATCCTATACCTGTGGTGAAGAATCCCTTTGAGTATTTAACGGTTGATTGTGTGGGGCCATTACCTCCTTCTAAATCTGGCTCCATCTATATGTTGACGGTGATGTGCCAAACCACGCAATATCCTGTTGCGTATCCGTTGTGAAATATTACTACAAGGTCTGTAGTGAAAGCTTTGACTCAATTTATTTCCATATTTGGAATTCCTCGTGTAATTCAGTCGGACAGGGGAACAAATTTTACATCAAATATGTTTTCCCAAATTCTAAAACAGTTGCGAGTAGATCATCACAAGAGCAGTGCTTTTCATCCTGAGAGTCCGGGATCCCTTGAACGCTTTCACCAAACATTAGGGAAAGTTAGGGAAAGTCGTGGCCTAATGGTTAGAGAGTCGGACTCCCAATCGAAAGGTTGTGAGTTCGAGTCCCGGGCTGGCAGGAATTGTGGGTGGGGGGAGTGCATGTACAGTTCTCTCTCCACCTTCAATACCACGACTTAGGTGCCCTTGAGCAAGGCATCGAACCCCCAACTGCTCCCTGGGCGCCGCAGCATAAATGGCTGCCCACTGCTCCGGGTGTGTGCTCACAGTGTGTGTGTGTGTGTTCACTGCTCTGTGTGTGTGCATTTCGGATGGGTTAAATGCAGAGCACAAATTCTGAGTATGGGTCACCATACTTGGCTGAATGTCACTTCACTTCACTCACTAAAACAGTTGAGAACGTACTGTACTGAATTGATGAAAGACTGGGAGGAGGGACTTCCTTGGTTGATGCTTGCTGCTCGCGAGGTCATTCAAGAAAGTTTGGGTTTCAGCCCTAATGATCTAGTATTTGGACATACGGTAAGGGGACCGCATGCACTTTTGCGGGATGATTTATTGGAAACTGAACCACCAACGCATCTTTTGGATTATGTAAATGGATTCCGATTTGGGTTGTATTTGCCCGGTACATTAGCCCGTGAAAATCTGGGTAAGGCACCATCTAAAATGAAAACCTGGTTTGATCGTAAGGCAGAAAGTAGGGAGTTCAGTTCTGGAGATCAGGTTTTGGTGATGCTTCCGAAGACTGGTTCCTCTCTTGCTGCCAGATTTTCTGGACCTTATACTGTGCTCAAAAAACTTTCAGAACAAAACTATATGATTTCCACTCCAAATAGAAAGAAGAAGGCTCAGTTGTGTCATGTGAATCTATTGAAGCCTTATTTGTTTCCAAAAATGGGACTACACGACTTTGTTGGAGGTGCTGAAATTAAATCTGTTGTGATTGCTGTGGGGGGGTGAAAGTGGGGTTGAGAAGGATATTTTTGACGAATGTTTAATTCAACCCAGACTTCGAAATTCTGAGCAGTTGAGTAAATTGGAGGTTATGCTTGGGCATTTATCTCAGAACAGTTGTGAGGAATTAATACATCTGATAAAGGAGTTTCAAGTGCTTTTTGCTAATATTCCTTCGTGTACTGACATGATCCAGCATGATATTGATGTTGGTGATTCCCCACCTATTCGGCAACGATTTTATAGAGTGTCTCCCGAAAAACAAAAACCTTTAGAATCCGAGGTACAGTATCTTTTGGAGAATGGACTTGCGGAATGGTCTGGTTCCAGTTGGGCTTCTCCTTGTCTTTAAGTTGCAAAGCCCGATGGAACATTTAGGTTTTGTACCGATTATAGGAGATTGAATGCTGTTACTAGATCTGACTCTTTTCCACTTCCAAGAATCGAAGACTGCATTGATTCGGTGGGGTCTGCTAAGTTTGTTACGAAGATTGATCTACTTCAAGGTTATTATCAGGTACCCCTGACTTCTCGTGCTCAGGAAGTCTGTGCTTTTACGACATCTTCTGGATTATATTCTTATAAGCGTATGAGTTTTGGTCTTCGGAACGCTCCAGCTACATTCCAGCGCCTGATGAATTTGGTAATCTGTGGGCTTGAAGGATGTGCAGTATATCTGGACGATGTAGTAGTGTATAGTCAAACATGGGAGGAACATCTTTGTCAATTGCGCACTTTATTTACTCGTCTTGAGACAGCAAAGTTGACTGTAAATTTAGCGAAATGTGAATTTGCACGTGCCACTGTGGTTTATTTGGGAAATGTGGTAGGACAGGGTAAAGTCTGTCCTGTCCGGGCAAAAATCCATGCCAGTGATAAGTTCCCAGTTCCTTCTACGAAGAAAGAGTTGATAAGATTTTTAGGAATTATTGGGTACTATCGAAAATTCTATGAAAATTTCTCAACAGTGGTTGCTCCTTTAACAGATTTGTTAAAAGGCAAACAGAAATATGAATGGTCCTCAGTTTGTCAACATGCTTTTGATAATGCCAAACTGTTGCTGAGTTCTGCTCCTGTATTAACAGCACCTTGCTGGGATCGTCCTTTCCATTTAATGGTAGACGCGAGTGGACTGGGTGCTGGAGCTGCATTATTGGAGAAAGATGACAACGGCATTGATCGGCCAATTAGCTTATTTTCTAAGAAGTTTAATTTGTGCCAGAGAAATTATTCAACTATTGAAAAAGAGTTGTTGGCATTAATTTGGGCTTTACAGTATTTCGACGTGTATGTGGGGGGAGGTTCTGTATCTCTGGTAGTATTTATAGACCACAACCCTCTTACCTTTTTTCAGTCCTTGCATAGTCCAAATCAACGACTTATTCGTTGGGCTTTATTCTTGCAGTCTTATAGTCTCGATATTCGTCATATTAAAGGGGTGGATAATATTATGGTGGATACTTTGTCACGAGCTCCATTGAATGAGTAACCTAGTACAATTCTGTTGGTTCTTGTCCTTCTTTAGTTCACCTCATTTATGTTCTCAAGGCGCCTGAG
This sequence comes from Carassius carassius, assembly GCF_963082965.1. Lineage (NCBI taxonomy): Eukaryota > Metazoa > Chordata > Actinopteri > Cypriniformes > Cyprinidae > Carassius > Carassius carassius. Next base: position 13,292,753 of record NC_081759.1, on the reverse strand, counting down.
AGTATTGAGAGGTGGAGTTGAGAAGGGGTAGGTGATGAAGGAGAGATGGTGAGTGGAACCAATAATTTTGTTTGAAATTTAAGTCTGGTAAAAATCTTATCCCGTGATGGATTATGTTCTGTGTATGTGATGTTTTTCTGTATTATGTTTACAGAGTACTTTTTTATAAGGGCCTCTGTTTTTGGGAGGGAGGTGTGATGTTCCCAGGGGCTGGTGTACTTTATTATTTTGTCCAGTAGGTGTCTCTGGGAAACACTTTTTGGGTCTCCAGGTTAATTGCTGTGTCACAGGTGTGGAGAATTGGTTGATTAACCATGCTGCTGATAAGATGCTGGTTTTCTCCCCATCGAGAGGAACAATTGGGCTTGGTCTCTGCTGGTCTCGCTGCTGGGAGGACATGCTGACTTTTTACTCTCTCCAGGGCTTGATGTCGTTGTTTTTGTGTTTGTATAATTCTTTTTTCTTTACCTTAAATATGGTTATGTCTGTTTTTCTTGATTAAATATTAAAAGTTTCAAATTTGAGTGGAGCTCCACTCTCAAACAGGAAATACGTCACCTCCACTTGAATTAATCAAGATGGCATCGCCGTGAGTTCTTCAAACTTAAACTCTGGTAATCTTCACTAAAATGGTGAACTGGTGCTGTTGTATTGTGCAGTGTAAGCAAAATGCACAGGACTTGCGTGAAATTATGCACAAAAGGATTAATAAACACGATGGATTTGTAGATTTATTTTATATCACGAGCAATATCTGGCCACTGAACTATAATAAAGAATATATATCATATATAGTCATATATAGATCAGTGTGTCTGGCCAATGTTTTTATTATTATTTTTATTTATTAAGGTATCAAGTTCAATTACAAACCTTTACGGCACATTTCAACAACTGAACACATTAGTGTTGCATTAGTGTTGATACAGCCAAATAGAAAGAAATATGAAAACAAATGACAATAATCACACCATAAGATAAAACATAATAAAACAGGTCAAGAAAAAGAAGGATGAGGGTCTTATTCTAACAGCAAAAACAAGTTCAAAGCATATAAGAGATTCTGGGCATTCCTGTAATGAAGAGAGCAAATATCTTTAGTTAATTCTTCCATCCACTGAAGTGGGGTTAACCTTTAAATACTTGCATATATAAATAAAGTATTTGCACAAAGTAATTAAGTTATTTATCAAAAAGTCTAGGATCTTATCCTTCAACAATACTCCAACCTTTATTGAGATCACAGTCAAAGGGTGTATTGATAAATGTTTGTAATGAAGCCAGTTTTGAAATTTCAGCCAAAAAGTTGTTCTACAGTTTCAATATCTTTCTCACAGAACCCACATGAATTGTTCTCCCAATTAAATCTTTCATGTAGGGAGTAATCAGAGGGATAAATGTCATTTAGAATTTTAAATGTCACTTCTTTGGCTTTAGAAAGAACTGGATTAGTAAAATAACGCTTCCTTATTTTCTTTGCCTCTTCTTCACTAAATTCTTGAAGAACATACTTTCTTTTCAGTTGACTGGGAAAGTAGTTTGGATAATACATTTCTGATAAACTTATTTGTAAATTGTTTGCTCTTTAAATTTTATGGCTAGCATAGGTGTAACTTTTTGGGTTTTGGGTGGCTTATGTTAAAATGACATGGTGAATAATGAAAGGAAATGATTGATTTTTATGTTTTGCATCTATAATTCGTTGTTCAAGTGTTTTTTCATGTGACATTAACATGTACATATTTATTTTTTCTATTTTGTTGTTCTATTAATCCATTGTTTGACTTTTTTGTTTCAGATCAAATGTATATCAAGTGATATCCATCCTCATAGAACCTCCACAAATAGAGCACTTCTGGAGAGGCAGTTAAACTCTGGACGCAGACTGGAACTTCTGAGCACCATCACCTTGTCTGCTTTGGGACTGCCATGAATGATACAGTACTTTTCTGTGTTGAATTTACATAACGTCAGTACACAGACATAGTTTTGTTCCAGTTTTGCTGTGCTTATGTCTTCTTCGTGTCCCCAGCCCAGCAATCAGATGCATCAAAACAACAAAACACAACTGTGGTGGTCTAGGCACCTTCAGCAACAAGTAAATTGCTTTAACATTAATGATAATGCAATGCCAGTCATGTAATTAAACTTGACCCATCTGATGTAAATGTTCATGCCAGAGATTGAACAACATTGTCAATCAGGAGTATTTTCAACAGGAGGCCTACTTCAGCTGGCTTGATAGTGACTTCAATAGTATGGGATCAAAATCCCTGCATTTGTTTTTCAGTTTTGTGCTTTATTATTTTACATGTGTTTTTAATTTGTTGATTTACACTTATTATTTATCGATCTGTGACTGCGATACATTTGGCGGGATTCTGATCCCATACAATAGGTGTGGTTGCCCCCTCATGTTTAGGCTAGGTAATCTCACTCTCTTCCATTTCCCTAACTTGAAACTTTTGACAGAATTTTTTTTTTCCATTTATTGTCTGAATTGTGACTTAATGTGCTGTCATAATGGTTTTTTTTTTGTTTGTTTGTTCGTTTTTTGTTGTTGTTATTGTTTTTTGGATACTAAACAGGTGTAGTGAAGATATTTAAAGAGACACTATAAAAAGTACAGAAAGCCGTACAGCATCTCTAGGTGCAGTCGCCTACCGTGCAGCCGCTTTACAAAGACTGTAGGTCTGGTTACCAGGAAAATGGACAACAGGGAGTGCTTTTGGGGTTTTAATCCTCAGATGACCACCCTGGCTACTGTAGCTGGGATTGCTTTACAGACAATGGAGGTCTTGAAGTGTAAAGTGTGTGTGTGCGCGCACACATTGTGTTTTTACTGTAACAATTATGGTCACTTGCAGTTCATGTGTTTTCAATATATTGTAAGATGTGTTTTATTATTATTACTAAAAAACAATTAACTTAAACTGTGGAAATTATTCTTCATTATTTCACTGTGGTTTATTTGTATATGTTGTTTGCTTAAAATACAAAATTCAATACACAAAATTCTGTTTGAGGTTTTATTTTAATAATTTATTTAATATTTAATTTATTGTTCATTGCTAAATATCACAAACATAAGGTTTAGGCTACTTTCTAAAATGTACGGAATGTTACATTGGCAGTTGTACATTGGTAAAAAAAAAAAAAACATACACAAAAGGCCCTTGAAATATGGATGGTGCAAATCTCAGGGGGGAAATAAGAAAAAAAGACTTTAGCGACATAAACCGTAAAAGATTATTAAAAGTTTATTGGTATAACAGTAACACTCACTCTCTCAAGTAAGTAACTCGTAGTCTTGAACGCAAATGGAGAAAAACTAACTTGGAAGTTTTTAAAATTGCATGGAAAAACAGTATGTCCAGGTATAGACAGGCTCTAAAAACTGCTAGGGCAGAGCATATCCACAAACTCATTGAAAATAACCAAAACAATCCAAGGTTTTTATTTAGCACAGTGGCTAAATTAACAAATTACCAGACGCCACCTGATTCAAATATTCCACCAACGTTAAATAGTAATGACTTTATGAATTTCTTCACTGATAAAATAGATAACATTAGAAATACAATAGCGAATGTAGATTCTACAGCGTCTAACACTTCAGTTTCATCCATCGCACCCAAAGATAAACTGCAGTGCTTTACAAATATAGGACAGGAAGAGCTAAATAAACTTATCACTGTATCTAAACCAACAACATGTTTATTAGATCCTGTACCCACTAAATTACTAAAAGAGCTGTTACCTGTAGCCGAAGAACCGCTTCTCAATATCATTAACTCGTCGTTATCTTTAGGTCACGTCCCAAAACCATTCAAGCTGGCGGTTATCAAGCCTCTTATTAAGAAACCAAAACTAGATCCTAGTGTACTGGCAAATTATAGGCCTATTTTCAAATCTTCCATTTATGTCTAAAATTTTAGAAAAAGTTGTGTCTGCTCAATTGAGCACCTTCCTGCATAAAAATGATCTGTATGAAGAATTTCAGTCAGGTTTTAGGCCCCACCATAGCACAGAAACTGCACTTGTTAAAATTACAAATGACCTGCTTCTTGCGTCAGATCAAGGCTGCATCTCATTTCTAGTCTTACTTGATCTTAGTGCTGCGTTCGACACCATAGATCATGACATACTCATAGATCGATTACAAAACTATACAGGTATTCAAGGGCAGGCTCTAAGATGGTTTAGATCCTACCTGTCCGATCGCTACCATTTTGTTTACTTAAATGGGATGTCATCTCATTTATCATCAGTAAAATATGGAGTGCCACAAGGATCCGTCCTAGGTCCCCTTCTATTTTCAATATACATGTTGCCCCTTGGTAATATTATTAGAAAATACGGAATTAGCTTCCACTGTTATGCTGATGATACTCAGCTATATATTTCAACGAGACCAGATGAAACTTCCCAATTATCTAAGCTAACAGAGTGTGTTAAAAATGTAAAAGATTGGATGACAAATAATTTTCTCCAATTAAATTCGGATAAGACAGAGATATTAATTATTGGACCAAAAAACACCACACAGAATCTTGTAGATTACAATCTGCAACTAGACGGATGTACTGTTACTTCCTCTACAGTCAGAAATCTGGGTGTTATATTGGACAGCAATTTGTCTTTTGAAAATCATATTTCCAATGTTACAAAAACCGCATTCTTCCATCTTAGAAACATTGCCAAGCTACGAAACATGTTATCTGTTTCTGATGCAGAAAAGCTAGTTCATGCTTTCATGACCTCTAGACTGGACTATTGTAATGGACTTCTAGGTGGTTGTCCTGCTTCGTCAATAAACAAGCTACAGGTAGTCCAAAATGCAGCAGCTAGAGTCCTTACCAGGTCAAGAAAATATGATCATATTACCCCAATTTTACAGTCTCTGCACTGGCTACCTATTAAGTTCCGTATCAGTTACAAATTATCATTACTTACCTATAAGGCCCTAAATGGTTTAGCTCCTGCGTACCTAACTAGCCTTCTACCACGCTACAACCCGTCACGCACCCTAAGGTCACAAAACGCTGGACTTTTGGTAGTTCCTAGGATAGCAAAGTCCACTAAAGGAGGTAGAGCTTTTTCACATTTGGCTCCCAAACTCTGGAATAGCCTTCCTGATAATGTTCGGGGTTCAGACACACTCTCTCTGTTTAAATCTAGATTAAAAACGCATCTCTTTCGCCAAGCATTCGAATAATGTATCTCTTAAATTGTGAGTGTAGTTGCATCTGCATTTTTATTCTTTAGCTTGGGTTAAACTAATTTTACTTTGTTGGATCAGCAGCTATGCTAATGATGTCTCTATTTTGTTTCTATGTTTTGCCACGGGATTTACATCCCGTGGTAACTAGGATTTACACAAGCTCCAGTCTGGATCCAGAACACCTGAGAAGAGATGATGCTGACCCTCAGAGGACCCCAGATGAAGCTAACCTTGAATCAACAAACAGAACTAACAATTATTGCTACATGTGTGACTGCATCCTATAATTACTATTAATTAATAATATTGATAGTTCATCATCTAGCTGACTACGTCTTGTATTATTATTATTATTATTTTTATTTTTCTAAAATCCTGTCGAACGTGCACAAACTACTAGCTACTACTAAATATTGTAGAAACATAATTTTCTGTAAAGTTGCTTTGTAACGATTTGTATTGTAAAAAGCGCTATACAAATAAACTTGAATTGAATTGAATTGAATTGTTATTTTTCTTATTATTTCTACTAGGTAAAAGTAACAAAGATAAAGGTAGGCTACAGAACATATTCACATTATGTACAAATAGGTGACATAACGTGCAAAGCACTCTTTATACATGTATATAACAATTAATAATACAAAACGAAAGTAAAAAAAAAAAATTAAAAGATGTAGCAACTGTTTTAAAAGTTTGTCCGGACCGACCTGGCGGCCGCATCGCTAGTGGAGGTGACGTATTTCCGCTCTTGAGTGGAGCTCCACTCGCCCTTATGTCTGCAGCCAGGCCCTCTTGTATTTTTCGTTTGTTTGATGCATCTGGTACCTGAGACCATCCCTCACTATCAATTATTGAAGAATCATCTTCATCATCCATACTACCTGCATCCATCCTTTCATCCACCTCATCCTCTTCTTTTGCCCACATAATATTTTCTGTGATCGACTATTTTGACCTGGCCTATTCCTCGCGTTTCGCATCGACGTTCGATTAATAAAGCTTGTGCTAGACGTTTAACCGGAGCTGAAACAAATCGAGGATATATTTTTCTTAGCTATAAACTCCAAAATTATTCCACAGGTTGTGGCCTTTGGCAGGTAACGTCAAATTTGATTAAACATTTATCTATAATATACGTTGACAAAACATCCGCATATTTGTTTATTTTCATTTTTTGGTAATGTTAATGAGCTTAGCGTAAGTTATTAGCCGCTTTAGCTCCAAACAAAACAAAAATAAATAAATAAATAACAGTATTGAAATAGCAGGATTATATCAGTCTTATTATCTGCACTTTAAATTGTATATTGCCATCAGTGCGAGGTTACATAGATTAACAAAAGTCGATTATCATATTTTAATGATAATATTGTTTATCATATTGATATTGTACCTGTTTTTGGTAAAGAAAATTGCTGGTCTTGCGCTTTAATTTAGGTAGAGTTTAATTTAAAAACAGGCATTGAAGTTTAAATGTTCAATATCTGCCATAATATAAAAACAATAATCAAAACCTGTTACCAAATGCGTATATGGGTGTACTGCTAGAAAATAACATGTATACTATCTCATTTTATAAATCTGCTCTAATTTGGACGTTCTAACGTAGTCTAGAATTAATGAATAAATAATTAAATAAATACATTTGGATGTGTGGGTAATCCAGAATTTCTCTATCACTGCATGCCTGCAAATTACACTTATTTATTTATACCTAATTTATCTTTCATGATCAAACTTTCCATTTTGATCTGTAGATTGAAATCTAAATTGTAAGTTCGATTTTTAGTGTGACTGCAGTTAAAAAATAGATAAAATAAAAAAACTAATTATCAGAGTTTGTGCAATAATGCATCCCTTGTTTTATGTTTTAACATTCATCAGTGAAAGGGTATGCATACCATACTTATTTATATTTATGTGTAAAAAAAAATATATATATATATATTCTTGTGCTAAATGCTCTAAGATCAATTCAGATAAGTTTATAAAAAAAAAATAAAAAAAAACAATTTACATTATAGATTAAAAAAGTAATAGTATAATTTCTTTTCTATTTTCCGTTTACTCTTTTTGCGTCTAATAAAAATACATCTAAAAATAAACATCTGGGTGGAGAAGGAGAGACTGTGTTACTCAGTGTTAATTTACAGCTGTCAAATCTTAAATTAGAATAGAGAAATGAGAGGGGTGAGACACAGTTTTTACCCACTATAGTGAATGGATTTGCAGGTAGGCTGTTCTTGAAAGATAGACTTACAAATACTAGATACAATTATTTATTATCAAGTCAACCAATAAATGCCACTGTTTGGTGGATTTAAAAAAAAAAAAAACTGTTGTACTGCTGTGCCTTCAACAGTAAACAATAGTTATCAATAGGTAACAAAACTCGTTCGATATAATGTTTAATGAGTAAACATTTTTATGTAACAACCAATCTTTCACAAGTGATAAATATGCACTAAGGATATGGTCAAAGCCTTATGAACAGCTTTGATGACATATTTTGTGACAGTAGTAACCCAGACATCCAAAACCATGCATGATGGACAATATTATTATCAGCTACAATCATAAGAATAGCTTATAAAATGTGTACAGAAATCAAAACCAGGGATGCCAGGGATGCCTCTCTTGCATACACAAAAATCTGCTGCAAAGAAACAGCAGTTCTGATGACACCTGTAGTGAAATGTAAAGAGTTCCCTGTCAAGGGAACTTCGAACTGCGTCCTCTAGGGGTCGCTTTGGGGAACACCTCGTCGTGACCCGTGTCTGAAGCATAGCTTGAAAAACGCCAACGTGTTGGCCGGCAACAGCCTCTGACGTCACTACCGGCACGACTATAAATACGTGCCCATAGGACCCGTCACTTATCTTCTTCGTCTTCATTGACTGTTTTGTTTGAAGCGTGCATCTGAGAAACGACCAAAACGGTAAGAGTGATCTATCATTGTTATCATGGTATCCATTAGCAAGGCGTTTAAACAGTGTGTGCATCCATGTCAGCGTTATTTGACACCTGATGACACACACAGTCTTCGCGTCTCTTGTTTGGGCGAAGAGCACGCGCGCGATGTCCTTGAGGGGGCAATCTGCGTGCACTGCAAGCGTTTTTCTGTGAAAAGGGACAGCCATCTGGTTCCCGCGGCTCAGGACCTGCCGTTGCCGAGGCACGGAGGAGAATGAGCTTGTGGGGATCACAGGTGGATCTCGCTGAGGAGTGTAGGGGGGGACTTTTCCTTTCACACTCTTCGGCGGCAGACGAGAGTGAACTTCAGGAGGAAGATGCGTTGTCATTAACCCATTCTGATACTGAAGTTAGTGATCTGCTGGGTTCTACCCAGAAAGAGCAGGAGATATCTGAGAGTGGCGAAGAAGCTGAGGCTGAACCTTCTCAATCCTCCTGCCCTGCGTATGGGGAGCTGTTAGAGGTTGTGGAAAGAAATTAGACTTGCCATGGAAGCGTGCCAGAAAAGTGACGCCGCAAGGTCGCCTCGATGAGCGTTATTTGTCTGACCATAGCCCTCCAGCCCAGGTGAGCCTTCCATTCTTGCCTGACTTACATGCAGAAGTCAAAAAAGGAATGGAAGAGGCCGTTTTCCTCTCGCATCCATCGGTTTCAGCATACAAGTTATGCTAATATCGAGGGCATGCACAAAAACGGCTATGAGAGGATGCCCCCTGTAGAAGAGACGCTGGCTAGCTATCTCTCTGTGGGGGAAACATCCTCTCTTAAATCTCCGTCTTTGCCATCTAAGCCCCTCCAGGATACATCCCGCTTAAATGGTAAAGCATACGCAGCAGCAGGTCAGGCTGTGGCTTCGTTGCACACGATGGCAGTGCTTCAGGCTTACCAGGCTGACCTGCTGAAGGACCTGGATACAGGCAAGGGCCTTTCAGTTGACCAGGTTGCCGAGCTGCGCCGCACCACAGACCTCTCTCTCCATGCTACCAAGCAGGCCGCCTCCACCATGGGTAGGTGTAGCAGCACTGGGTTGTACATAATAATTAACTCAAATGATATATAGGGAATTTGAATAATTAATCAGGAATATGATTAATATATATATATCTCATTTGACAGTTACATTAAAATTATTGAAGATGAAAAATAGCTCAATTGCATATATCAATAACTCATTACAAGGCACTGTAATTTACTCATTAATATGTCAATATTCCATCCTCATATCAATTATAGTGATATCTCTTACTGTAAATTACCGCAAATCAAACAGTGGTTTGTCCAGCAAATGGCCGTAAGATTAAATTATCAATTTTCAATAAAGTTATCACTTCTTATAATTCAAGGAAAAATATTCTCTGGCCATGAAAACATTATCCTATCATTATGAAATTTAGGTTACTAAAAAGTAAAGAGCTTGTAGCTAAAGATCAGACATTTCATTGACTCGTGAAGTGAGCGTTTCAGTCAGAGGCAATCATGAATATATATTGGTTTTTAATAATTGAACTAATAATACATCAAACTACAAATCACACAGGGTAAATACGCGTACGACAATATAGACAGTAAACTTTGTACAAGACATAACGGAATCCAAATTAGGGAGAGAGAGAGAGAGAGAGAATGAGTGAGAGAGGATGAATGAGAGAATAGGCTTGATCACAGAATCACGTGCTCAGTTATGCAAACTCACAGACAGTAACCCTTGAAAGACAACAACGAATCAAATCATAGACAAACTTTAAGCAGCATTTAAATCTCCATAGAGAATGATACTTGCATGTGGTCTCTTTGTGATTGGGCATGTTCTCTCGTGTCTTCCGGGCTGATGGGTCTCTTTGTCAACCGCCAGACCAGCATGCGTGTGAGCAGCGTGAGCGTGGTCCTGTAGCTAGGCGTGTTCTTTCGTGTCTTCCAGTGCTGCTGCTGCGGACTCGCGCGGTATATTTGAAAGGTTCAACAAAGCAATGTTTCAGAATTCGTCTTCCTCGTGTGGAGAGGCGAATAGGTGAATAAACTTAGTAAGGAAAAGAAACGAAAACACGGAGATAAAAGCTCCCGAAGGAGCCATGAGAGTAAGAGTCAGAGTAAGATTGTAAGAGAGGGAGGAACTTCCTGGGTCAGTCCTTATAGCTCGACTGGTTCACGCCTCTGTTCGCGTGAACAACCAATGAACGTCCGCGATCTGAAGCGGGAAAAAGTTCCTTTGTCTCTGGGGAAACACCCACTCTAATAAGTTCTGGCTTATAGGATTTCAGCAGTGATATTTCAGCAAGTTCGTAATTCCAGATTAATACATTTTACACACCTTTCATATAGGTGGATAGTTGGGTCACAACATGACAATTCCAAAGATACCAAAAATTACATATATAACTGATGGAAACACGACGTTACATTCATATGCAGAATTACACACATTTAAAGTTTGATTAACACATGATAAAACTGCAGATACTCCAATTTATATGGGGAAACATCTACTGCACAAAAAGGCAATACTCAATACATTTAGAATACATTGAGAAAACAAAAGGGTACTGTTCTCTTTTCTAAGAGTTAGCTTTCCTGTCCTGTTTGTTAGGTCGTAAAGTTTTACGACCTGCTCAAGGGGGTAGGGTTACAACTCATGATTCTATTTGAGAACATTAAAATTAGGAGAAACATTTCCAATTTATAAGTCAGCAATTTATAATCCTAGCATAACAAGGATTATCCATTTTATGCAACACACAAACCGGTTCAAAATACATATTATTAAGGACTTACATAGAGAGCGTAAAGAAAAGTTCATTTGTGTGTGTGTGCTTAGGAATGTGGGCGTTTTGTTTCTTCTTTGAGGCTCGCGTGGGTATCCCTGGACAGTCTCAATAGGTGTAATAACTGTTACCCACGGCAGGATGTTGGCGAAATCGCGGCGCCCCAAATGGTGAATTATGTTGGAAGATGTTGTAAAACAAAGGTCCTTGTTTACTCACGTTCTGGTCTTTGAGTGCAGAATGTGTTAGAGTTAGGATTCATTAATATGGAACAGATGGCTGGAATACCATCAGCTCATTAGTGTTACATAGGTCTATGGCATCCATGGTGGTAATGGAGAGACATCTGTGGGTGAACCTGGCAGACATCGGGAGGGAAGAAAGGGGCTTTCTTCTCGATGCTCTGGTCTCGCCTTCTGAGCTTTTCAGTACCTCCGTCGAGATGGTGGTCGAAAAGTTCAGGGAGGCAAGGGCGCGCTCAGCTGCCTTTAAATCCTTCATTCCACGAAGGTCCAGGTCTGAGCCCGAACAACAAAAGGGTCCTGGCCCATCTCGATCTGAGGATCAAAGACTGGCACAGAAGGCTAGTGTCGCGGCTCGCACTCCTCCCCCGCCTAAGGGCAGGGGCAAGAGGAATCGTGGGTCACGAAGAGGTAAGCAGGACCTGAGGGATGTGATTCAGACGAGGCAGCGTTCTCATCCGGATCGGAGCGATACCTAAGTAGTTACTCACTTCCTTTGGATGTTTTTAACTTCTGCTTTTATCCTCCCCTGCCTAAAACCCAGTTGATCTCTAAAAAGACCTGAACTTTGCCAAATTTATACTGAGTGAATAAGACAAGCTGTCTAGACGTACGTGTCAAGGAAACACTGGAATCTGCAAAAGCAAGTTCGGCAGGATCAGAGGGTTTAAACATTTGTTTTTATCTCAGATATCTAGTTTTCATAAAGCACAAATAGGCTATGGTTTATATTGTTGTAGCGCCTTTCTAAAACCCAAGACTATTTTTCAAAGTTATAAAAAAAAAAACTGAGAGATAGAAAACAGTACAATTCACAGACCAAAATCTTTAAGAGAGCAAATTAAGTTCATTATGCTTATTTGGTGTTTACCAGGTTTCTGTGAGCAACAGCACAATTATCAACAGAGATAAGGTCCCAGAGAAAAATGAATGTTTAGTAGCGCAAAATAGCCATTGTTAATGATTGGATGAATAGCTATTAGCCTTTTTTAATATAACACTAGCAAAATAGCCTTTTTTGATGTAATCGGTTAAAAGTCATCTTTAATGTTATGTTTTTTCAGGATGTCAGAATGGCAAGTGGCCCTGGCTTACCGGACAGCCTGGTGCTGGAAATCTTCTTGCATCTACCTCATAAGGCAGTGCTGAGTGCAGGCTTCACCTGTCGTCAGTGGTTTTCTGTGTCACGGGATGAATTCCTCTGGAAGGAGCTGTTCTACAACTACTACTGCGTCCCACGCTCTGTGCCTCGCCACCCTGGTACTGCGGCTGGAGTTGAACTTTTATATAAACTGCATCATAGGCAATTAATTAATGTGTAAAATAAATAAGCACACACCTTCACATCTGTGGCCAAAAGTAATTAAGTGTTTATTTTGCAAAACCAAAGTGAAATAGATACATGTGGCCTTTTACTACTAATCCAGTAAGTAGTAAAAGACATGTGAGGGTGCTTAAATTTTGCCACTTCCTTTCCTTACCCTCTTCATGTATGAATGCCACACTGTGGTAGCACTTCCTGCACCTTTTGAAAGTAACTGTGCTTTTCATGCGTGTGTGCAGCTGCTGAGTCGTGGTACAGGGAGTTCAAGCGGCTTTATGACTGCATTCCCTGTGTAGAGGTTCAGACACTGAAGGAGCATCATGATCAGGTCCTGCATTTGGCCTTCTCTCACCGTGGACATCGCTTCTCTTCCTGCTCCAAAGACTGTACTGTTAAGGCAAGACTGCCTTCTGTTCGCTTCATAAAGATGAAAACAAGATTTTTTCCCCTCAAATTTCAAATGTTTACACGTATTTATGATTTATAATCCAACAGATAAATGTCTGAATGACATAAATAAATTGCATATGCCATTAATAATAACATGCAATATCTATGGTTATATGCAACAGAAAACGGACATCTGAATAGTTTGCATGTCACAGTACTGCATAACACTGATGTTGTTACACATTCTTTTTATTTTTTATAATCCTTTATAATTCTTCAGCCTAATTTGTCATCATATTAATAAATGTATTAAATGTTCCTAGCACAAATGAGAACAGGTTATGCATTTAATGATTTTCAAAGCAAATAATAGCAATTCTAACAGGTCAGTGACATGACACTTAATTTTTTGTTATTTGTTATGATAATTCATAAGTTATGATAATTGTAGAAAATATATTTTACCTTAAAATGTATTTTTAAGATTTTGAAAACAATAGTTTTGATGTGCACATTCATGTTTCTGGGTGCAAGGAAATATATTTTACTTGACATTTTAAGTGTTATTAAACTTAAACGTTTGTAAAAAAAAAAATTGTAAAATGAATGGTTTTTACAGCAAGATGCAAACATGAAAAAGAACCTTTAGTTTATGTTAAAAACACATGAGTTACAAAAACAGTCTGTTTTATCTGTGAAGATAAACAGCTGGAAAATAAATTGCATGTTCATATTAGATCTGTGTGGCAGAAGCATACAGTAAATAAATCAATAAATCAACTAAATCAATAAATCAACTGTTTTCTTGTCTAGGCTGGGACTCTAAATAGTGTTCTGTACTTGTCAGTGCAGCCAAAGACAGAACATTGAGCATGTTTTGCTCAAACTTTTGCTGTGGCTTTAGAAATGGTACACAGTTGTTGCTTGCAAAAACAGAATGGGTGCTGTGGTTGGAAACAGATTAAGGGGTGCTAATATTATAAGAAGATCCCTTTTCTATGTCACAGGTCGTTTTTTCACAAGCTTGCAGAAAAATGCTTTCCAAAAAAATGTACTGGGTTGTTCATTTACACATTTCTGGGTTGGTAGATACAATGGGTTATACACAGATTATAGCACTTAAACATTGGAAAAAGTCAGATTTTCATAATATGTTACATTTAGACTAAGATTTTGATGCTAAATAAATATAAAAATAATGTTATTTGTTATTCACTGAGTAACAAACATTCACACAATGTGCTTTTACAGCTTTGGGACACGGAAAGATCAGATGGCAACATCTCTTTGGTTCACAGCTCCAGTATGCGGCAGTTTAACTGGGGCTACACTCAGTTCTCCCAGTTTAACTCCGACGACACACTGCTGCTGGTGTCAGGGGTATACCTGGGCCCACATCCCTCCTCTTCTGGAGAGATTGCAGTCATCAGTTTGGGTAAAGACAGCTGTTACAAACATCAACTGCACACACCCACTCTAAATAGATTTCTGATTGATGTTGTTGTTTTGGATTTATAGAGAACTACACTCTGCTGTCTCGTGTGAGAAATAAGCCATATGATGTGTTCGGCTGCTGGCTGAATGAGTCTCACCTGATCTCTGGTAACCTGCACTGGATTGGCAACATGACCTCTTGCTCTGTGCTCTGGCTCAACAAAGCCTTCCAGGTCCAGATGTGTTCATTTCTTTAAGGTCTTAAAGTGATGTGCATGATGTAGTTGTGTAGTTGATGAATTGAAAAAAAGAAAAGCTAAATTTCCTACTGGCCATTAAATATTTTTTCGTTTTGTTAAGCAATGTTTTACTCAGTGATAAAACAGTGTTTTCTGTTCATTCCATAGACTTTGTTACAAAAAAAATATATATTTGATGAGACCCATCATAATCTTCCACTTATTTTCATTTTGGTTAATTAATTATAAGAATCTGTAGCCAAATTAGATTATGCCAATAACATACAATAAACTAGCTAAACATCTAATGGGTACGGATTTTTGTAGCTATTAGATAAAAATTTTTCCTAACTACTCACTCTGTGTTACTCCTCTCCATGTTTAGGACATTGAGTCAGAAAATGTGAATGTAGTAAAGCGTCTGTTTAAGATCCAGAACATCAATGCCAGCACTATCCGCACAGTGATGGTGGCCCACTGCCGTCGACACGAATCTCCGGACCTCCTTCTGGACTATGAAGCTCAAGCTCAGCGGACACAGCAGCACCAGCCTCTCTTCTTTGATCTGGGAAACACAGACAGTGAAGATGAGGAGGATGAGGAGCGAGGAGCAAAAAGAGTTTCAGCACATCTGCCCCCATTTAAACCATCCGCGATTCAGCATGTTATACATGTAAGAACCCAAGGGATCACTGCATCTACATTCACCACTCAAGATTTGATATATATAAAGGAATTCTATTGTGTTTACATTTACAGTTGTAAAGACTTTTTTCCCATGATTACAAGATATAGAATACATCGATCTTCTGGGAATATGGGAAATGTTTTGTTTCATTTTTCCATTTTTGAAAATGTTCTTCCACAACAAAAGCATTGGATTGGCTGCCAAAAGGGGCGGGGCATCGGGCTATATACGTAAGTGGCCGTCCCCCAAGCAAACTGACTTAATGCAACTGAAACAACAATATGAGGTGTCCTTGCGTATAGCATGGCAAAGTACGCAGTACTCGTTCCATATCTAAGGGAACCGAGATTACATTAGTAGTTAAGTACGTTCACTTTTGATACTACACACGTACTGCGTTGTAAGCTGTGTAGGCTAAGACGCCATAGGGACAATACAATCACGCCGTGCTATCAGGAAGAATGACATGGTATTCGCCTAGAGCACTGAGAAGGGCTTGTAACGAATACGTAAAGTATCCCAGACCAACCGGGGATGTAGTTACATCAGTCATCTTGCTGACCTCCTACAGTTCAGGTGCCAAGGGGCCTGAGAATGTGTAGGGGACTTAAACTAACACTAAGGAGCTGGACGCAGTCAGGGTCCTAGGCTGGACAACAAGCAAAAACTGACCATGATGGTGGGCTTAAGCTGACGGGACTTGCATTTGTAGCACAGGAATATCCAGGTTGTAGAACCTGACAAATGTGGACAGTGAGGCCCAGCCGGCCGCCGCATAGATTTCTGCAATAGACATACTGCTAGACTACGCCCACGAGGAGGCCATGCCCCTTGTGGAGTGTGCTCTAACCCCTCTGTACGAAGTAAGGCATAACTGTGCCTTGGCTTTAGGATGACCCTGGAGTCGCCATGCCCAAACTCAAGACAAGAGGGACTCCCAGAGAGTGCCTGTAAGTCTCCTACTCGTTTAACCAATGCTAGCAGCACTAGCAGAGCAGAGTGGTTTTCAGTGACCGAGAACATAAGTCAGCGATCTGAAGTGGTTTGACGGGTGGCTCTTTGAGGCCCCTAAGAACCATGAATAGGTCCTATGTGGGGATTGTGAAGGGGTGAAGAGGGTTCAGCCTTCTAGCACCCTTCAGAAAATGAACAACCAAGTTGTAGAGGGAGTAACCTGTATCCATTAAGTTTTGGAGCAAGGACGATATCTGAGATATGTCACAAGTGAACGGGTCTTCACTCCGGGCTGTGCACCGAGTGGTGAAAACTAACCATTTAATGCTATAGAGGTGCCTTGTCGATGGAGCTCTAGCCTGCAATATGGTATTCATGACGTTCTCTGGGAGGTCTATTGACTCCTGTGCTTGAGAGAAGAGGTCCCGTTTCAAGGGGATCTGCCATGGCTCCGTAAGCGACAATTGCGACAGGTCCGAGAGCCATTGTTGGCTCCTCCACAGAGGGGCTACCAGGAGGACCTTGGCATCCTTCCTGATTCGTCTGATGACCTGGGAGAAAAGCATAAAAGAGGAGCCTGGGCCAGTCATGGGCCAGAGAATCCTTGATTTTCGAAAAATATACTGGCCAATGAGAATTGTCTTCGGAGGTTAAGAGGTCAATCTCTGCCCTCCCAAAGACGCCCCAAATCCTTTGAACAGTCTGAGGATGGAGCCTCCATTCCTATGAAGGGAGGTTGCTCCGGGACAAAATGTCCGCCCCTGTATTCTGAACACCCTGCACATGCGCTGCTCTTAATGAGAGCAGGTGGTGCCGGGCCCACTCTAGGTTGCTTTTTACTAGAGTGAATAAGAGTGAATAGGGGTTTTCAGGAGAGCCCGCCTTGGCGATTTATGAAGGACACCACTGTCATGTTTTCTGAACGGACTAGGACGTGGTTCCCTGTCAAGAGTGGTAAAAAAAAGCATAGAGAGCTCAACATACAGCCAGCATTTCCAGACGGTTGATATGGAGCTTGCTTTCTGCACTAATCCAGACGCCAAAGGACGGGTGGCCTTCGCACAGGGCTCCCCAACCTGTCTTGGAAGTATCTTTGAAGATGACTTTCCTTCTGCCAACTATCCCCACCATTGCCCCCTGCTCTCACCAGCCAGGGTTCATCCTAGGGAACAGGGTTGCAAAGCACTGCCATGGAGTATTTATTTATTTTCTATACAAATAGAACTCACCATTCATTGACGCATCCAGGTTGCACATACTCACGATTGTATGTCTGTTCTATAACGCAGCTGCCCTCATGGTTTGCCGCAAATAGCGATTGTGAGTAAATTTGCTTCAAGCTTTGTAGGACTGTGATATGAAGAGTGTACAAAGTAACACATCTAAAGCAATAGTGTGAAAGTGCATAGCACATAATGTGCACAACACCAATATAAACACGGATATCTCTTGGTAGAATATACGTCACATTGACTAAACTTGCGTCATCGTTCTAAAATACCAGTTTTCACAGTCCACACTACATCGGGAAAATGGCGGTTTAAAATATATCCACTTTGGAGAGCGTTTTCAAAAAGCTCAGTTTTCCTTGATAAAAACGCTGTCTCCGTGTGGACGGAAGGCCAAAAAGGAGAGAAAAAGGTGAGTGTGGACATGGCCACAGAATGCATATTTACCACATTTTCTAGAGGTACATCTATCACCGTTGCTATCGCGTCTCGCATAAAAGAGCTGCATTTTTAGATTTAATAAATTTCATGCAAGTTCAACTTTGAAAAAAACATTTCTCAAGACTTCATAGTGGGATTTTTTCCCATCCCACTGCAACTTTTGTTTTTAAATGAAAAATGTACTCTGTGATTGGCTTTTGGCCCTTTGTGTTAAACAATGCATACAAACCCGATTCCAAAAAAGTTGGGACACTGTATAAATTGTGAATAAAAACAGAATGCAATAATGTGGAAGTTTCAAATTTCCATATTTTATTCAGAATACCACCTAGATGACATATCAAATGTTTAAACTGAGAAAATGTATAATTTTGCCTCTCTGTGGCATCCCCTCTTCTTTTTATAACAGTCTGCAAACGTCTGGGGACTGAGGAGACAAGTTGCTCAAGTTTAGGAATAGGAATGTTGTCCCATTGTTGTCTAATACAGGCTTCTAGTTGCTCAACTGTCTTAGGTCTTCTTTTTTGCATCTTCCTCTTTATGATGCACCAAATGTTTGCTATGGGTGAAAGATCTGGACTGCAAGCTGGCCATTTCAGTACCCGGATCCTCCTTCTAAGCAGCCATGATGTTGTAAATAATGCAGTATGTGGTCTGGCATTGTCATGTTGGAAAATGCAAGGTCTTCCCTGAAAGAGACGATGTCTGGATGGGACCATATGTTGTTCCTGAACTTGGATATACCTTTCGGCGCTAATGGTGTCTTTCCAGATGTGTAAGCTGCCTATGCCACACGCACTCATGCAACCCCGTACCATCAGAGATGCAGGCTTCTGAACTGAGCGCTGATAACAACTTGGGTTGTCCTTGTCCTCTTTAGTCCGGATGACATGGTGTCCCAGTTTTCGAAAAAGAACTTAAATTTTTGATTCGTCTGACAATTTGCAAATTGGTCCTCTAGCTGTTCCTTATATGTACATTTTACTTTTCCGGCCTCTTATTGCTACCTGTCCCAACTTTTTTGAAATGTGTAGCTCTCATGAAATCCAAAATGAGCCAATATTTGGCATGACATTTCAAAATCTCTCACTTTCAACATTTGATATGTTATCTATATTCTATTGTGAATAAAATATACGTTTATGAGATTTGTAAATTATTCCATTCCTTTTTTACTCACAATTTGTAGTGTCCCAGCTTTTTTGGAATCTGGTTTGTACATACATGATGCCGTTTTGTTTGTAGTTGTTTATGCAACTTAATTATAAATGGTTTATAAACATTATTTTAAACATTATGAACTTTTTTTTTCCAGAGATAGTCTTGTTTTGAATAAACATGCATTAGTAATATTTTGCTTTTGCTCGATGCAAAAGTTATAGTTAATAAGAATTGATCTCCAAACTAAAGTGTGACCTAAATTGTTAATAATTGTAATAACTTGCTTAACTTCTGAAACAACTGCCACAAATGCAGCTGAAATGAAATTACAGCAATCAATATTATAGCAACAGCTTAAACATGACTTTCAAAACATCTCTTCAGCTGTTATTGCATGTTGTCAGTTACATGTGCAGTTTCTGTATTTGCTGGCATTAGGGTCATCAGAGCATAGCTGCCTGTGAACGAGAGTTGGAGACAAAGGTGGCCAGGTTGATGGGCAGCAGACGCACCAAAGCTCCTGATCCAAACCTGGTGTCTCCCTCAGCTCCTGGAGAAGGAGAGGACAAGACCTACCTCCTCTTCATCACCGGCAACCTTACCTATTCACCTCACCAAATAGGTGAGTATGCGCTTATGTCTCTAATGGGACACTGTGTAAATTACTATTACTTAACCTGCTCATTCCAGGCTGTTTGTTTGTTTCAGGCATCAAGCGGATAATGCCTGATCAAATGACGACGTGCGGTCCTGTGTTGGGAGAGGAGCGCAGTACAGAGGAATTCTTCGACTCACTGGATCATGTGATTGACATACATGGCCACATCATTGGCATGGGTCTGTCACCTGACCATAGGTGTGTGTTGTGCAGCGGTAGAACACTAAATTTGGGCTAATGTAGTTTACTCAGCAAATTCATACAGCCTTTCAAATTCTAAAAAGAGAATCACTTTGTGTACAATATTATCTATGATGCTGTGAGTGATTACCAGGATGTTGCTCTTGTGTTTCAATGGGGTACAAAGTCACACAGTCTTCCTCCTGGGGGCGCAAGCAGGCTTAGAAAACTTCATCTTTTCATCTTATGAAGGAGCAGTAATTTGACAGTTAGCCATTAAAATGGGTACTCCAGTCCAAATTCAACATATTGGAGAGTGTTGTTTCTCCCACCCCCTCTTCCTCAGACTCATCAGTTTCCTAAATACCTGGAAACATCTTATGGTATATCATTCTTAAGTTAAATAAAAAAATGACTTGCAGCACCTTTATAGATACTTATAAAGTGTAATCATTGCAGTCTATTCATTTCCACTTAATCAGTCTCTACAATGTTTTAACTAAAATATTTAAAAGGCCATGAAAATCATGGACAACAATTCCTGAAAACTCTGCTGAAATCAAAGTATTATCTTGGGAAATGGCAACCGTGTTTGTCTATTCACAGGTACTTGTACGTGAACAGTCGAGCGTGGCCAGCAGGCTGTGTGATCTCTGACCCCATGTCCCCTCCACCCATCGCAGAGGAGATAGACCTGCATGTGATTGATCTGAAGAGTCTTAGAGAGGAACGCCGCAGCCTTCGAGCCCACCGGGCCTTCACACCCAATGATGAGTGCTTCTTTATCTTCCTTGACGTCAGCCGAGACTTTGTCGCCAGGTAATTTACAGCCCCCTTTTTTTTTCAGTAGTTAAAAGATTTTTTGGTCTGTTCACTTATGCTCCAAATGACAGGTCTATCTCCTCTAAATACATGCTATTAAACAGTGTAAAGATTCAATAGAAGTAATTTCTTAAGTCAATTCTTTCACTGGCTGATACAACACTAAACCGACAAGCAAACGGCATTGCTGCAGCATCAGGAAAATGTTTTTGAAAAGAAGTTTTTTTTTTTAATGTTGCAGGAATCGCATTGAGGGGATTAAATTTGTTAAAGCATTTGAGTGTTTAATAACAGGACCGTTTGCATGACTAATTAAGCTTTAAAGGTCATTGTAAACTTGTAATTACATTCTGGTTTTTCACATGATGAATGCATAAATAAATGTGACTTGACTTTTATATATATATATATAGTGCTTTTAACAAATAAAGATTGTGTCAATGCACTTTTGAGTAATAAATGGGAAAGTAGTGTGTCAGTAAGGCAAAATGGCAATAGAAAACACACAATTTTCAGTTAAATGCAGTTGAATTCAGTGATCATCCAGCTCAGTTCAGTCAAAGACTATAGAATATCAATTTATACCCATATTCTTGTCTCTAGCTGATCACATGCCTGAGCAATATTTGAATGACAGTAAATAACTGTTCATTGAACTGATCCACACTAATGAATTTGAACTTCCCAATTTTGTCCACTTTTTTTTGTCACAGATGCTATCCAAATATCTCTCTAATACTTATGAGTTATCATGCATTTTAAAATCATGGCAGAATCCACAATATTAATTATTTTTATATCCTAATTAAAAGAATATTGGCTAAAATGTAAATTAGCCATACTAATTATACAAATTATTATTATTTTTACTCATCTGAACCATCATTAAATGCTTGACAAACAAAATATAAAAACTGAGTCATAATAACTGCCCTAGAATTGTTAATTGTCTAATTCATGTAATTGTTTGTGTAGCGGTGCAGAGGACAAGCATGGTTACATCTGGGACCGGCACTACAACATCTGTCTGGCTCGCTTGAAACACGATGATGTGGTCAACTCTGTGGCCTTCAGTCCAGCAGACCAGGAGCTGCTGCTGTCTGCCAGTGATGACTCCACTATTAAAGTATGGCGCTCACCGCGCATGGTACGGCTCGCCGAGGCACCCCAGCGCCCCCCTCGGGCTCACAAACTGCTCTCCTCCTTGCTTGGCCGCAGAAGTGCTAATCTGAATGGTAAACCTTGACCTGGACCCTGGCGGGCGTAACGCAAGAGGAAAGCACCACAGAAGGACACTCCATGAGTAGATGGACACGTGTGAGGTCAAAAAACTGAGGATTCCACAGTGGTCTCTATGAGAAGAACAAGTATGCATGCATTCTTGTGTCTTCCTTTTGCAGGATGTGCCGTGACCAACAGATAGCCGGAAGATGAGAAGCAACAAAAGAAACTCTATACTGGTGAAAGATTGCTGATGCACATGAAAACATAGGAGACGCACATTAAGAGGACATGCGACTTCAAGAGCAAAGAACCAAGGATATTAAGGTTGCATTCACGTATATGTGTCACGTGTGTGATTTGAAAACCCATTTAACCCTGTTATAATGAATGAGGCACATATTTTGTTGCCACCTTTGTTATACAGGCAGCCTGATGTTTAGAACAAGGACATGGTCAAAGTGTTTAAATCCTAACAGAAAAATCTACACTCTGCTACAATCATACAACACAACAATCATACTCCTGTTTTATGTAAAGGAGAAGTTTGATTGTAGCTTCATTACAGAATGACAATGCAGATGTTTACTCCTGAGCTACCCCATATAGACTTTTTTAAATCAGTTGTGTCCGTTGTCCATATGGATTGCGTCATACAGGTTTGCATGAAATAAAAATATAGTATATATACTATATTGAAAATGTAAAAATTCCAAAGAAGTTCAAAGCCTTCATGTTGAACGTTTAGTTTATAAAATCATTTGGTTTTAATAATGCACCAGTGCTGCACTTCTGTTATGGTGGCATATTAATTTTATATTTATCTAGTGTTAAATATTTAAAAACAATTTGTTTAGGTTGGACTAAAACTACCAAAAAGCTGAAGAAAAATAGCACAAACACCGACCATTTCATTTTCCATTACATGTTTATGTAGGTGAGCTTTGTGACTTCATAGCACTGAGATATATTATGTAGCATCAAGGTGCTTTGCTACTTCATATCCATAAGCCTTTTTACCTCACTTCCAGCACTTCACCTTTCTGTGTCATGAGGTCACATTATTTACCAGCATCTCAGCATCAGCAATCTCATATGTAATGAAAAAGTAACTCTAAAGTGCTCCCCCATGCCTCACATAAATGGTCTACATGGGTGAAGCTCAGCTCTATTGTTACTAGTGTATGGTAATTTTTGTTTATTTAATTTTGGTTCCTTAAGATTTTATTTATGCACATCAAGTTATTTCAATTTGATCTCCTTGTAATAATAATTGTAGTTGGAGCATTTGTCTCTGTAGTTGAGAGAACATCAGTTGTTTTATTTTTAATGGACCTGATACCCTGTGTGATGTTTGAGCTTGTGCATTTGATTTTTCCATCTGCCCTTTGGCTATTGGATATCAGTAGATTTTGTACTGTAGAATGTGTAACATTTATTTGACCCATTAAAAAGTTTTTCTTTTACCAGATGCAGTGTGAATTACGTAGCATTGCCATGTCCTACGTTTGTATTTTTACTCAAGACTAGGACTGGATAAAATATTCATAACTCTTTAGAGAACATATCATAAGCAGTTTATTGATGTTACAAATTGATATATAGCATTTCAAACAAATCATAGACACCATTGAATATATAAGAGTTATTAGATACTGAACACGACACTGTTCATATGACAGGAAAAGCAATTTTGCCACACATTGTATTATAGCTCTCTATTACTGTATAAACTCATGCTAATAAAACATTGATATCTAAACCAATACTAAAAATACTCACTTTACGGATCTGCTATATAATTGATAGATAAAAAAACAAATCAATACATGACAGCTGAATAGTAAATAATTTGATTTTAAAAAGTTTAACATATTTTTTTCTCTCTCTCTCGCATTTCTCTTTTTCCTCTTTTCCACCAAAACAACTGTTTCCAATATTACAAGTAACAAGTACTTGGAGTGTTATCTACCAGCAGCAGGATTTATACTGCATCTAATTCACCCTTTGAATCATAAAACATGCTAACCTAGTGTATAATGATGTTGCAGAAAAATTCTGGTACCTTTTATAAGGGTTTGAAGCGAATTAAACATCTACATCTCTTAAACCGTGAAGCCATTTAATGCTCAAGCCCAAACAAAAAGCCGGACCCAAGATCAGATGATGTTTACAAATGGGCCAGTTATTAAGTGAATCAAAGCACTGGTTAGTCGAGATTTATTTTCAGTCCTGCTAAGGTTTCGGACTTGTAAATATTGCAGCCTTGTGCACATGCTGTATCCAAGAGCTTGTTTAAAAGAACAATCAACACGATTCATTTCAATAAGCTGATTGATTTACACAGCCTTTCTAGTAGGTTTCACAGGTTCTGGTGACTTACATAGCTATTTATATACTTACACTATACTTCTAGCAAAAGTGTTCAAGCCTCTAAATGTGCTCAAAGATGTATTTAGCATCCTGATGAAATCCCATATTTAACAGCATGATAAATACTGCTACAAGTACAGTAAATGCATAAAACTGCCAAACCTTAAGGTCACGTAACATAAGTTATATTTTTGTATTGTATATAATACTAAATGTAGGTATTGTTAAATTATTCAAATATAATGTGTACTAATGTTTATTTATAAATATGTATTATAATAAATATATATTGTGTTTTAAACATTGAGCTATACCAAAATAGTGCAATTATTGGAGTGGAAGTCTGAGCACATCCACTCCATACATGCACATATTAATATTGCTATAATTTAGTTTATATTTCTCCAAATAAATCAATATATAAATATGTTATAATTTATATTATAATTTATCTAATACTTAAAATTGTTTGGCTTCCGCAGCTGAGATATAATAATAATTATAATAATAATAATAATATCATAAATTATTATTATTATGAGTAATTCCAGAGCTTTATAAGCCAGTGAGGTCAACTATGGCTTTAATAAATATGGTGTCATCTCTCAAATATGAGCTTTTGCCTGCCAGCTTGGCTAGAGGGCAGAAGAGAGGACAACCACTGGCTATGTTCATCTCACTGATGGGTCTCTGGAAAGATGTGGAGCTCACGTCAGGCCTAAAGGCATCAATGATGTGCTCTCTGTTGTTCTGGTCCAACAACATCAATGTCACCTGGCAGGAAAGAACAGAAGAGTGATAGGAACTACAAGCCATATAATGTCAAAGACGATCACAGCACTCCCACTTCTGCTTTGCTTCTGCTATGCCGGCTTTACATGTGGTGTAAATGCTGTAATAGGTGCAGAAAAAATATGCTTGTATATGTATGTGGTGTGACACTTCACATACTTAAAAAAATAATGGTAAATTAAGCACAATTATAAATGTAGTTAACCAAAAACCAAACCCTACCCCTAGCATTAACCCTATAGCAAGAGCATGCAGTTATATTAAATACATGTAGTAAATGTGGTAACCCAGAATACTAAGCCTTACTTAAAACAACCTCCACCCCCTTAATTCTCCATAGTCTATTGTACATGTAATATTCAATAAAATATATTTATATAAAGTGTAGAATACAATGGAATAGCTACAACATTCAGTCCCTGCTATAAAAGTCTACAACTCTGCATCCAAACTACACAAGTGGTACTGTAATGCTTTAGTCTGTATCACATCACTAAATAAAAGACGAAAAGGAAAGAGTCAGTAAAAAACCAAAAGAGAAAGTAAAATAATAGCTGATCATTTACCTTCTGGCTAAAGGGCCACTTCAGCAAGGCATCATATTTGCCCCTCATGACCACAAAAAATAGAGACAGATGAGTGCCCCGGCCTGTGCCGTCACCATTCAGGTAAAGTCTCAGGCACATCTTATACCCATATTTACTGGAGTAGAACGCTAAAAAAAAAAAAAAAAAAAAAATGAAAATGGTAAAAGCATGGACAAAATATTACTAAGGTTGACTAAAATGCTAATATGCTACTAAAATCAGCTTTGAACACTGAATGTGAAGAAATCATTCCCTGCAACTCAAAGACTCCCAAATATTTAAAACTGTTTCTCAGATTATTACTTAGTTTTAACGCACTGAACTTTACTTTGACAAAACAGACAAAAAACATTGAGTTTTTACATGGTTAAAAATATAAAAGATAATGATATAGCACAAAAATAATATAAAATACACCAAGATTAATTAAATGATTTTATATAATTGAAATGATATAACTGGTATAATTATATCACTTATATCAATTAATCAAGTTTATATACACACACATGAGGTGGGAAATATTCTCGAAAATCTACTTGAAACAATAATAATGTTAAATATAACTACAACTTAAAATAGTGGTTTATATTTTGAAATATTAAAATTTAATTTATTTTTGATGGCAAAGCTGAATTTTCAGCAGCCATTTCTCCAGTTTTCAGTGTCACAAGACCCTTCAGAAATCATTCTTTTATGCTGATTTGAGGCTCAAGTAACAAATTATATTATTATCAATGTTGAAATAGTGATGTGCTGCTTAGTATTATTTTGGAAACTCTCATGCATCTTTTTCAACCCTCTGGGCTTCTTCGTAAAGGGGTCACATTTAGCTTCCTCCCGCCCGAAAATGGGCGAAGCCTTAAAATTGTACTTTACTTTTTCCCAGGATAACCAATCAAATATATTTTTGTTCTATAATGTTTTCTGATTATTATTTAGAATTTTTAGAATTTTTTATGATACTTTGAATTAATTATATAATTTTTATGAGCTATTTTTTCCATTAGAATTAATATATCATTTTTTATTTTATATTTATTAAAAAAAAAAATTCAATAAATACAGCATTTCACATCAAAATAGAGTACCAGCCTAAAAAAAAAATGTTCCAGGAGAAGAACTTCATCTAGTGGCTTTAAAAAATAGCCACTTTTGTGTAATGTCCTGTACCAGCATGTAGGCTGCTTATAGCTTCCTATATATCCTATATAGAAAGGCTTTTTGATTCCTTTTGTTGTTTTAGACATGATTTCTCTATCTTATTCGTTTTTTTATTTAGATATACATTTAGATATTCTAAAAGATGATTACTTTATTTTCTTAACAAAAATGTTTAGATAAGTATCAGGTTTTGCATTATGATTACAATCAAACTATAGCATTTGGTTAGAAAGGGAACACAATGTGTGTGTGTGTGTGAGTGAATGTGTGTGTGTGTGTGTGTGTGTGTGTGTTGCATTTGAGCAAGAGTCTCTTTTTGTATTTTTTATTTATTTATTTTTGCATATTCTCAAAATTTGCTGTTGCAGTCTTACCAGTCTCTCTTTCTCTCTCTCTCTCTCTCTCTCTGTGTGTGTGCGTCTGTGTGTGTGTGCATTTGAGCAAGTTTTTTTTTTCATTTATTGATTTTATGTGGAATATTCTACAAATTTGCTGTTGCAGTCGCCAGTTTATCTGTGTATGTGTGTGTGTGTTTGTGTGCGTGGGTGTGTGTGTGTGTGGGGGGGGGGTCTTATTTGCACTCTTGATGTTCTAGAGTGTCACCCCTTCATTGCTGTACACTTTTTTTCAGCACAGTTGCTGATCTGTAGCTTGTACCACCAAAAGTTTCTCTGAGTTTTCCTATTTTTTCGTATTTCCCATTCATTTCCTATGTCGCCCGTTTTCGGGCGGGAGGAAGCTAAGTGTGACTTTTTTTTTACGACCCTTTAACATATCAGAATCATCTCCTTGATTTTTTTTGTGTGTTCATATAGGTAATACAACAAAAGTCACCAAGTTTCATCCCCATCCGATGAAGCAAAAAAATTAAACATTTCAAGCCCAGCGTGTAATGTCATAATATAAAAAAAAAAACAACTTGTGTTGTTAACATTTTTCAGTAAATGTCAGATTATTTAGAGACCACAGGGCTCTTGAATGACACTACAAAAGTGAAAGTGAGATGTTCTGGAAACAGAGGGAAAATCCAAATGTCATAAAAGGACCATGACTAGTCAAGTACATAACTTTCACTTAAGATTGAAAAATTTCCAAGTCAATGCACTGTACCACAAAGGGTCAAGGTCCTCAGAATGTAACTAGACAAGTTGTACTTCCAGTTTATAAAATGTAAAGTATTTTGTATTGACTTTAAATTCAAATTAAATTCAAGATAAATTCAATCAATAAAAAACAAATTCAATAAAATACAATTCTATTATTATATTGATTATTTTCATTTAATCCTCCTTTGGTCATAAAAATAAATAAATAAATATTTACAATAACACATAGACATTTTTAAATACCAATAATAAACAGAATTGACTAAAGGCAGGAAATGTTGTCAATCAAGCTTAACCCTGTATTGAACCTGCAACAGTCCTTTAATTTGATTTTAGCCTTACCAGGTGAGAACATGGCAGGTGCCCGGCCCCCCACTGCGTCTTGTCTGCGACGAGAGAAGTCTGCAATTTTCCAAATGAAAACTCCATCGTATGTACAAAACTGCAGCTCCCGCAAGGACTGTTCAGATTCTGCTAACTGCAGATCTCGCATGGTTAAAGTCCGTTCTAGCTGTCGCACCTTTAAGAGTCACCAAACACAAATGAGAAACATGGTTAAGAAACTGCCAAACAGCAATGTTGTTGTAATAATGTAGTTAGATACTAGCATTTAAAGGAAATATATACACAATCCTTTATTCTGTGTGTCTTAGATTTAAAGGGGTCATATGATGCAATTAAAATTGTTCCTTTCTCTTTGGAGTGTTACAAGCTCTTGGTGCATGTAGAATATCTGTAAAGTTGCAAAGACTAAAGTCTCAAATCCAAGAGATATTCTTTATCAAAGTTAAGACTATGCCACATCCCCCTAAAACAGCGCATTCAAACACGCCCCCAAATGTCTACGTCACGATATGGAAATATTTGCTTAATGCTGCCCAATTGTTAACACAAAGAAAGAAGGCGTGGTTTCAGTAACTGCAGTAAGTGTTAAAGCAGCCATGTCAAGGAGATGCTGTGTGTTATCTAGGCGATAGCAAAAGCACTTTATTTGGCCTTCCGAAAGTACTGTAGATGCATTTAGGAATCTTTAAGGGTGCTTTCACACTAGCACTTTTGGTGCGCACCCGCGAACCGTACCCGAGTCCGCTTAAAAACGGTGGTCTGGGGTACACTTCATGTGAACTCTGGTACGGTTCGCTGCTTATGTGAACGCAATCGTACCAAATCGCGAAAGTGAACCGCGTTTAATGACAAATTATTTGATGAAAATGTGTGTTTGTGTGTGTGTTTCACTCACTTTCCCCGATGAGTGTGACTGACGTTGCGGGAAGCAGAGAGCTGTAAATCTCATTTATGTTCGTCTTCAACATTCTTTAGAGCATTTTCAGTACATTCGTTTTCAACTTTAAACCATTACTTTGGCTAAAATACGAGTATTTTCTAGACACATTATTATTTTTATTGTGAACAAGTCATCTCTTCTATATCGGGAAATTTACAATCAAAAAAAAGTTCTAAGTAAGTATGTCTGTAGATTTTGATGTGAGGGACAACAGGGAACTTGTTTCTTACAGTTACAGATTTGTTTCTTACAAACAAGCAGCCCTTCACATTACATTTGGTGGTATGGGTAGGACAATAACTGATTGACTGGATGACTTGTGGTCATTTGGACTCTTATTCACCCATTAACTGCAAAGGATCCACCCACCCACAAGTAATGTAAAGCTAAATTTCGCAAAATCTGTTCCGATGAAGAAACAAAAACTTCTATAACTTGGATGGCCTAATCGGGAGTCAATTTTCAGAAAATTTTAATTGTTTATTGAACTATTCCTTTAAAGGACGATTTCTGTCATCATTTAATTGTCAGAATTTTCATTTTAATCTACTCTTTTAACTCAATTAACTGATGAGTTATTAGAAAGTCTTGAATGGTCTCCACTTTATATCCCATGTGAATGAAGACTCATGGCAGAGACAGCGGAGGCTCTTCTGCTGGAGGAGGAAAAACTTGCTTGTGTTTCACAAATCAAAGCAAGTCTTGCCAACAACTCTTTATAGCAGCTTTTTTATTTTATTTATTTAATACAAACTGACTTTCAAAGCTATTAAATCAGAAGGATGGTTTACACTGTTGTTATTTACACACCCCCGTACTGTTCCAAACCTGTATGACTTCGTTCTTTCCATGGAAAATGCAGAACTGTGTCCCACCCAAATGTAACACACCGACGCTTAAGGGAAAAATACCACTAGGGATATAGTATAAAGCATAAAGAAACCATTTTTTCAGCTTTTTACCTGTAAAAGTTTCATAGTAGTACCTTAAGGATACATATTAATAATCTAAGGCACCAATATGCACTTTTTAGGTGCATCTGTTGCACATTTATCTAAAAGGGATGTTTGAATAGTCATATAATGAATAATATTGAATATAATAAGATTTATAAAAAAAAACAAAAAAAAAAACAAGGCATTTAAAAAGATTTTCAGTGAATAATTTACAAGTGAACAATTTAAGTCAGTTACTCATATCAGTTTCAGAAGTTGTAAAGAACACTTATCACTGTATGTTGCTCTGTTATTTTTGGAGATCTGCCCACC
Organism: Carassius carassius; assembly: GCF_963082965.1. Taxonomy (NCBI): domain Eukaryota; kingdom Metazoa; phylum Chordata; class Actinopteri; order Cypriniformes; family Cyprinidae; genus Carassius; species Carassius carassius. The sequence continues at coordinate 13,262,236 of NC_081759.1, read as the reverse complement.
TTCACTTTTATTATTACTGAAAGTTAATTCCCAGAATTTCTTCTTTTGAGTTTCATGGAAGAAAAAAAAAAGCGTACATGGTTTCGTACTACATGGGGTAGAGTAAAAGATGACCAATTTGTCTAAACTATCCCCTGAAGTGAAATGTTACACCACACTCTCAGAAAAAAAAAAGTTACAAAAGTTGTAACTGGGGAGGTACCTTTTCAAAAGGCACACCTTTGTACCTAAACAGTACATATTGGTACTTTAAAGATACAAGTACCTAAAGTGAACATATTAGTACCTAAAAGGTACAAAAGGTACAACCCCAGTGACGCTTTTGTACCTTTTTTTCTGAGAGTGCAGCTTATCATAAAACAAGATCGGTCAATACGTCATAATATGTTACCTGTTAGGTAAGAGCCTCGCATCATGCTCTGACACAAAGCAGAGCATCAAAACCATCTCTGCTGTCCGATAGAAAAAAAATCCTATAAATCCAACTTAGCAAACGTTTTATATAAACTATTTAAGTGCATTATTTTCTAGGTACAAAGTGTATGTAGTACCTTGTTTGACAAGCTCTCTATCTTTTCCTGGTCTAACCGATGTTGACGGGATAGTGCCTCCAGGGTGAGGGCCGATCGCTCCACCTCCCTGTTCAACACACACACTATGTTCTCCAATGCTGTGACTTTCTGCTGTACGCCAGGACCGCCTCCTCTTCCTGCATTATGGCCAGCAGCATGAGCCCCCGATAGAGATGCATCTTCAGGTCCACGATACAATCCCAGTCCAGAATATTCCTGCCACTCTCCAGTCCCCTCGGCCCGCTGGCGCACAGAGGACAGCACGGCTAGCATTAGACGCAAATGTTCCGTCATGCTGGTCTGCTCATGCTCCTGCTGCTTACCATTGTCAACCTATGTAAAAATACTTATATTAACACCATATTAAAAAGGGTTGCATAAAAATATATAAAAGCATTTATTTGATGTTAAAAGTATTTATTAATTTATGTTGAAAAATTTTCTGTGGTTGCCAAGAGAAAGAAAGGGCTAAACATATAATTGAAGACACTATTAACACACAATTCTCATTATTAACTAGTTGCTTATTAGCATGCTTCTTGAAAATCAACTGATTTTAACAGTTGCTATATAATAATTAAAAGCTTTTGTTAATGTTGCTGCTACTGAGATGTGATTTTAGGTAAGAATTGGAGGCAGATTTGGTTGAATGGGTAGGTTTATGATTTGATTAGGTGGTCAACTGTGTACAGGGATCAATTTGATTACTATAAGGGAATATTCATTTATATGTAATATAAACACATTATAAATGAACTATGATTTTTTTGATAAATGAACAATCATTTTCTGGTTTGTGTTATTCTAATAATGTATAAATCAAGGAATATTCTGTTTAATGTTTTACAGTAGGATTATAACATAAGTGCTGAGACAATAAAAACCATAAGGCACTCAAATTACAATGTGATTTATGTCTTTAGCAAACATTTAGGTAAACTTAAATAACCACTCTTTACACAAATGTTGTTACAGCAGCTAAAAGTCTAATGCCCATAAAGGCACTGAATGATTAATAAACATTTATAAACATTTAAAAATATATAAATAATTTAAATTAAAATAAAAATATTTATAAAAAAAATATTTGTAAAGATGTGTAAATAGTAGAAGTCTACACAACAAACGAAGACCCGAAAAGACATTTACAGACTTTAAGATTTTACAAGAATTATAATTAAACTAATAGTTTGGAAGTACTTAAAATTACTAATTTTTTTCACAACATTTGTAAATGTGAAAAAGAGCATTAGGTAATATGTGGACTGAAGTTGAATGACATTTCTTAGCATTCAAAAGTACATTAAAAATAAACTTGTAATCATTGTATAAATTTTGACAAAATAATTTGTAGATTTTTAAAAGTGCTTGATCATAAGAATTTAGCATTTTATGATATTTGTAAGCATTTACATTAAATAATGATATGTTAATCATTAGGTAATGTTTAATAAGTTCTTTGGTCAACAATAACAAACACATTAGCCAGTAAATTACCATTAAGAGATCAAGGACTTTTTCAAAAACAACTGTAAATTCATTTTAATTAGTATGAGAAGTTGTAACATTTCCGGTAAATTATCGGTAATCTGCTCTGTGTGAATGCAGAATGAAGATTACTGGTATGAGCACATTTGAGTTCAGAACACGCTGACGTAAGACATCTACTCTGGACCATTTCAAAGCCATTGAAATTCAAAACTAAAAAAAAAACATTCTTATGCAAATGACGTATTTACTCTGTGCTGTGTAGTTCAGTCTAATATGATGTCTCCGGGCCAAAAGCTCTGCATGAATATGAATGTTAGACAAAAATTAAAGTATGAACAAAAACACTGACCGCATATATTCCTCCACGTTTACAAACACAACACCAGGAGGTGAAGCCGTTTAGAGGTCATTTCTGGTTAATGATGTCACAGAATTTACCTGTAATTTGAAACTGATATATAAATGGTACTTTACCGAAAAAAGAGAGCGCCATTGCCTGTGTGAACACTGCATTTTTGTATTTACCAGTAAAGTCGTTCTGAAAATGTTATGGTAATTTACTGGTATTACTGTGTGAAAGGGGCTATTATCTAATATTTCTAGCTATTTACATTTATTCATTTAGCAGATGCTTTTATCCAAAGCGACTTATAAATGAGGACAGTGGAAGCAATCAAAAACAACAAAAAGAGCAATGATATATAAGTGCTATAACAAGTCTCAGTTAGATTAACACAGTACACATAGCATGGGCTTTTAAAAAATATAATAAATAAAAAGAAAACAGATAGAATAAAAAAAAATAATTATATTAAATTAAATTATTAAGCTATTTGAATATATAATAATCACTGTTGGGTAGGCTTAGTTACTCAAAAAAGTAATCCGCTATAAATGACTAGTTCTTTAACATTTTTATTTGATTAAATAAGTTATCAAACCTAAAAAACACTACAAAGAGAAACTATAATTCTTTTATTAAATAATATTACCTGAAAAAAATACATAAGTAATCTATTCTTTTTATTTTTGTGAAATTACCTAACACCAGTTCCTTACCTTACTTAGTTTTTCATCTATAAAGTATTTCCCCTAATGATTCACTTTGCAAGTACAAATTACAGTAATGCATACATTTAATACCTAGCAATGTCATTGAGTTTAGGACTTTTCTAACCCACACTCCAGACTATTTAATTAGTTTGGTTCTATTCTAAAAAATCATGCGAAAGCAAAACATGAACTGAAAGACACAAACAGATGCCATAGTTCTAAGTATTGTGACCAAATTATTTCAAGGCTTTTGAAACTTATGAAGCATTTCAGAACAGCTAACAGAGAGTAACAAAACACCACAAATGAAATAAAATACTTTCTGTAGACCTTTGAGCAATAATTTCTTGCACAGCCTCAGTTTTATTCTGAACTTAACTACATTCATAAGAAACAAATACACACCACCGCCCTGCAGCCAATTTCACTGAACTGGCATGCTGACTTAGACTTTGCACAAGACTTGATGTGCTCTTGAAACTGAAAAAAAGGAGAGGAAAATCAGAGGGAAAAAAGTCAACACATGATTATGACAACAAATAATTAGAAGCATTGTGTGAAAAAAAATATATATTTTACAGGCTAATATATATTTAACAGAGTATTTACATTAATACTGACAAATACTGTAATTTAAGCAGAAACAATATATGGCTGAAAATGCAGACCAACCTTCTCTCTGGGGATTTTCTTTTTACCACAGTCTTTGCATTGCATGGGGAATTTCTGACATATTTCATCATGGGCCTGTGACACAAAAAAGTAATGTAGAAAGGAGAATCAGCAAAGATAATGATATCAACAACTATTTTCCTCACTCTTTGTGTTTCAACCCCTATGGATTTCATTTCCTATTAATTTGCCTTTTCATTTCCTATGATTCTTATATTAATAATTATTATTTTAATAATCACAAAATAGTTATTTTTTATCTGTGTTAATAAAAAAAACAAAGATCCAAATAACAAACACCATAACAAATACAATATAAGAAATAAACAAATTAAACAGAGATGAAGAAACCAAATATTCTGTAATGTAAATGTAAAATTACTGCAAAGCATTAGTGTTTCAATTATAATTAAACTGATTATTATTAAAACTACGAAAGTTACTCAGCAAGTGATTCCCTCTTTTTCTTTTATTGTTTGGTAAACATAAATGACACAGATAGCAGAATTAATTCTTTTATTTTCATATCAATATGTGGAGTAACAGCTATACTCTACAGCTCTAGTTAACACTCCAAACATTAAATGTACACAAACTACAGACCAATCAGTGGTCAACTTAAAGATAAGCCACTTCTAGGATTTGGATTACCTTAATTTCTTTGAAGTTGAATGCGACCTTGCAGTATTTGCAGTTCAGGGTTCTGGCCTCGCATTCCCGCTCATTGTGGCGGTCTTTCTCACTGACCAAGATGAGTGCTTGACATGCTTCACATTTGACACGTTCAAAGTCACAACGACCTTCATGTTGACCCTAGTGAAGAAAAGAAGAATATGTAAATATCTATCTTAAATGCTGTGTTAAAAGGAAAAGTACCACGTTGTTGTGTACAATTCAACTCTTAAATTGTGCCTCATTCAATATTATCTTGAGAATATGAATAGCTTTTTATAGCTAGCTTTTGTTCATGCCCTTTATTCCCATGAGATGCATTTCCTGTTTTTAAGTTACTAAATGATCACAAGACTGACTGAAAGTACATAATGACCTTGTGGACAAGACAGTCACAAGACAGAACAAGTTCATCTGCACAAGAATTTATACTAATTTGCATTTTCAGAATTCTGAGATGTAGAGTGGATTGGGGAAAACTGCAACACAAGGGGAAATCCATCCAAAATTAACAATTCTTTCATTGTTTACCCATATATATGTTGTTCCAAACCAACATTACTGATAAATAGGAGAAAATTAAATGTACTAGTTAATCTTTTTCAAATGTAAAAACGTATTGCTGTATATCGTGTAAACGCTTTATTTTCTATTATTTTGTTTTATATGAACATTTAAGTAACAAGAAAAAAAGCCACAGCTATTACAGAAAACCAATAAAAAGTTTTACAATATATGTACAGTTATGTAGTTCACTACATCTTTATAATTTTAGCTGTCATTCTCAGTTGTTTAAATCAAGGGTCATACATCTTCCACTGGTGTGTCTTTTTTGCAAATGTCCTGTTTAATTATGCAAATGTATATACAAGTTTATATACAATAATGCTAGAGCTAAGGCCAATTCACACTACACTGACAGATGACCAAGTACATACATCACTTCTCAGACATTTCAAAACCTGAAAAACACAGATTCAACATGTTCAATCAGTGAAAATAAATGTTGACCAACAACAACATACAGGGCTAAAACACTGATCAGACAAAACCTGACACATGTGTATGTTGCAATTTGTCTGCATCTGAAGTTGGAATTGAAAGGGTGTGTGAAATATAATGGCAGTTATATCTGTAACTCAGATAAAAATAATAAAAAAGAAAAAGAAAAAGAGAGATAAGAAAGTCAGTCATAACTAGGTTTGGGAACCAAGAACCGATTCTTATTCAGAACTGGTTATGTTTTTTGAAAAGAACCGGAACTATGAGCAATTTCTACATTTCGGTTCCGAAAACGGTTCTGGTGCGACATGTGACCAAGCACTGTTAACAGACTTTAGGGGAATTTCTTGCTTCATTTCTTTAGTTAAAGGGTAACCGAACCCCTGGTCAGAATCTGACTCCACCCACTGGCAATGGTGAAAAATGCTGAAAAGTGGGCAGTGCACAGTGGAGATAGAGGGGACGTACCGAGGGCAGGGCTGAGCTGGTGGGGAGTGAACCTGAGACCTGCAGTGACGGAATGATTGACAGCTGCTGTCATAGTTGCTAAAATGGAGAGTGACTGTAGTAAGTAGCTTTGAAACAGAGCGTTCATTTGAAGTAGAGGACCTTTCACCCCCACCTTCACCTGACGTGGAGGATGTCGAGGTGTCTGTGGACACAGGGCCAGGGCCTGAGCCATATCAATTCGAGCCGCTGGCTCAAACTGCGGTTTTAACTCCTGCATCGCGATCGGCATCCAACGATGCTAGCGAAGCAGCCGCGCAAGAGAATGGCGCCAGTCTCTGAGTAAGGCACTGCGTCGCTTTTCAGCGCGAGCTGTGTGGAGAAGCCCATTTCCACCTCCATTGTGTTGGAGAAGCAATCCCGCGTAAAATGCAGTTTGCACACTCCAGCTCTAGGCGGGAACTCGCGGTCTTCCAGGCCAAGTGCATGCAACCACTTACGCCTAATTTTCAAGTCTGCTGGATAACTATGCAGTCCAGCAGCAGTTCTGTTGCAACCAGCAACACTACACCTACGTACCATCCTGACCACTGTAAATAAATCTACGCTAACTTGAAGCTATCCTAACTGATGCAATACTATGCTTCTAACAATACTAAACTTACACTAATAACTATGCTAATTAACTACATAGGCTACACAAAATAATCTAAATAACTACAGTAAGTAGACATTCAAAAGGCCCTTTTTTACCGCCGTGGCTTTAGCCGCCGCGGCGTTTGTAAAGTGCATTTGCAGCTTTTGACTGCTGAGTGGCGCTTTAACCACAAGTTATCAAACAAGCGCATATAAGCACATTTTCGCAAATAGACGTCAGTTTTGCCTCGCTGATGTGTTACATATGACTGCTTCAGTCACAGAAAATGAAAGAAAAACACTATAGTTTGAATATTTAATATATTTAATATTTAATATTCACAGATGAAAGTTTGGAATTTATGAAGTTATGTGCATTTCTTAGAACAAATTCAAGCAGGATAAATGTCAAGCCTGTGCCTGAGTCTGTGCTTATATTTTCTAAGCTACATGGTATTAAACCATATTTTAGATTTGACACATTTAAAAGGTGTGCAGTATTATTTATATTATATTAATTATGCGTTATATTATTCAAAAGAAATTGTGGTTTACTTTGCATCGGAGCATTAAACGTGGTAGCCTATTTTAGGGGGGTAGGCTACATGGATTAATATGCAAAATGTCAATATTATCATATATTATGCCTATATTTTAATTTATATTTTAAATATAAAAAAAGTTTTTTCCATTAATAAAACAACATGAATTTTTGTTATTCGTTACCTGTCCTTTATTTTGACATAACTTATTGGGAAAAAGACATTTGTCTGTAAACTGATTAAGAAATTGTTGCATGTTTAAACTTGAAGCACTGTATAATTTCGTTCCCATTATTTAGGCCTAATTTGTCTAAAACAAAAAACAAATCAAATTAAACCTGCACGATTAAATCTTTGAAACTCTAAAGAATGGACGGATTAATAAAACGTCCTCATGATTAAACTCAAGTTCTCTCATTATAATCAACAAAATTCACACGATGTAAAAAAGAGCTTTAGTAATTGACAACTTAAGTGATTTTAAAGGGAGCCTTCTTTACTTGCTTTTAAAGTTGGGCAATAGCATATGGCCTAAAAAAAAAGAAATCTGATTTATGATTTAAATCAATATTCAAATGATGAAGAAATTTTACAAAACAAGTTTTAATATAGTTCTTTATCATTCATTTAGCAGTCAAATTTATAACTGCAACAAGATGATTAAAAAAAACAGTAATGTTATTACCTTAATGCTTGAAAGACCTTTATTTTTATTTGTTTCATGTTAGCACTCGTTAGCTTGTCAATAGCGTTTTCATTCGAACCTATCACTGTTTTCTTTTCTCCTCTCCTCTCTCTCGCTCCAGTTTTTCACAAGTTCATCAAACAACCGCAGTAAGAATATATCATCAAGCACGGTTAGTAATGGCTTCTCCTGCTATTGTTATTTGCACCTCTTGCCACATGTACAGTTTATCTATCTCTGTCGCAGATGAGGGATTCACATGTGATAAATGCAGGGAAATAGTTAGGCTGACAGAGAAGATTTCAGAATTAGAGACACGCATCCAAACTTTAATTGAGGACAGTAAGAATGTTAGGGCTCTAGATACGGCTTTGGATGCGTCTAGCTCAGGGATTCCTGTACATTGTCCGGTTCCGGCAACAGAGCCCCTGCAGCAGGGCAACTGGGTGACAGTGAGGCAGCGTAGTCGTGGGTCAAAACACCGCTCTTCTGTTCCGATCAAAACATTAAACAAGTTCTCCCCACTCAGTGATGCACCCACTGAGAAACCTGATGAAAGTGTTCTAGTTATTGGTGATTCTATTGTACGTAACGTGAATCTAGAGACACCAGCCACCATAGTCAAATGTTTACCAGGAGCCAGAGCGCCTGACATCTTGGCAAATTTAAAAGTGCTGGCTAATGCTAAACGTAAATATAGTAAGATTGTTATTCATGCCAGCACTAATGATGTTTGACTTCGCCAGTCGGAGATCACTAAAAATAACATTAAAGAGGTGTGTGAACTTGCAAGCACGATGTCAGACACTGTAATATGCTCTGGTCCCCTCCCTGCTTACCGTGGTGATGAGATGCATAGCAGATCACTCAATGGCTGGATGTCTAAGTGGTGCCCACAGAATAACATAGGTTTCATAGACAATTGGACGAGCCTTTGGGGCAGACCTGACCTGTTGAAAAGAGATGGTCTTCATCCCTCCTGGGGTGGCGCCACTCTTCTCTCTAGAAATATGGCAAATAGTCTTAGTGTTTATACTTGACTAACTGGGGCCCAGGTCAGGAAGCAGACAGACTGGCTAAACCGACCATCTGCTAGCTGCCTCACGTCACAGAGGTCAGCTAATTCTCAGCATATAGAGACTCTTTCACCTAGATATCACACTATAGAGACTGTGTCTGTTCCCCGAACTAGAAAATACAAAAAACGTCCAAACCAAGTTAAGATTAACAATTTAATTGGGGTTCAACAAATTAAAAACAGATGCAATATGGATAAACAAATGATAAAGCTTGGCTTATTGAATATCAGATCCCTTTCTACGAAAACACTTTTTGTAAATAATATGATCACTGATCATAATATAGATGTGCTCAGTTTGACAGAAACCTGGCTAAAACCTGATGATTACATTATTTTAAATGAGTCCACCCCGCAAGATTACTGTTATAAACATGAGCCGCGTCTAAAAGGCAAAGGGGGAGGTGTTGCTTCAATTTATAACGTTTTCAGGATTTCTCAGAGGGCAGGCTTCAAGTATAACTCGTTTGAAGTAATGGTGCTTCATATAACATTATCCAGAGAAACAAATGTTAATGATAAATCCCCTGTTATGTTTGTACTGGCTACTGTATACAGGCCACCAGGGCACCATACACAGTTTATTAAAGAGTTTGGTGATTTTACATCCGAGTTAGTTCTGGCTGCAGATAAAGTTTTAATAGTTGGTGATTTTAATATCCATGTTGATAATAAAAAAGATGCATTGGGATCAGCATTTATAGACATTCTGAACTCTATTGGGGTTAAACAACATGTTTCAGGACCTACTCATTGTCGAAATCATACTCTAGATTTAATACTGTCACATGGAATTGATGTTGATAGTGTTGAAATTATGCAGCCAAGTGATGATATCTCAGATCATTATTTAGTTTTGTGCAAACTTCATATAGCCAAAATTGTAAATTCTACTTCTTGTTACAAGTATGGTAGAACCATCACTTCTACCACAAAAGACAGCTTTTAAAGTTATCTTCCTGATGTATCCAAATTCCTTAGCATATCTAAAACCTCAGAAAAACTTGATGTAACAAAAACTATGGACTCTCTCTTTTCTAGCACTTTAAATACAGTTGCTCCTTTATGCTTAAGGAAGGATATAGAATTGTATAAACTTGTAAAATCATCTAAACAAACAACATGTATGTTAGACCCTATACCATCTAAGCTCCTAAAAAAGGTGCTTCCAGAAGTCATAGATCCTCTTCTCACTATTATAAATTCCTCAGTGTCATTAGGATATGTCTCCAAAACCTTCAAACTGGCTGTTATTAAGCCTCTCATCAAAAAACCACAACTTGACCCCAAAGAACTAGTTAATTATAGACCAATCTCGAATCTCCCTTTTCTGTCCAAGATACTAGAAAAGGTGGTATCCTCACAATTATATTCCTTCTTAGAGAAAAATGGTATATGTGAGGATTTCCAGTCAGGATTTAGACCGTATCATAGTACTGAGACTGCTCTCCTTAGAGTTACAAATGATCTGCTCTTATCATCTGATCGTGGGTGTATCTCTCTATTAGTTTTATTGGATCTTAGTGCTGCGTTTGACACAATTGACCACAACATTCTTTTGCATAGACTTGATAAAATTGGTTGGCATTAATGGAAGTGCATTAGCATGGTTTAAATCGTACTTATATGACCGCCATCAGTTCGTAGCAGTGAATGAAGATGTATCATATCGATCACAAGTGCAGTATGGAGTACCTCAAGGCTCAGTACTAGGGCCGCTACTCTTCACGCTTTATATGTTACCCTTGGGCGATCTCATCAGGAAACATGGTGTTAGCTTTCACTGTTATGCTGATGATACTCAGGTCTATATTTCTTCGCGGCCCGGTGAAACACACCAATTTGAAAAACTAATGGAATGCATAGTCGATATAAAAAACTGGATGATGAGTAATTTCTTACTGCTAAATTCTGAAAAAAACTGAGGTGTTAATTATGGGACCTAAAAACTCTGCTCGTAATAACCTAGAACACTGTCTAAGACTTGATGGTTGCTCTGTCAATTCTTCGTCATCAGTTAGGAACCTAGGTGTGCTATTTGATCGCAATCTTTCCTTAGAAAGCCACGTTTCTAGCATTTGTAAAACTGGATTTTTCCATCTCAAAAATATATCTAAATTACAGCCTATGCTCTCAATGTCAAATGCAGAAATGTTAATCCATGCATTCATGACCTCAAGGTTAGATTATTGTAATGCTTTATTGGGTGGTTGTTCTGCACGCTTAGTAAACAAACTACAGCTAGTCCAAAATGCAGCAGCAAGAGTTCTTACTTGAACCAGGAAGTATGACCATATTAGCCCGGTCCTGTCAACACTGCACTGGCTCCCTATCAAACAATGTATAGATTTTAAAATATTGCTTATTACTTATAAAGCCCTGAATGGTTTAGCACCTCAGTATTTGAATGAGCTCCTTTTACATTATAATCCTCTACGTCAGCTACGTTCTCAAAACTCAGGCAATCTGATAGTACCTAGAATATCAAAATCAACTGCGGGTGGCAAATCCTTTTCCTATTTGGCGCCTAAACTCTGGAATAACCTACCTAACATTGTTCGGGAGGCAGACACACTCTTGCAGTTTAAATCTAGATTAAAGACCCATCTCTTTAACCTGACTTACACATAACATACTAATATGCTTTTAATATCCAAATCCGTTAAAAGATTTTTAGGCTGCATTAATTAGGTAAACCGGAATCGGGAACACTTCCCATAACACCCTATGTTCTTGCTACATCATTAGAAGAATGTTCTGTTTCTCTCTTATTCAGAGGTCACCGTAGCCACCAGATCGAGTCTGTATCCAGATCAGAGGGTCACTGCAGTCACCCGGATCCAGTATGTATCCAGACCAGATGGTGGATCAGCACCTAGAAAGGACCTCTACTGCCCTGAAAGACAGCGGAGACCAGGACAACTAGAGCCCCAGATACAGATCCCCTGTAAAGACCTTGTCTTAGAGGAGCACCAGGACAAGACCACAGGAAACAGATGATTCTTCTGCACAATCTGACTTTGCTGCAACCTGGAATTGAACTACTGGTTTCGTCTGGTCAGAGGAGAACTGGCCCCCCAACTGAGCCTGGTTTCTCCCAAGGTTTTTTTTCTCCATTCTGTCACCGATGGAGTTTCGGTTCCTTGCCGCTGTCGCCTCTGGCTTGCTTAGTTGGGGTCACTTCATCTACAGCGATATTGTTGACTTGATTGCAAATAAATGCACAGACACTATTTAACTGAACAGAGATGACATCACTGAATTCAATGATGAACTGCCTTTAACTATCATTTTGCATTATTGACACACTGTTTTCCTAATGAATGTTGTTCAGTTGCTTTGACGCAATGTATTTTGTTTAAAGCGCTTTATAAATAAAGGTGACATGACTTGACTTATTTATTTATTTAATACTAGCCCATCATGCATCTAACTAGTGATGCACCGAAATGAAAATTCTGCGCCGAAACCGAAACCGAAAATTTAGGATGCACTAGGCCGAAAACCGAAACTGAAGCCGAAACGTATATAATATATTATAATTTTTCTTTTAAAAACGTATATAATATATTGCTTGGATTTAATGGATCTGAATTGAAATATCACAATATAATAATCAAACTTTTATTAACAGTTACATAACAAAACAAAATATTTTTTACAATAAATATAAATAATAATTATTCTTCAAGTTTTATGTTCCATCAAATAAAATAGTTTTTTAAAAATTGTGCAAAAAAATCCAAAATTTTGGAGATTTTTGCAGAACAAATGCTACATATTGCAACTTTGGTGTCCTCTCGTATAGGGCTGTCACTTTTGTGAAAAAAAAATCCTGTTCGATTTTTGAGACATAGGCAAAGTGTTCAATGAATCGTTAGTAAATTGCCTATATTTGGCGTTGATCCGTTTTTCAACGCCAAATATAGTCAAATCCACCGACAACTAAACAGGCATTAGGGCGAACGTAAAGAGGGCGCTTGAGATGCGCACAAGTCAGCAATGTGGACTGCCATAACATCAATGAAAAACATTACTGAAGGCTACATTGATATTATGCACTAATAGGCGCTGTGTGTGTGTGTGTGTGTGTCAGAACCTGCAGTTGCTGTGTGACGCGCGTTCGCTGCGAGCGTATAGTGGCGAGCTGGACGCGCTCCGAGAGAAGGCCGTTAAAATCGATTCCCTGTTTTCGTTTTCGAAACTTGTGTTGGTTGGTCCGATCGATTGTGCAGCTTTTGTGACAAGCTTTTTTTGATTGTGACAGCCCTTTGACATGCTTAATCTTTGATAGGCAGACGCGTGATAACAGCTTGACCGTGAGTGAAACCTAAGCGCTTGCTCACAGATGGGAGGGGCGGGTGACATTCATTTTCGGTTTACGTTGTCGGCTGTTTTTTTTATTTCGGCCCGAAACCGATAATGCCATTTCAGCCGAAAATTTTCGGCGGCCGAAATTTCGGTGCACCCCTACATCTAACCATCCACTTAGCGTTAAGAGCTGTTAAGATTAAAACTGGCAGCTCAGCAGTGAGTCAGTGTCATGGACGGAGGACCTGTTAATATATTTTCTAGTCTATATTTCCATCTCGTTATGCCGCTGGTTTAGTTTTTTTTTTTCTTATAGAACTTTTTTTTAAATAGAGCAGACACTTTCTGTGTGTCTACACCAGACACGAGAGTAGTCATCCGTGCCGTGCCCCACAGCGAAAAGTGTGTCTAAACTTGATGACATCACACTATAGTGTCAAATCATCTGAACAGTGTCAGAACATTTCATCATAAACAGAACGAGCATCAGTTCACTGATGGGGATCGTGTCCAGTGTATCCATCACTGTGTTCTGTTGTCTTTTGTTGGATCGCTCCACTTGTGTCCGGTGTAGACCTGGCATGCGTTTTTTTATTGTTTTATTTTACAGCACTGCTTGTTTTAATGTTTTTCTTAAATATCTGTATTGACTGCATGGTCATATTATCGTATTATTTACTGCCATGCGACCTACAAAAGTAAAGCTTGGCGAGTCGATCAACGAGCATTGCTGCAGGTTGATTTTTGGCGGATGTGCGGTGCTTGTGCTGCTGCGGTCGTCTTCATTTCATCAGGTGAAACATCTCTCTCACTCGCAGCAGAGTCTGTGAGCAGCAACAACTTCCCCTCTGCGCGCACTGATACCAGAAACACGCCTTCACTCCATGGATAAAGTATTTCAGTATGTTTGAAATGTTATGTTCATAACGTAGCCTATAAAAAAATAAAAACAACAGGAGAGTTTCAAAGTGGCTTAAGCTATTTTGTGTTAACTTTTTTTCCCTATATCACATGCCAAACTAATAACATTGTAAGCATTAAATCTTTAATTGCTGCTTTCTGCTGTGAAAATTTTGTTTGTGATGAAAAAAACAGTACATTTTTGTCAGTTATTTTATCTAAACAGATCGATTAACTTCTTCAAGATTTCAAAATCAGATAGCATGTTGATAATGTAGTAGCACTGTAAGATTACATTTGTTTGAATGCATTATTGCGAAAGCAATTGCGTGTGAATCTGTTTAAATCATGCTTTAACCCGAAAATAATCAGTAAAAGAAACAGACAAACTCTTAACATCCCGCTCGACTCTTGCAGTCATTGTAACCTTCTGATCAAGCTATAGCTAAATATGTTTAACATGAATTCTTGCTGAATATGCGGTTATATTATGGGCTGTTGGCATGAATTGTACTCGTGATGGAGCGCTCTTGGAGCGAGTGAAAACCACGACCCTCATATTCAAGTGTTTGTGCAAAAATTATTAATGCGCATTAATGACAGGGAGGCGCCGTCTCATCACTTTAATTTTTTCCTGATTATGAATTTATAACTTTTTAATTAAGAATATCGTGGTGTCTCACATACATTAAAAATATATCTACAGAAAGCTTGAAATGTTTTTTAAACTAAAAAGAATTGTGTAATCTGTGAATGTTGCATTTCTCTCGTCGGTGAGAGCCAGCACTGTGAATTTCATCTTGCAGCTGACAAGAAAACATTTGTTTATAAAATGTTAATAAAATAAATAATTAAATAAATAATTAATAATTTAATAAATAATTAAAATGTCTAATTTTTCACAATTAGAAGGCTACTTCTGCATGTGCTTTGTTGCAAACTTAATGCATGTGCTTGAGCGCGGAATATATTAACATTTGATTATGTAAATTTAATATAAACCTCTGATTAGTTGAATATAACAAACGAACGACTGGAACTAGAAAAATCTTACGTGGGGGCAGACCATTTTTTAGTCTAAAACCAAAACAACAGTCCTATATAAACCAGTTCAGCAAGTGAAACATATTATTAATTAATAAAAATAATTAAAGCAATTAAAACCTTTTTTTAAACTTGAATTTAAATACTATTAAACTAACTTTAAATTCTCAAGGAGTTTATAAAATGGTAAAAATCTCACAGTGCATGTTAAATAGCGTAAATGAACTTGTGTTAACAATATAATTAGAACTAACAGTATAATTAGATTTTTTTAAATGAACAATTCCTGTATAAAATGGGACAGCAACCTTTATATCAAACATTTTTAAATCGTCCACAGCTGAGCATCGCGGTATGCTGATCTGAACCAGAGCGCGTGAAGTGAATGAAAGTGAAAGTGAAGTGACATTCAGCCAAGTATGGTGACCCATACTCAGAATTCGTGCTCTGCATTTAACCCATCCGAAGTGCACACACACAGAGCAGTGAACACACACACACACACTGTGAACACACACCCGGAGCAGTGGGCAGCCATTTATGCTGCGGTGCCCGGGGAGCAGTTGGCCTTGTCAATGCCTTGCTCAAGGGCACCTCAGTCGTGGTATTGAAGGTGGAGAGAGAACTGTACATGCACTCCCCCCACCAACAATTCCTGCCGGCCCGAGACTCGAACTCACAACCCTTCAATTGGGAGTCCGACTCTCTAACCATTAGGCCACGACTTCCAGCTGGGGTTAGGTGTCTTGCTCAAGGACACCTCGACACTTGGTCAGGTGGAGCCGGGGATTGAACCACCAACCTTCCAGTTTGTAGACAACCTACATGAACCACTGAGCCACTGCCGCCCTGTGTGATGAAAATGTGATGAAATGTGCTGAAAGAAGTCATTTTCAGATGCAATGAAAAAAAAAAAACCCTGTATAGCCTACATTAGGCCCATGCTCTGTTCTGAAGTATAAAATAATTATAATTACTGTTAACCCAGAGTAACAAATTTTAACGGATTAATCACCTATTTTCGTTTGCTGCATGTTTTTTTTTTTAAACACACAAAAAAATAAATCAGAGTTTGCGAGAGGAAAAATTATAAGTCAGGTATAAGTTGCATTATATTACATTTAGAAATAATAACGGCTGGCCTAATAAAGTTATAATGTACCAACAGGATATTTTTAGTTCCCTTCACTTTACAACAAATCCTTTAAATTTAACAAATTTATCAGAACAAAACAATAATTAAAAAAATATATAATTCTAATGGATAAATATAATTGCAGTACATAATAATATAGGGTTAGTAATAAAAAAACAAAAAATAATAATAATTTAAAGCTAAGCATAAGGTAAGGTTGGGCTTTCTCATTCGGGAGAAATCTAAACGTTTCCATATTCGTGATGTTGCCCATTTGAAGCTTAACTATTATTCATGAGGTAAATAGGCTGTGTAGTTCACGCGTGAATGTCACGTCACTGTCACTGTGTTTCAGTATCGATGGAAAAAAATCATAATTAACAATATGTCAAAGTGCTAACGCTGAATGTCTGGTGAATGACTGCTGTTTCCAGTGAATATGTGCGCGAGGCACCAGCGCGATCAAACAGCTGAAACAAATAATACTTAATTTTTGGTCACATATAAGGCATAATTCAAAAATGCAAAGTGTTGGTAGTTTGAAAAATCCATAATAATAACAGAGTTAACAATATTATTGCTAAATGCTGGACCGTTCTCATTTCGCTCTGCATATGAAACCTGAAGATTTTTTTTTAACCAAGAATGAACCGAAATGAAAATGAAATGAAAACACACACACATACACACATATATATATATATATATATATATATATATATATATATATAGCCCTTATATTTATATATATATATATATATATATATATAGCCCTTATATTTATTTACTGTTTAATAAAAATAGCATGCATATGGTCCTTTGTGTAATGGTCTTCTTTTAATTTTTGTTGAGTAGACTGTAGCCTAAGACTATCCTACATTTTGAAATTAACAAATTGTAAATGTTTGTTTTTTTTTAAATGTGTTACAATGTTATATCGATGTTATTGTTGTTTTACTTCCTTCTTTTATCTCATTTTACAATTACATTCATTTCGCATTCTGTCCCTTTTGTGCCACCTGGCGGTAGTTTCGCGAATGATTTTAACATGCGACTGAATTACAGTTACGCGGCGGCGGTAATGCCCAATTAGGCTGGCCACCTACTGTATATAAATACTATGCTAAATAGATGCTAAAATACTCTATCCTGATCATTTTCAATACTCGCAATTCCAACTCCTGACTCTCTACGGGGTTGTGACGGAACAAGATGGTTTTATACTGCCATAGATTTTGTGGTAGCTCCTACCAAGGGCGTGGTGAGCTGGAAACTGCTTACGTCACCTGCCACCACTTGCGTCATGTACCACCGCAAACATTCAATAGGAAAAATCAACTGCAGTAGCCACAGTTCAACCAGAATTGGGCAGCACTCAGATGTTTTTACACCATTATTGTAGAATTAAAACACTTTATACTCAAAATGTCAAAAAAATCAATGAACAACACTAATAAAGCCCCATTCTTACAGATCATTAACTAAAAAAAAGTTGGTTTAGGGTTTAGTTACTCTTTAACATGTTTCACACCAGATGAATAAACACTCAATCAATCTGACTTAATGACTTAACATTCAACACTGACTTAAATCACTAAACACAAGGGAAAAATTAGGGTCGTACTGACTATTTTACCAGCTAAATGTAAGTAAAAAAAAAAAAGTTAAACTTCAAAAGGTTTCAGGTTTCGGAAACAAGACTGAATGTTAGAATGGAAAATAGGCAAGAGTTTTTGTTATTACTCAAAATTTCTAGGTTCACAAATTATAAATAACTTTAAGCATTACTCTCATCTTACACAATCACATACACTTATAACACTAAATATCCATCAGCTCTCTGAAGCTACTCATTAAATTAGTTTTTTTTTTATTCTGAAAAGAGTTTTCAATATAAAAAAGCCTTCCAAGCTTAACATATTTAAATAAACTAAACCATTATCATTACACAGAAGGGTAAAAGGTTATTATGCTTTTAACAGTTTTAAAACACAAATACTACACTAGCAATTTTCAAAGCTTATCTTCTACAGTGTACATGGTAACACCGGTACTTTCCAGGCAGCCTTGGGACTTTCCACCCAACCCCCATCTTTAAGTGCTGACTTTCATACTCACAGGCATGGGCTGATGTTATTTTTCCAAACTGACAGTATAGAGACAGAGTCCATTTAGGCCATGCCCACACTGGGGGGGAAAGCAATCCAAGGCTCTCCATGGACTTTCTATCACGGGAAGCAAATTTATAAGTCATAAGTCAGAAATGACAAGGAGGCAGCTTCCCGCAATAGAAAGTCAATGGAGAACTCTGGATTGCACCCCCACCCGGTGGGCGTGGTTTTCAGATTATACATACAGTCGGCATCTAGTCATAGCTGGGGGCGTGACGAGGGAACATCGTCTGTATCTGAATGACAAAATGAACATATTGAGCGTTCATTCCCAGAGACGCGTAGAACAATTTTAGTCTCTTTTAACATTAATATCCATATACACAAGTCCATATCTATATTTTATTCATTTTACAGCCCTAATATAGATGTATTCATTCAAAAATAGCCAAATTCCGTGACGTTCTGCTTTATACAGCAAGTTCTATTTTTGACTGGATTCCGAGATTCAATCGTTTCGCAAACACAGACGGGATGAATTTATGAATGAAAGTGTAAAAATTCTGACACAAAACTAGGTTGTTACGTGTCCACACGCTTTTTAAGTGGGTAAACGGGTTTATGTTCGACACTAGGCTAACGTTACATAGTTTTGCTTAAGGTAGAATGATAAGGCTAATTATATATACATGCCACTTTCTGAAACAACCTTACACAGTTTTGATAGCGTTAATAATGAACACAATGTTAACGTAGCCTGCCTGTGATGAATGCCGACTGCACACATAAACATGCTTAGTTTTGGGATTTCCACAACTTCCCTTGATCATCCTCACAACTTATTGCTTGTAGCAATCATCCTTTCCGGTTCTGTATGTTTATTAGGAAGGATGTAGAACTTCATTTCATAATTTGTTAGTTTATTGGAGGTACAGAAAACGACGCAACTCCTCGGCATGATTGTCCCGTGTATTTCAATTGGCGCCAATGCAATGTTTTCCCCCACGGGCTAAATTCACATCACGTGACGGGGCGTTCCCGGGGGCGTTCCCAGACCAACCGTCTGTATCTATGACGCATGTTGCTCTGTCTCTTTATTTTTTATTATTTGCCTAACTGTTGGGTTAGAAGACTTAAAAATGTTTATAGAAAATGTCATCATAATAGTTGACATTTGGAAATGTAAAACATTGATATGATAGATTGATATGACAAGCCAGGTGAACAATGCTCTCACCTCATACTCTTTCAGTGTTCCAGACCAACTACATCCATCATTTGGGCATTTGGCTGGCAAGCTATCAATTTCCCTTCGTGCTGCATTATCAGGAAATGCCTTATGGGGGAATCAAAAACCATGGAATTTTCTTCATTAACAAATACCTTTGAAACTGCACTGTAACTAGGGCTGGGAAAATAAATCGATGCATCACGAATCGACAAATTATTAAGCATTGATTCTGATATTTTCAGAATGCATCACTATTCTTTCTTGAATCGATTCTGAGCTTAGTTTTGAACAGCAGATGACACTGCATGCTTTAGAAACAACCGTACTCTGCTGGTTTTCAAATCCTTACACACACACTTGAACCTTAAAAAAATAATTCATAAAATTCGAAAAGGTTGAAGCGAATTACAAAGGTGTTCACAGTGTGCTGTTTTTACATTAATCTCGTGGCATAAAAGCATTTTAAGCTGAGGTAAAAATACATGACTCAGCCAAACGCACAAGCGCTCTTTTTGCACTCTTCTTAATGAGCATTTAAGTGTGCAGATAAAAACTACCGCGTCTTCTGCAGTTAAAATCTAAGCACAGTATCGATTCCAGAGAAATCGCGATGCATTCTGAAAATCTACGAATCGATTCTGCATCGATTTTACGTCCCAGCTCTAATTGTAACTGTTAAACATTACACCAGTGGGTGTAAATTTGCCAAGAATGTATACACTGAATAAGAGTTAAAAGGAAATAAGAACGATAGCACTTACCACTGCAATATTGAGCATAGACGTTGCCTCTTCAAATATATCTTCAGCACGACAGGCTTCGCATGGTATGGGCCCCAAGCTAATGAAGAGGAAAGATTTTAACAGTAAAGATTTTAACTTTAACAGTGCAGTCTTCAAAACAGAGCAAGGCAAGATCAAACTTAAAGCACACTTTAAACACCACCTCCGTTGGGAAAGCATTAATATACAGCCTTCTCTTATTTGAGGGCTATTTATAAAATCTACCCAAAGAAAGCTTTCAAGCTTAATTTGCAACAAGAAAGTAGTGCTTTGATAAGGCCATCCTTAAAAATATTTTGGCTTGCAGTAACAGTAAATATTTTTTTAAAAAAGGGTCGGTAGGCAGGTCTATATATTTTTTTTCAAGTTTCAAATTAAAAAAAAAAAAAAAGTACAATTTTGGTGATGGTGATTACGTAGGTATGAATTTAAACAAATTAGCATATCGTGACATCACAGACTGGGTCTTCAACCCGTGCCTTCGGGCAGATCATTGCAAACCTCATTTTGATGCAGGCTATATAGATCAACCAACAAACAAATTGAAATCTTTGTCAAAAACATGTTAATTGCATCAATTTCAGGTGAGAAGAAAAACAATTAGGTACTGTTATACTGTTTTACTTGCATCCACCGCTAGGTGTCATGCAACTTACAAATGAGAGACTGTTTACTTTCTTGGGTTGTCACTTTTGTAAAAAACAAATCTTGTTTGATTTGAGTGACAAGTCTTCATTGAATCGATTGTAAAAACGGTTTAGCATGTCTAGATGCATTTTATACAGCAAATAACACCAAATATAGGTAAATCCACGGACAACAGGCAGGACGAATGTTAAGATTCAATATATTGGTAAAGACCAATATTTCTGATGATTTATTGGAGTTAAGTTAAGTGCACAATGACAAACAGGAGTGCAACATTCTCGAAAAACAATAAGCAGAGTGGACTGCCATAACAATGCAAAACATTTACTGCAGGCTTCAACATGGCTGTGTTTACAATTAGAAATGTCAAAAAAAAAAAAAAAATCGCATACGGCGATTCTAGCCCTAATCAGTATCTGTATGCATGAGACTGTCTGAATACCTGCAGAATTCACATTTCTGTTGTAAAAAGAGATTGTGCAGAAGTATTATTTGCTGTTATGCGTGTGTGTCCGAAGCTGCAGTTGCTGTGTGACGTGTGTTCCAAAAAAAAAAAAAAAAAAAAAAAACCTGGACGCGCTGCGAGAGAAGGTTGTTAAAATCAATTTCCTATTTTCGTTTTCGAAACTTGTGTTAGTTGGTCCAATCGATTCGTGCAATATATTTTCAAACATAAAGTGACAGTCTACAAGGTCACGGTTTTAGACTAGACGGGAGAAGGGATGGGAAAAGATCTGGGCACAGTTTTTCCAGAACTTCGTGCCAAGTTAAAGCAGTGTCGAGCTGTTTTAATTAATTTTTCCCGTATGACTTTGAACAGTGACCGTGAACATTTTGTTTACTGCAGCCGCAGCCATCATTACCAAGCGCAAACCATTGACTCTAACAGTGAATGAGAGTATGAGACAAAGCGAACGCACAGGCCATAGTGTGACATCCGTGTAAACATAGATGACGTCACAGGTTTTTTTTTTTTTTTTTTTTTAAAGAAAGAACGTAGCCTTCGTTTGTATGTAGGCCTAAGGCAATTTATATACAAGTAATTTTACAATACTTACTAAAATATAATTAATACTATTTTATTGCTTTTGTATTAGTTGTTTGAAGCGTAAAAAAAAAATTGGTTGGTCTTAACGCAAATGTACAACCGGCAAGTCGGTCGGACTAAAAGCAAAAAAAATAAAAAATTGAGTCGATCCTAAATTGACAGGGTCGGTCGCGTTACGGCAAACAAGAATATTTTTAAGGATGGCCTAAGGAAAAGATTAAAGTGAAAGCAGCATGTGCGTAATAATAATTAAAAGCGAAACATGAGGAAGGATAAATGTATCGCACCAAATTTTATGTTCTCATTTAAATCTTCTACTGGCTGACATAATATAAGGCTATATGCAAACTGACATTTATCTGAGCCACAAGTAAATGATGGTTAAACTTTTTCCATGCTTGTACCTATAATCGCTACAGCCAAAAGCACTTTTACTTAAAGGCAATAAAATGGTAAAACAAGTACATATATAAAACGTCTGCAACTGAAAATGAAATAAAATTGTAAACTTTCTTTAAATTTCAAGACTTTCTTGTATTTAGAAGGTGGATTGCAAACAATCAGATATTTTGTTATAATAAAGATTTAAAAATTTTTACACCACTGATATTTGTCAAAATTATAAAGACAAGCCTGTACTGACCATTTTCACCATTTACACAATGTTGCTCACCACAAAGGTAGATAAAATGACAGAAATAAGCTAGTCCAAGCCTCACATGGACCCATGGGCTCATGGGCAATTCAAATAGCACCTTATTTTACTGGTGTTTCTTTGGTGAATAAATCCGACTTTTTGTGTGTTCATGGCTTTTTCCTTCCTTCCAAGATCCAAGGCTTATAGGTGAATGAGCATATTATCAATTGGACAAGTTGTGGTTTGCAGTCTGAATTAACTGGCAGGTAGGTTGGAACTGAACAATGCATATCAAAAAACTAAATAAATTCAGAATGCTATTTGTCAAAGAACCAACAATGAATGCACAAAAGGGAAGTATTTCCAACTGAAACAAAACCTTGAAAAAAGGACGTGGTTTTATTTAACCACTCCTCTCCATCTCTCTCTTGCAGCAAATTAACAATTAGGAGGGAAGTGGTTAAGGATACTCTGCCTAAGCTGATAAACTGACATCCTCAGGAGGAGGAACACCAAATTTTCTGATTTTGATTACAGAGACCAACCATTTTTTATCTATAGTTTAACCTGCAGTGATTAATTATTCACCTTAAGTCTATCAATCATTCAGAATCACTAAACAAACCAAAAAACAAATGAAAACATTCTGAATGTGTAGAAACTAAGCAATCTGAAGGCGGTCATCAATAAACAGGCTCTGTCAGAACAAGCCACCATGTCTGTGTTAGTAGCATCTGAGGCCCATATGTACATAAACACCACTGATCCTCACAAACTTCTCCAAAACACTCTCTTTTGGTGAGTCCCTATAATTTTTAGCGTGCACAGTTTTTTCTGAAATTGAAATTTGAAATTTGTAGGTGGGTGAAGTTAATGAATTCAAAGGATATGTTCTGAGTACAATAAATTAGGCAATGCATTTCATATGACTTTCAATTATATTAGATACAATAGCAGTCAGTGGAATTTACTTATAAGCCTTAAGTTATTTTCTATATATTTATCAATTATGACAACAGGCAGACAGAGCATTACATGTTTTTCACTTAAGACATTAAGACATGTCTTCGTTTAATGCTTATCAGCAGTTTAATAATTTACTTCTATTTCATCTTTCTTTGTGATCATCCCTCTTCTATACAGATTCTCTTGAAATCAATTATTTCAAAGAAAGAATACTTATTTAAAATATGGAAAATAAATCCTCTTTCTTCATTTTAAAATGTGTATTACTCCACTTGTTTTCATACAAGATAACCTTTTATAGCTTCTCAAACAGAAAATGTAATTCACATTCATGGAGTTCTTCCTTTTTTCTTTTTCTTTTTTTCAAGCACAGAAAAACTTGTTTTCAGACATAACATTAGTTGTATAATAAAAAATATATGCTGATAGATAAAATCACTATAAAGTTGACAAAAAGCTATAGCCAAATGACTGACACCAAGGTAAAGCTCACCAAAGATTGAAAATATCCTAGGACATATCCACAGAGGTAAGTGAAGATCAACATCAAGCGAAAGGAGGGATATTTTTCCATCTAGCTAAAGTGCAGTGGTAGATTAAAGGGATTGGGAATGTCCATGGAGAGGGTGGCAATAAATGCAGAGCAAGAGGCAGAGGGTTGCCCTGGGTACCTGGTGAGTTGTTTGAAACAGAACACACAGAAGCGATGTCCACACTGTGCTTGGAAAGGTTTCCTAAGAATTTCTTTGCACTGCTGACATTGATATTTTGGTTCCATGGACACAGACAGCACTTCTCGAGATATCCCAGGTAATGTGGAGTCCAATGAAGAAGGTAAAGATGGACGTGCCATTGCCTTCCATTTACCCACAGTGCCAGCAGTGCTGATCATCTGTATAAAAAAAATAATAAAAAAGCACAAATTAACAGAATAATGGCAGACGTGTTTTAACACCTTTGTTTTAAAATCAACATAAAATTGCATTTACAATTAATTTATCTTTCATTATATGACATACAGCATTAATGAGTGAAAGAGGATATTCAACCACATAAAAAAATTGTAGGGTTGGACTTGAGTCACACTAGAATGTGAAACTGATGTAATTTTTTTAATTAATTACAAAAATACTATAAATACTATTATGTCTGCATTATTTTGTGCACAGTGTAACTGCTGGACAAATCAGTCACATCATTATATTGTATTTAACAAACTGCCCAGTAGACCCCTCACCAAACAACTGGAGTTGGTGCCGGGATGTCTGTGATACCCAAGGCCACTGGTTACCATAGCAGCAAGGAAACATAAAGAGATAAGAATTACAACTGAATTACAAAGGCTGACAAGTGCTTGTGAGTGAGAGGGTATGAGACAGCTCAGTTTTGGTTTAAAAGAGTTCAAAAATATTTGTTATCGGTCATAACTTATGCAGAAAAAATATAGCAGACACTGGAAATAGTTTTGAGGCAGTTGTGGCCTAATGGTTAGAGAGTCAGACTTGTAACCCATTGGTTGCGGATTCGAGTCTCAGGTTCGACAGGGATTGTAGGTGGGGGGAGTGAATAACAAGCGCTCTCTCCACCTACAATTCCACGACTGAGGTGAGACCCTGATCACTGCAGCAATATGGCTGCCCACAGGTCCTCGTGTGTATAAAGTGGTGTATAAGGTTCCTGAAAGTCATACTCAAGTAAAAGTACAGATATCTTACCAGAAAATGACTTTGGCAGAAGTTGAAACCACCCTTTAGAATATTAATTGAGTAAAAAATTGTGATATTTATTATAATTAAAACATAATAAGTATTTTTTAAATCTTAAACGTACTTGAGTATTGAAAGTAAAAGTGATGATATAATATATATATATAATAGATGTACATACACACAGGTTGTTTAGCAAGATAGTGTTTTTCTAGATTTCGTCCATTTTGTATTTTTGGGTAAGAATAAGAAGCACTTCATCCAGTACTTAGTGTTTTTCATTCCAACATAAGACAACATTTCTGGAATATGCATCTGAAATAGCATTTAGCCTACAGTTTAATGTATTTCATGGATGAATTTAACCTGCAGTTACAGATGCATAAATAGGCATGAAAAAATTGCCAGTACTGCCAGGTGACAGTAAGTGAATGTTAATGAGTGAGTCATTGAAATTCAACTGTTCAAATGGCTGATTCATTCAGAAACAAAGCATTTAACTGCGTTAATGAGTGAATGAATCACCGATTCATTTATTCAACCAATTCATTTAAAAAATCTGATTCATTCAATAACACCGTCCATTTGCTCAGAGATGCAAAACAGTGCTGTAATCTTTGTTTGGAACTACTTTCGTTGGAAAAATTGAGCAAAAACAAGCCATATTATGTATAAAATGTAATTCAATTATTGCTTTACTGAACTTATCTCTGTGTGATATAGATTAAGTTTACTAGGCCTTAAATTAAATTATATAAATATAAAAAACATACAGAAGATTTTTTGCCGTCTACAATTTAGAATGCCTGGAATTTTGTTTTAATGGACTAATAAATCAATGTGCGTGCACTCTGTGTATGATCTGGTGATATAGCCTACTTGATAACATTAGATTACACATCATTACAACAACACTTACTATATTATCGCAGACGATGCTTTGTCGCACACCCAGACTCGACTTGAGTAGAAATTAAATCATCCGGGGTTGTGCGTGGCGTGAACTTGTTTGCACATTAGCAAAGGTGCTTTTTTAAACGAGTCTTACTTGCAAACGACAGACCACTGATTCGTCAAACCTGCTTT
The DNA here is from genome assembly GCF_963082965.1 of Carassius carassius. Classification (NCBI taxonomy): domain Eukaryota; kingdom Metazoa; phylum Chordata; class Actinopteri; order Cypriniformes; family Cyprinidae; genus Carassius; species Carassius carassius. The sequence goes on along the minus strand of NC_081759.1, from coordinate 13,235,781 downwards.
CCTGCAGTCTGTGTTCTTCTGACTATTTTGTAGTAAGTAACGAATATACTTAGGGGAAATGTATCGGAGTAAAAGTATACATTTTAATTAGGAAATGTAGTGGAGTAAAAGTTGCCTGAAATATCAAAACTCAAGTAAAGTACAGATACTCCCAAAAAATACTTAAGTACTGTAATGAAGTATTTTTACTTTGTTACATTACAACACTGGTGATCACTAATCTGTGTGTGCACTTGGATGGGTTAAATGCAGAGCACAAATTCCAAGTTTGGTTCACCATACTTGGCCACAGGTCACTGTGCAGTGACACAACACGTGGGAAATGTGATACGAGACACCAGCAGTGTTGCCAATTTAGCGACTTAGACCCCCCCCCCCCCAGCGACTTCTTTCAAAAAAATAAAAAAGTGACTAGCAAGTTCTTGGACAAACCTAAGCCAGTCTCTTGGTCGTCGATACAGCTGCATGAGTGCAAGATCTTGCTTTGACAGCACACACATACCTCTCTCTCTCTTTCTCTCTCTCCCCATCTGCTCTGTTCAGTGATGACTTGATTATAAATCAGGTTTTTGTGCAGATTAACATCTTGGAAGGGAGCTGGTTATGTAGTCTTAAGGGGCCACATTTCAGTCACTATTTTTATATTTATCCCATTGACTGACAACAAAAACAGTAAACTATACAACCGAGTTCCGGAAATGCTGGGACGTTTTTTAAATTTGAATAAAATAAAAACTAAAATAATTTAAAATCACAGTAGCCAATATTTTATTCATAGAATAAAGATAACTTTTTTTTTACAATTTTATGCACAAAATGAGCTCATTTCAAATTTGATGCCTGCTACAGTTCTCAAAATAGTTGGGACAGGGACATGTTTACCATGGTGTAGCATCTCCTCTTCTTTTTAAAATAGTTTGAAGACATCTGGTCATCGAGCATCTGGGGTGATGGAATTTGGTCCCATTCTTGCCTAATATAGGTTTCCAGCTGCTGAAGAGTTTGTGGTCTTCTTTGAAGTATTTTTCATTTAATGATGTGCCAAATATTCTCTATAGGTGAAAGATCTGCTCCTTAAAATAGTAACCTGTGAATGTACAACAGCACGAATTAACAAGGCTACTCCTAGTACCATTGATGCATGGCATGGTTTCCTTTTTTCTTTTTCTTTCTTTCAGATTGTAAATTATTGATAATATGTCTGTTGCTTCCCTTTCCCTGTTTGTTTAGATTGATGTTATTTTGCTAATCTAAAGACAATAAAAAATGTATCACAAAAAAAAAAAGTATCTGGACTAGAGGCAGGCCAATTCAGCACCCATACTCTTCTACTACAAAGCCATGCGGTTGTAATAGCTGCACACGGCCTTCCGTGAAATAGTATCATCTGGAAAGGAGCATAGTTGCTCTAAACTATGTACCTTTCAGCATTCATAGTGCCTTCCAAAACATGCAAGCTGCCCAAACTGTATACACTTATGCAACCCCAATACAGGCTTGGGAGGGTTACTTTAAAAATGTATTACAGTTACTAATTGCTTCATCAAAAAAGTATTCAGTAACGTAATCCAAGTACCACAAAATGAAAGTAATGTAATTGATTATTTTTGGATTACTTCTGGATTACTTAAAGGGCAAATATTATTTTTTTAAAAACAACAACATTTATTAATTAAGAATTTCACAGCCCTGAATTAATATATATGTAAAGGACTACACAGACATCTAGTGCATGGTATTGGTATTACAGATTATTTTGTTTTATTTTCAAGAAAATATAATAAGAAAGAATTTAAGACAATGGAAATGTTTAAAATAGAGAATACAAATTCATATTTTTTCCAAGCAAATATAGTAAGAACTGAATTTTTAGACAATGGAAATGTTTCTTCAACAGGAAAATAGAAAATACAAATTATTATTTTTTTTCGATGAAGAAAGTGTTTTCGTTGCTGGAAGGCACAGTTTGCACTGTACAACCATGTTGTTTGCATTTTCTTCTTTGAAAACAAAATAGCAGCGGAATTTCCATGAAATGAACGCATTTTTGCCCGCGGGCAGCATATCGTTTAGCAGCAGTGATTCAATCTGCATCTGAGGAGATTGTAGACAGCTATTATTAGCGCATGCACCAGCGGGTAGCACACGTGACTTGCGTGAGTCATTAATCAAACTGCGCTTAATATAGTGTTATTATGCCAAAATACTGATTTATTAAGTTTTAAATGAAACCATTGTAATCCTGAAAGTATTCTCCCTTTTTTCAAAATGTAACTATAATCTGATTACTACGTTTTTTGACGTAACTGTAAAGGATTACAGTTACTGGATTTTTGTATCCTGATTACATAACGCCGTTTCATGTATTCCGTTACTCCCCAACCCTGCCCCAATACCATCAGAGATGCTGGCTTTTGAACTGAACACTGAAAAGATGCTGGAAGGAATCCCTCCTTTTCAGCCAAGAGTTCACGGCATCCATGATTTCAAACAAGAATGTCAAATTTCCACTTTGAAACAATAAATTTTAAATGAGCCTTGGCCCACAGGAAACGACGGCACTTCTGGACCATGTTTACATATGGCTTCCTTTCTGCATGACAGAGCTTTAGTTGGCATCTGCAGATTATGTTTACCGACAGTGGTTTCTGGAAGTATTCCTGGGCTCATTTATTAATGTCAATTTATGTCAATCGTCGTCTGAGGCAGTGTTGGGTAGGGCTGGGTATCGATTCAGATGTTCCAGATCGATTCAATTTCGATTCACAAGCTCTCAAATCGGTTCGAATTCGATTTTCGATTTCGATTCTCGATTCGATTTTCTATTAGAGCTGTAATCGGGCCTAAAAAATTAAGCCCGACAGGACCCGAGCCCGACAAGTAAACTTTGATTGACAGCTTTTTAAAAGCCTGAACCCATTTACAAGCCGACATTATTCAAATGTATGCACGAACGCAGCTCTTTTGCCTTTTGTCAGGAATGAGTCATTTATACATGTTTTAACATAAATTATACTAACGTAATAACGTAATAGGCCACTTGGAAGTTTGAACAAAGAAATAAAATAAGTCCTCTGTAACATCGTAATATCTCAGCACTCTATAAATAGCATAGGCTCATTTAGCATATAAATAGGCCAACGCACCAATAAAAACAAGTCTTTCTTAAAAAATTTAATTAAGATAAAATCTAAATTAAGATGGGTATTTGGCAATAAGGAAATTAATTAAGATAAAGGCTCTGCCGGATTTGCTTCGCCATAGCAGCTGACATAATAAAATAATAATGGCAAGCTAATCGAAACACATTACATGACCGCTCATTTACCGCACAAGCCCGAACCGTGTAAAATTATATAAATGAAGCCCGAATCGAAATTAAGTCCAATCGGGTCCCATCGGGTTCGGGCAAAGATCTTAAGCTCTATTTTCTATACTTGATTCTCGATTCAAGTCAATGAATATAGATTTAATACAAATACTATATGTATAAAAAAGAACAGTGAACAGTCCACAACACTATTGTTGTCGTCT